>NW_027361831.1:12590000-13053962 GCF_039654945.1 Dendrobates tinctorius | reverse complement strand
AAATAGATGGGTGACCCGTTTTGTTTCAGCTTGTCAACGGTCAGAACCGGTGCATATTCCTCAGCTTCCGGCATGGAACCTTACTCTGGTTTTGGATGCCTCTACTCAGGCCCCGTTTGAGCCTTTAAATTCAGCATCAATGAAGTGCTTCTCACTGAAAACTGCTACACTAGTAGCTTTAGTATCAGCTAGAAGAGTGAGTGATCTTCACGCTCTATCAGTAGACCCTCCATTCCTGTCAATAACACGAGACAGACTGATTTTAAAGACAGACCCGTCCGACCTTCCCAAACGGGCAACTAAATTTCATAGGTCTCAGGAGATATGCCTGCCTTCCTTCTATGAGAACCCGTCAAACCAGGACAAGGTGAAATATCACACTTTAGATGTGAGAAGAGCTGTACTAGCCTACCTTGATAGGACCAGTCCCTGGAGGCAGAGTAGGTCTCTTTTTGTCTCCTTCCAGGGCAACAGAAAGGGGTCTGGAGTTACAACAGGCACGATATCCAGGTGGATTAGAGATGCGATCACAATGGCATATTTGGCAAAAGGAGAAGACCCTCCACTGGGGATTAAGGCGCACTCTACTAGAGCCATATCATCCTCCTGGGCCGAAAGGGCGAACGTCCCAATTGAACAGACATGTAAGGCTGCAACCTGGTCTTCTCCATCTACCTTTTATAGTCACTATAGACTAGACTTGTCCTCTACCGAGGATCTAACTTTTGGTAGATCAGTCCTTAACACGGTGTGCCCTCCCAAGAGATTATCTCTGGAAATCTCTCAGTGGGTGCTGTCGTGGCGAAGAGGAAAAACCGGATTACGTACCGGTAATACTCTTTTGTAGAGTCCACGACAGCACCCGCTCACTTCCCTCCCGTAAAGATTTTTTCACACATGGGTCTCCTTGGTGGTGGAGATTGTAATTAGAATTTAATATGTGGTTAAACTTAGCAAGCATAAAGTTACATAGGGGTAAGATAGATGAATCGCCCAAACAAATTGACTAAAACATGTATGGCGGTTCCTCCGTTGTTCTCGGTAATACAAACTGAGGGAGCGAGGGGCACCGCCCCATTTATCTCTCTGTAGGTTTCCTGTTCCGGGAGCGGATCCCCTCTCTCAGTGGGTGCTGTCGTGGACTCTACAAAAGAGTATTACCGGTAAGTAATCCGGTTTTCCATATCAGCCTGTTGGCTTATGTCTTTGATAGGGTTTTGGCAGATTGCAGACAGCAACCTTCCTTTCCTGTCCTGTTTAGTTAGTGTGGGCCCCATCGTTTGCTCAGCTTATCTTTCTGTCTGTGTGTTTTTTCATCTTGCTTCACCATCATTATATGTTGAGGGCTGCCTTTTACTTTGGGGTCGGCTCTGGGGCAGTTTAGATTTCCTTTTCTGTCTTTAGGCTATTTAGCTCTCCGGCTGTGATCGAGGGGTCTAGGGCACCGTAGGAACCCCCCACGGCTACTGCTAGTTGTGTTGATAGGTTCAGGGGTCTGCAATCTGATAGTTGCCAACTTCTCTGGTTTTCTGGACGTAGCTTCTATTTTTGTGTCTACCTCCTACGGTGACTCTTTCATAACAGGAGGGCCTATAGCTATGGAGGGTGGGGTTGTTGCTATAGAGGGCATGTTTGGAGTAGAGTAGGAGGTTACGACTAGTTCTCATTTCAATGCCATAACACACCCCCCTTGGACGTTCTGTTCAGAATATCTAGAAAACCGTGCAAACTAATGACAGAAAGTAAATTACTTATTGTCATAATTCTGCAGCCCAGATATGTACTGAGATTATGTGAAAAGTCCGGACAACCCCTTTAAGTGTGACTTCAACCTTACCTTGAGATCTGCCATTGGCAAGTGATGAGGGACACATTGCTTGCTGAGGCCCTTCCAAAAGGCCATAAAATGTGTTATTAGGGACAACTATGATATCAGCGATGTCACCGACTCTTAGTTATAGTGGAAAAAATGCTCCAAAAGATGCAACATGAGTTGAAAGAATAAGAGCAACTTCCAAATGTTTTCTGAAGCTCATTAATTTTTTCTTGGTGCTTTCTATTGGCTGTGATGGACAAGACATGGCAGCCCACCATCATTTTTCTGAACTGTTAAAAGCCATTAAAATGTTAAAAAAAATCATGAAACTCTAATAAAATTCATGTAAGTTTATAGCTGTAATATGAAAAAATATATAAATATTCTCGGAGCATGAATTCGTCTTCAAGGTGATGATAATGCCTGTAAAGCTCTGTGGAATGTGATGGCGCTATATAAGTAGGCATAATAATAAGGAAGTGTATGGGAAACTGGAGACTGTGATGTTTCATGCCTACTGCCCTATCAGCATACTGCTTACCTATGCTGGGTGGTCAGCAAGCAGACATAGGCGTGGAAGCACCATGTGGAAACATGAAAGTGCAGCATTAACTGCAACCCTTCCTCTTCAAATATACCACCTTCTATCTCAACTACCAAATGACATTGTGATAAAGACCCTGGTAGGGTCAAAACGTCTTACTTTGTAGCACATTTCACAGCCAACTTTTTTTTTGTTTGTCTTATCAAAATAAAGAACCTTGGAATACCTAAAATAGGGTGTGCGGTGAATCTCTCTAGCATTGTAGCTATAGACTATTGTATCTATTATCTTATTTATATCAGCATTTCTGGGGGTTTTCTCCACCTACTGGACTTTGTTTTTTTTTCTATCTTGCAGGGTTGAATAGTTAGGCGTCGGGTTGCTGCCACTACACAGCAGGAATCCCGAGCCTTGCATTCAGCGGTCTCCCGTTCCCCATCGGCCACAGATGAGCCTGCTCAGCAGACTCTTCAATCCCAGCGCTCTGCTCAGACCAGCTCTGAGGGCTTGGTTGCTGCTGCCACCTCTGGTCCAGCTATAGCAACGCATGCTGGTCAGCAGCGGCCACTCCAGGGACTAAGTCCTCCTTTCGGCCCACTGAGCATGCCCGTCGGACGATCTCTCATTGGAGATCGGAGGTCACATGCTCAGGTCCTTCTCCAGCTCGGATTGGACCCTCAGAAAGGTCAGGCAGGTCCAGGAAGGATGCTGCTATAAAAGGTCCACATGGCCGCTTGGCCATGCGCTAGTATAGACTGTATTATCAGACTATGAGGAGTGAGTGTTGTTATGCATGTATGAGTGTCTCTGGTGAATGACGCAATGGAAGCCCCTACCCTGGGGAAGCATGTGTTGTGCAGCCTAGCCTGTTAAGTGCCCAGGCTTAGGTGTAGTTAGGACAGAGTCTGAGACAGGCACCAGTGTCCACCGGTGGCTCAGCACTCCACGGTACACGTGCTCGATACTCTATGGTCAGCGTCTATAGTTGCGTCCGCAGGTGCAACGCCGCGAGCTCAGAAGGTCTAGAGGGACTCTGACCCCGTGTCGCAGGATGAAAATCACCATGTGCACTTAGCCTTACTCCACATTTTTGTATTTTACACATGATAAAACATAAACCATTCAGTCCTGTGCTATCCACCATCTTAGGTAATATAAAATAAGCTCTTGATAGGTATACTCTGATCATGCAACATACGAGGGGGAGGACTAAAAGCAGCAATAGCTACAGAAATCAAGCACTAAGCTGGAAGTCATGTCCAGTTATATGTACAGCCAGGAAAAATGACCTGGAGGCACAGGATGTCTATACCCAGCATGATCCGTATATAGCAGAGTGAGGAGTGATATCATGTATACAGACCTGTGGAACAGGTTAAGTATACAGCACAGGAATAGAGCCTATACCACATATACCACATATAGTGAGTAACCTGGTGACACTGGACCTGCACACCCAGCCTCACAGTATGTAACAGATATGAGGTCACATACAGATAATCAGACCCCATTACTGGGAAGGGGGGATAATCAGCACACAGCAGGGTCAGTATACAGTGCACTAACATGAAGTGCAGCCTCTCATCATCATACATATACCATCCCCCGACTGCTCCTCTCACCAGTGTCTCTAATACATGTGACTGCCCAGCTCCACCATAGTAATGGCAGACACTGTATGTGTCCCTGCTCTGTCCTATCATACATAAACCTAGAACTCATGAAGACTCTGTATAATACAGCAGTAATGTGGTATATCAGAAATGTCTGCAGGGACAACACACAAAAGCTGCCTCTGGAATAAGTGAGGGAACATGGCAGCTGCAAGAATTTCTGAGGTAATCTTGATCCCAGATATGATGTAGGAGCTGATACTACCCTAGTACACACTACACAATGTCTGAGGTGAATGCAGAGTAGAATATCAAACATGTCTGCAGGGAGGTCACACAGAAGTTGTCTCACAGTCTGTGAGGAAAATGTAGCATGCACATGAGGGACATGGCAGCTACATGAATTGCTGAGGTAATATTGATCCCATACATAATGTAGGAGCTGATACTACACTGGTACATGATGTCCGAGGTGAATGTGCTCCTATCATCTGTCATGTGAGGTGATAACCCCAGTATTACACTCCCTGAAACTGCAGACATGCTTCCTCCTGTTCATCCTATGCATGAAAGAGGGAGATAGACGGATTTCCTGTTCTACATAAGCCCCACCCTCCTCACAGTAACCCCCCAGGCACAGACATACTGTGCTTCTTAATCTGAAAGCAACATCACTCTTGCTTAAAATCTACACCACTATACCAAAAAAGCTGCAGGAGTAAAGGTCCACCCATCCCCAAGTCATGTCCTCCTCCACCTATGGCTCCAGTGGTTTCTTTAAATTCAATGGAAGGCTAAACCAAACGTATACACAATACCTTAAGGGGTGACAAAAATCTTCCCAAACAGCTAAAATTAGGGGCAGACACCATGAAATGTGGCATCAATTAACCCACAGTAGAAATTAACAAATGGCACAGCAATAATCAGCCATGGGTAGTGTTGAGCATTCCGATACCGCAAGTATCGGGTATCGGCCGATATTAGCTGTATCGGAATTCCGATACTGACTTCCGATACTTTTTTCATATCGGATACCGGACTCGTAAGTTCCCATAATGCTATGAGCCCGCTCGCTTTGATTCAGCCAATGGGAATCCTCAGAAGTGTGGGCACATCCTGTTAGGCATGTAGGCATGTTAACTATTGGCATGGCTGTGATTGGCTGCTGAAATGATGTCATGATGCACTATAAAAGCCACCACCTCCGCCATTTCTGGTCACTCTGCTGTGAATTCAGTTAGTGACAGGCTGCTGTTGAAGACTGTGAGGGACAGTTAGAAATAGTGATTCTACAAAACATATTGTGCTTTACCCAGGCTACATAAACCACCACTGTAGCTTTCTTTTCCCTAGCAGCAGTGTTCACAGCTGTCTGCAAGGGCTGTGTGAGTGCAGCTCACGCTGTGGAGTGGGTCCTGCAGCCACGTCTGGTTGTAGGCCGCCCAGCATGCATCACTGCTGCCTCATACATATTTTTCTTTTTGAGCTGCTTATTTTTCAAAAATTCTATCTAGTGTGCTTCCATCCATATCCATATACGTTGGTTGCAAACACTAGTAGTAGACAGCGGAGCCTTTCTGCAGCCTTTCACTGCTAGTGCCCACTTAGCTGCACTGTTCACGGCTGTCTGAGAGTCTCTGACTGTGTGTGAGTGCAGCTCACGCTGAGTAGTGCGTCCTGCAGCTACATCTGGTTGTAGGCCGCTCAGCGTGCGTCACTGCCTCAAACATTTTTCTTTAATTGCAGCTCATTTTTTCTTCTCCTATTAGTGTGCATCCATGCGTATCCATCTACATTGGTTGGTTGCAAACACTATATAGGAGTAGATAGAGGAGCCTTTTTTCTGGCTTGTGCCCTTCAGCTGCAGCCAGATTAGTATTACCCAATTTTTTTGAGCCTCATCTTTTGCATTGCAGGTTACCTGCCTGCATTGTAATAGCTCCAAAAAGTTGATCACTTTCAAATCTTTGGTCACATCCTTTTAGTTTTTTTCACAAAAAAAACAATAAAGTTCACCAAACACTACATTTGAAAGTTGTGTAGGCCACATTAGCTCCAATTAAAGTGTAGTCCACACACACTCTTCATAAAATTAGTGTTTCTTCTACCTGTAACCAGCTGTTCAGGAATAAGCACACTAAGCCCCCCTTTGTACTTTTCTGCCTATCTTTATCAGTCTATCAAGATGAAGAAGGCAGGGAGTAAGGCACGTGGGCGTGGACGTGGAGTTTCAGCAGGGAGAGGACATGGAGATTCTGCAGGGAGAGGACGTGGGAATTACTACTATTACTAGTAGTGGGAATGGGGACAGAGCAGGAGACCTTGCCGGACACACATCATGGGATTAACTGACGTGACTGAACCCCTGTAACCCAGGAACAAGTGTGGATTGTGCAGACGACACTTCAGAGGAGCAACTGGCGGGGTTGGAGGTCAGGGGAAATACTAGAGACAGTAGAGCCAGAGGCCGAAGTGGAGCACAGTTACAATCAGTAGTTGTGTACAACCAATATAAAACTTGCTCCAAGTAGGCCTCATCCTGCTGCATGATTGACCCCTGGGCTCTAACATCGCCAGTTCCTGCTCAGAAGTGTCTTTGGCACGGGTACTCCCTCATGCCCAGCCTGGTTTCAGCACGCCTGCTGTTTCTGGGTAGTGTCAACGTCACTTTGCCACCGATACGTTGTCCTGTCGTGTTGCGGTTGGGTTAGCCGAGTCTATGGTGCCTGCAGTTTCGGTGCTTCCTATGTGGGCTGCGGGTTCTGGTACTAAAGGCTGGTTCCGTAGTGCCAATAGGACAAGCACCCCCTGTTGGACTTTGGGATTCGGTAACTGCGTCCTGCTCGCGGGCTTGCAACTTTGCTGATTATGGGTACCTTCTGCTACCCATCCGGGTTCCAGCACCGTCAGCTGGTTCTCAGCAGTGTCTTTGGCACGGGTACTCCCTCCTGCCCAGCCGGGTTCCAGCACCGTCAGCTGTTTCTCGGCAGAGCCTTTGGCCGAGGTTCCTCCTTCTCGGTGTCCGAGTTCCAGCAACGTCTGCTGGTCCACGGTTGTCCCATTGGCTCTTCTTCCTTCTGCTGCCCCTCCAGGTTCCAGCACCATCAGGTGGTCCTCACTAGTTTCATTTGCTCTTGCAGCTTCTGCTACCCATCTGGGTTCCAGCACCGTCAGCTGGTTCTCGGCAGAGCCTTTGGCCTAGGTGCCTCCTTCTTGGTATCTGAGTTCCAGCAACGTCTGCTGGTCCTTGGTAGTGCTTTGTAGCACAGGTACCTCCTGCTTAGTAACCGTGTTCCAGCACCGTCAGCTGGTCCACAGTTGTGCCATTGGCTCTTGTTCCTTCTGCTGCCCCTCCGGGTTCCAGCACTGTCAGCTGGTCCTCGCTAGTTCCATTTGCTATTGTTCCTTCTGCTACCCATCCGGGTTCCAGTACCGTCAGCTGGTTCTCGGCAGAGCCTTTGGCCTAGGTGCCTCCTTCTTGGTATCCGAGTTCCAGCAACGTCTGCTGGTCCTTGGTAGTGCTTTGTAGCACAGGTACCTCCTGCTTAGTAACCGTGTTCCAGCACCGTCAGCTGGTCCACAGTTGTGCCATTGGCTCTTGTTCCTTCTGCTGCCCCTCCGGGTTCCAGCACTGTCAGCTGGTCCTTGCTAGTTCCATTTGCTATTCTTACTTCTGCTACCCATCCGGGTTCCAGTACCGTCAGCTGGTTCTTGGCAGTTCCTCAGCCTTCTTGTACCTTCTGCTACTTTTCCAAGTTCAAGCTTGTGGAAATGGTTTTTGATTCTCACTCTGGATCTCCCTGACAATGACCCTGAAGACGACCCTGAAGACCACACAGAAGAATACCTAAAAGATGACCCTGAAGAAGATGACCAAGAGGACAAAGAACATGAAGACAACCACCAAGATGCAGAACAACAAGAGACAGAAGAACAAGAGCATAAAAACCAAAATCAGAAGAACATTAAGCATAAGACTAAAAATCTGGGAGGAGGAGGACATTTGATTGGCCTAAACCTCTATGGCTTTTATGTCTCCTACACCTCCCACTCTACATTATTATTAGTTGTTTTTCTTCATGTAGAATTAACCTACAGGGAAAAAAAGGTTTTTTTATTCCGATATTTCTGTTCCATTGACTTGAATGGTACTTCCGGGATCGGAATTGGCGATACCCGATACTTTTTTTAGATCGGCCGATTCATTCCGATCCGATATTTTTCAGCATTGGGTGGTATCGCTCAACACTAGCCATGGGCCATGCATAAGGCCCATTTCAAATTTCAGGTATATCTGATATAAGGTAACAGATTTCAGATATAAGGTATCAGAGTCAGGTATCAGAGTCTCAGAATCAGGTATCAGACAGAGTATTTCTGATGCTTGATTTTGATATATGATCATGTCCTAAAATGGACACTGTACCCCAGGCACATACATACTGTGCTTCTTCCTCTGAAAGGAACATCACTCTTGCTTAAAATCTATACCACTATACCAAAAAAGCTGCAGGAGTAACGCTCCACCCATCTCCAAGTCATGTCCTCCTCCGCCTATGGCTCCAGTGATTTCTTTAAATTCAATGGGAGTCCAAACCAAACGTATACACAATACCTTAAGGGGTGACAAAAATCTTCCCAAACAGCTAAAATTCGCTGCAGACACCATGAAATGTGGCATCAATTAACCCACAATAGAAATTAACAAATGGCACAGCAGTAATCAGCCATGGGCCATGCATGAGGTATCAGGGTCTGGGCCAGCATCTAAAGCTTTGAATTGAAGTTTCAAAGAGGAACTGGTGGTTAAGGAAGCCGTGTAAGCCTTTTTAGCTGGGAGCCCTGATACCTCATGCAACACCTCCCAATTTTTTTTTCCAACCACACTCAGATGGCACAAATATCAGTTTCATACTGTACTACTGGTAGAAAAGTAAAAGGAAAGTAACACAGGTAGTTGAGTGAAAGTTCAGGCCTGCCTGTCTGTGAGCCCTACTTACAGAGGTAATCCATCTGATAGAGACCCAATTTAGACTTTCCAAAGAGTAAAAATATTAAAATAGTCCTCTGACACACCTTCCACTACAAGCAACTCACGAGATGGAGACCCAACTTCGAGTCTCCACATTTAAAAAAAAAATATTGTCTCACAAAACTAAAGCAGAATCAATTTCCACAGAGTACAAATAGTATAATAGGTCTCTGACACACCTTCTACTACAGGCAACACATCAGATGAAGACCCAACTTCGAGTCTCCACATTTCAAAAGATTGTATGTAACATGAGCAGCCGTAGCCACAGTGGGCACAGAAGTCACAGAAGCTGTCACAGACTGCAATAACAGGAGATTAATGGTTGACACTAAAAACAGCAACAAGGCCTAGTCTGCTCAGTCTGCGACTGGATTGCAAAAGTCATTGGAGGTCCATGACTTGTTCATTTTCATGAGAGTTAGGTGGTGTACACTTTCAAAGGATAGCCAGATGCACTTATCCATCAGGATACCACTAGCAGAGAGTATGCTCACTGCCAGGCATGACAAAATCTCCAAGGCATGACAAGCTAGCTCAGGTTTTTGAAGACCAAAATGCAAAAGGGTCCAAACCCCCCTGATGGCATTGATATTGATCTCCAGATACTCCTACACCATCCTCTCCAGTCGTTCACAAACTTTCAGACTTGTATTCTGTTTGGCTGGGTCACAGGCTGGTCTTAAAAATGTGTAAAACGACTCACAGAAATTGCTTATGCCTTTTACAGTGCTGCTGTTGCTAAAGTTTCTGCGATGATGCCTTGATGTTCCTAGGGTTGGATGTCTAAAGCTGAAATGCACACTGTGTGCCTCACTGCTGTCTTGTGTAAAACCACTTTTAAAATTGTCTACAAGCATGTTTTGATACTCCAATATGCACGCTTCCCTTTCAATGTGGGGGGAGGGGGCATCTGACTAAAGTTACTCTTGTACCGTGGATCTAACAGTGTGGCAACCCAGTAGTTAACAATATTTCTCATGTTAAAATACGGGCATTATGTTGAAGCTCGTGAAGTAAGAAGGTTCTCATGTGTCGGGGCCTTCCATGAGGTCCAAGTCCATGGTGTGTTGGTGGCGGCGAAACACTCAAGGTTGCTTCCACCATCTCCTCCCGCCAAACATGGACAACAAAGTGTGGATCATTATCCTCTTCATCTCCTGGCTGTTGCTAGTCCATCACCTCTTCTTCCTCGTCCTTCATTTGTTCCTTGGCTCCTGCACCTTCACTAACAATTTGTCTGGTACCATGAGCCTCCCGGGATCACTGTAAGCAACTCTCACATGGCACCCGCCTGTGTGACAACAGTCTGGTAATTTGATATATTGTTATCCCTTCTGCATTCTCCTCTGCTTCCACCTTTTCCTCTGGGATCACCACTTCCTCGTGCATACTATAGAATTTGTGCTTCAGCATGTAGATGACCGGAATAGTGATGCTAATGATGGCATCATCAGCACTAACCATCTTATTAGCCATTTCAAACCTGTGCAGAAGGATGCAGAGGTCCTTCATCTGTGCCCACTCTGCAAGTGTGATTTGCAGCATGTCCATACTGCATTGGACCAGGCTATGAGAAAGGGCATACTGCGCCAGGGCTCTTTGCTGCTGCCAAAGTCGCTGCAACATTTGCAGAGTGGAATTTCACTGTTGGAGCATTGCAAATTAAATAGTTAACCAGTAGGCTGAAAGACCTCAGTAGCAATGCAAGTCAATGACCTGCAGGGTGCGATCGTCAGAAGTGAGCACACCGTGGCTGTGCTTTCTGCAGCAATGCATTGAGGCTGGGATAGTGGCAGATAAATAGCTGTACCACCAGATTAACGATGTGAGCCATGCAAGGCACATATGTGAGATTGCCAAGGCATGGCGTAGGGCCACCACCAGTTTTGCACTGTAATCGCACATGGCATTCCCTGGCTCTAAGTTCAGTAGAGACAGCCATTGCTCTAACTCAGACTGGATAGCTTTCCACAACTCTTGAGCTGTGTGACTGCAATCTCCAAGGCAAATTAATTTTAACACTGCCTGATTGCGGTGCGCCCTGGCTGCGCAGTACAGAGGTGCGGTCGATTCTATCTGCACTTTTGGAATGTGTGTCTGATCAAGGGAGAGGTTGAGGGCACGGGTGGAGGCCCTAGAGTACATGGAGGAGCCAGAAGCCGTGAAGGAAATGTTAAATACAAAGGCTTATCCCGCAGCCCCTTGAGTTTTTCAGGGAACGGGTAATGTTCTTTGTGACATGCTTGTGTAGCGTAGGCATTTCTTAGAGAAGTAATGGAGACTGGGCAACTGGTAATCGGGGACTTTGATGACCATGAACTTTCTGAAACCGTCTTTATACACCAGATAGAAAGGCAGCATTAGAGAAGTAATAGAGACTGGGCAACTGGTACTGGGGGACAGCGATGACCATCAACTTTCTGAAAACGTCTATATACACCAGACAGAAAGACAGCATTTACGTTGCCAACAGACTGGAGATGGTGCAGTTCAAGTTCTTAGATTTAGCATGTGTAGGAGGAAACATTCTTTTACGTGACCACAACTGCGGGACCAAGGGATGGCTGCTGTGCCGAGAGGGTGGAGTACGGAGAACAGCACAAACTGCTGGACTGTGAGTGAGGTGCAGGCGGAGATGTTATGGTGGATTGAGAAAGATGTGTTATGCTAGGTGACAGAAAAACACCATAACAGCTGATGGTCTCTCACTCACGCCGACTGTAGGGGAAAAAAAGTAAAGTTTCTGTGACCGGAGACCTGTGTGAGAAGACTTGGCTCAGTGACGGAGAAGGAATAAGAAGCAGATGTGGTTGATAGGCCATTGTTTGGCGAGGCCAGCTAGTCAGCTTTTAAACACTGTGAGATTCTCACACGAAGGCATGTTGATCACGCATATAGTTGTCAAATTATTGCAATTTTTGCATCTACTGAGCTGAGTTTCCCCCGGAACCCAGATGATGGCTCCTCTGGTTCCGGCCCGGACATTCAACGGGGGCCATTCCTCCCACACTCCCCCGCCCTGTATGCTTGCCAGTCCTCGGGCGAGGGTTTCTGTAGACTTGTGTTAATTCCTTGGGATGACAGTCCTTGTTACCATACGAACTGGTCCTGTTCGTAACGGTCAGGGGGTTAGCCAGCTGTTGACCGCTCGGAGCGTCGAAGCTCGGGTGTAGTGGAGTCTTCTGGGGTGGTGGAGGGTGGTCGACTAGTTGGTTCTAGTGGGATTTCCGGGTCTACCGTAGTTCCACTGCTGGGGCGCCCCGCAGATGTGACGGGGAAGTCCTCTTCGTCATCCAGGTCCCAGACCATAGGCAGGGGTCAGGGACCAGGGGGGTCAGTTCTGGTCATGGGGGATCGGTAGGCGTACATGGTCGTAACATGTTACGGTGCAGAACCCTAGTGAGGGGCGGGTTGTTTCCTTCAGATTGTATTTCGTACACAGACCCATCGGGGCTTATTCGGTGCAATACTCGGTATGGGTTCGCTACCCACCGGGGTTCTTACTTGTTTTGGGGGCGTTGATCAAGTACAAGTACCCAATCCCCAGCTTGAAAGTCAATGGGAGGGGGTAGTGCTCCTCCATGGTGTTCTAGATCCTGGAGCGTCGTATGGACGATACGGTGGAGGGTCTGCAGCCGATGCTGGTGGTTTCGGACCCATGAGGATACCCCGGTCCAGGGTTGTGGTTCCTCCGGGTTCAATTCCACCTCCGTAATGCCTTTGCCTTCTCGTCCGAACAGCAATGAGTAGGGGGTGTAACCAGTTACTCGATGTACCCGATTTTTATACTCCCACACCAGCTCAGGGACATATTCAGGCTAGCGGGCCTTGCGGTCGCTCTCTAGGGTGCGCAGCATTTGGATTAGCGTATGATTGAATCGCTCGCAAGCTCCATTTCCCTGCGGGTTGTAAGGCGTAGTCCGCGATTTATCATCCCGTAAAGATGGTGTAACTCTTCCATGACTTTTCCCAGGATGCACGCTCCCTGGTTCGAATGTATTCGTTGTGGACAGCCGTACACTTGAATAAAGTTCTTATAAATCGCATAGGCGGCCGACTCCGCTGTTTGGTCTCGGGTGGGGGCAGGGCTGCCACTAGGAATTTCGGGGCCCCATACTGGCAAAATTTTCGGGGCCCCCTTTAGACTCCGCCCAGGCTCCATCCAGCCCCGCCTCCACCACTCGAACTGTCCACAGTTCCACCGCTCTCTGTTGGATAAACTCCACTTCTCACCTATCACACATTAACAGTTCCCATCACCAGGTCACACATATAGCCAGCAGCTTTTGCTTTGGCCAAAAGATTGTTTTAAGTCGCCACCATAACAGGGTAGACACTTTTGGCCAGGCCCTACTCTACTGTAACCTATTAAATATTTGTTAAAATATGCAATACAATTTAGGTATATTTTTATTTATTTTTCAATTTTTTAAAATGACCAATAATATCACATACAAGGAACAAATACCACCGCACCATGTCCAGACCACAACTTACCACCACATACAAGGAACAAATACCGCTACACCATGTCCAGACCACATATTACCACCACATAGTGACCTATAATAAGACATACAAGGAACAAATATCGCCATACCATGACCAGACCACATATTACTACCATAGTGACCGAATAATATCACATACAACGAACAAATACCACCGCACCATGAACAGACCGCAAATTACCACCACAAAGTGACCAAATAATAGAATATACAAGGGACAAATACCACTGCACCACGCCCAGACCACATATTACCACCACATGGAGACTGAATACTACAATACTGACATAAAAAAACCCATAATACTATGACCATAAGAGACATTATACACACAAGATCTGTACTTAGTATGCAGTGTCTGTGTACAGGTAATATAGTGATCAATGACATTATACACAGGAGCTCTGTATATAATGTACAGGTAACACAGTGATCACCGGTGACATTATACACAGGACCTCTGTACATAGACGTCAGTGTACAGGTAACACACTAACTCACCAGTGATGTCTCTAGGTGAAGTCCTTCATCTTTGTTTTTCATCTTTCATCCAGCACAGATCGCCATCACGTCTTCCAGCCAGGACTTGTCTCTGCAGGAAATAACACAGTTATCTAGAGCTCCGCTTGCAGAACACATTACTTATTTTTTCCCAACTTCTACATTACACCACATGAAGAAAAAAAGGCGACATAGTATCACTCTACACAGTAACAGGACCGCCCCCCCATTTACAACAGTATCCTCAAGAAAATAAAATACATCACTGCAGTAATAATATCCCTTAATTAGCCTCTATGGTAATAATATCCCCCATCCTGACTCCCGTGTGTCTCATTTTTGGCTTCAGCCATATGTTCTCCCATCCCACCCTCATCAGTATCCATTCTGCCCCATATGATCTCCCTCCTGACCAATCTGTCTAAATCGTATCCATCCTGCCCCATGACCCTGCTCCATCTATCTCCAATCATGCCCGGTGTCTCACATTCTGCCCCCTCCTGTGTCTCACTGTCACATTCTGCCCCCTCCTGTGTCTCACTGTCACATTCTGCCCCCTCCTGTGTCTCACTGTCACATTCTGCCCCCTCCTGTGTCTCACTGTCACATTCTGCCCCCTCCTGTGTCTCACTGTCACATTCTGCCCCCATGTCCAGCATTCTGCCCCAGTGTCTTGCATTCTACCCCCAGCGTCCACCATTCTGCCCGCAGCGTCCAACATTCTGCCCCAGCTCACAGCCTGCCCCCATGTCCAGCATTCTGCCCCCAGCGTCCAGCATTCTGCCTCAGTCTCCAGCATTCTGCCCCAGTTTCGAGCATTCTGCCCCATGTCCAGAATTCTGCCCCAGCGTCCAGCATTCTTCTGCCCCATGTCCAGCATTCTGCCCCGTCTCACAGTCTGCCCTCATATCCAGCATTCTGCCACCAGCGTCCAGCATTCTGTCCCCAGCGTCCAGCATTCTGCCCCATGTCCATTCTGCCCCCAGTGTCCAGCATTATGCCCTATGTCCAGCATTCTGCCCCCAGCGTCCAGCATTCTGCCCCATGTCCATTCTGCCCCCAGTGTCCAGCATTATGTCCCATGTCCAGCATTCTGCCCCAGCGTCCAGCATTCTGCCCCATGTCCATTCTGCCCCCAGCATTCCTGCCCCATGTCCAGCATTCTGCCCCCAGCATTCTGCCCCCAGCGTCCAGCATTCTGCCCCCCGCATTCTGCCCCCAGCGTTCAGCATTCTGCCTCCAGCATTCTGCCCCCAGCATCCAGCATTCTGCCCCCAGCATTCTGCCCCCAGCGTCCAGCATTCTGCCCCCAGCATTCTGCCCCCAGCGTCCAGCATTCTGCCCCCAACGTCCAGCATTCTGCCCCCAGCGTCCTGCATTCTGCCCCAGCATCCAGCATTCTGCCCCCAGCATTCTGCCCCCAGCGTCCAGCATTCTGCCCCATGTCCATTCTGCCCCCAGCATTCCTGCCCCATGTCCAGCATTCTGCCCCCAGCATTCTGCCCCCAGCGTCCAGCATTCTGCCCCAGCATTCTGCCCCCAGCATCCAGCATTCTGCCTCCAGCATTCTGCCCCCAGCGTCCAGCATTCTGCCTCCAGCATTCTGCCCCCAGCGTCCAGCATTCTGCCCCCAGCATTCTGCCCCCAGCATCCAGCATCCTGCCCCCAGCGTCCAGCATTCTGCCCCCAGCATTCTGCCCCAGCGTCCAGCATTCTGCGCCAGGCCCCCTGGATAGCCGCTCTCAAAAAAAAAAAAAAAAAAATTATTCTTACCTTGTTATCTGGCTGTGCTCCAGCGGCGAGGCTCCCTCCCTCTCCTAGTCCCACGTGGCACACTGACTGAATGAGGAAGTGGAGGAGCAGAGCAGTGTGTGACGTCAGGTGAGGGCAGAGCTGTGGCTGGACCATTGTGCAGGGGGGATTTCGGCGCTGGCTGGACCATGGTGCGGGGGGGCCTGCCCGAGGGGCCCGGGGGGCCCGGCAGGCGCTGAGTCTGAATTTAAAATAAAGCTGCAGAAGCCTGTATAAAATGTAGGGGGGCCCCAGCGCGGATCGGGCTGCCAGCATGGTCGGGCCCCCCTAATCACCGGGCCCCATACACATGTAAGGCCTGTCATGCCCTGATGGCGGCCCTGGGTGGGGGTGACCACGGCAAACTTGGTGAAATGGTCCACCATAGCTCAGTGACGGAGAAGGAATAAGAAGCAGATGTGGTTGATAGGCCATTGTTTGGCGAGGCCAGCTAGTCAGCTTTTAAACACTGTAAGATTCTCACACGAAGGCATGTTGATCACGCATATAGTTGTCAAATTATTGCAATTTTTGCATCTACTGAGCTGAGTTTCCCCCGGAACCCAGATGATGGCTCCTCTGGTTCCGGCCCGGACATTCAACGGGGGCCATTCCTCCCACACTCCCCCGCCCTGTATGCTTGCCAGTCCTCGAGCGAGGGTTTCTGTAGACTTGTGTTAATTCCTTGGGATGACAGTCCTTGTTACCATACGAACTGGTCCTGTTCGTAACGGTCAGGGGGTTAGCCAGCTGTTGACCGCTCGGAGCGTCGAAGCTCGGGTGTAGTGGAGTCTTCTGGGGTGGTGGAGGGTGGTCGACTAGTTGGTTCTAGTGGGATTTCCGGGTCTACGGTAGTTCCACTGCTGGTGCGCCCCGCAGATGTGACGGGGAAGTCCTCTTCGTCATCCAGGTCCCAGACCATAGGCAGGGGTCAGGGACCAGGGGGGTCAGTTCTGGTCATGGGGGATCGGTAGACGTACATGGTCGTAACATGTTACGGTGCAGAACCCTAGTGAGGGGCGGGTTGTTTCCTTCAGATTGTATTTCGTACACAGACCCATCGGGGCTTATTCGGTGCAATACTCGGTATGGGTTCGCTACCCACCGGGGTTCTTACTTGTTTTGGGGGCGTTGATCAAGTACATGTACCCAATCCCCAGCTTGAAAGTCAATGGGTGGGGGTAGTGCTCCTCCATGGTGTTCTAGATCCTGGAGCGTCGTATGGACGATACGGTGGAGGGTCTGCAGCCAATGCTGGTGGTTTCGGACCCATGAGGATACCCCGGTCCAGGGTTGTGGTTCCTCCGGGTTCAATTCCACCTCCGTAATGCCTTTGCCTTCTCGTCCGAACAGCAATGAGTAGGGGGTGTAACCAGTTACTCGATGTACCCGATTTTTATACACCCAAACCAGCTCAGGGACATATTCAGGCTAGCGGGCCTTGCGGTCGCTCTCTAGGGTGCGCAGCATTTGGATTAGCGTATGATTGAATCGCTCGCAAGCTTCATTTCCCTGCGGGTTGTAAGGCGTAGTCCGCGATTTATCATCCCGTAAAGATGGTGTAACTCTTCCATGACTTTTCCCAGGATGCACGCTCCTTGGTTCGAATGTATTCGTTGTGGACAGCCGTACACTTGAATAAAGTTCTTACAAATCGCATAGGCGGTCGACTCCGCTGTTTGGTCTCGGGTGGGGGTAACCACGGCAAACTTGGTGAAATGGTCCACCATAGCGAGGCAATGTGCATACCCCTGATAGGCAGGACCTATGGTTAGATAGTCCACCATAAGAAGCTCCAGAGGGGCCGATGTTACAATAGTTTGCACCGGGACTCGTTGTGCGAGGGGTTTAGCGAGCTCACACGAATGGCAGGTTCGACAAACTTCTTCTACAGCAGCTTGCAAGCGTGGGTGGTGCATCTGCTGTAGCCATTGTAAAGTCTTTTGGACACCAAAATGAGCCCCTTTTTCATGGGCTTCCCGGGCCAGTTGGTTGAGATGGGCTCCGGGCACGATCACCTGCCATATCGTAGCTGATATGGTTCGTGATGTGGCTTTTCGATATAAAAGTCCTTTTTTGATGGCTAAGGCGCAACATCAGCAGCATATCTTGGGTCAAAGTCTGTCTTTGTGAGCCCGTGGGCAATTAACCGGTGGCCACCCATCGACGCAGGAGTCCAATTTCTGTATCTTCTTGTTGTTGCTGGATCCAGTTGTCGCGGGGCTGTTCCAACATCCCTCCTAGGAGTCCCGGATGAGGCGCTTCCTGCGTGTTGATTGTAGGTACGGCAGTGGTGAGGGTGAACGGCGTCTCATCTGCCTCTAATTCGTCATCTCGACTTCTCCCTGGGGTGGTGTGTCGGATTCTGGAGAGCGCATCAGCGTGCACGTTTTCAGCTCCCCATTTGTAGATGATCTTATAATTGAATTTGGCCATCCGAGCCACCCACCGTGGCTCGAGAGCCCCCAGTTTGGCGTTCTCCAAATGGGCCAACGGGTTGCTATCGGTCCGCACTACTACCTCGGAGCCTGCCAGGTACTCTGCGAATTGCTCCATCATTGCCCACACCACCGCAAGGAGCTGGAGCTTAAAGGAGTTGTAATTGTCCGGGTTGCGTTCTGAGTCGTGCAGCGACCGGCTACCATAGGTGATCACTCTCTCCCGGCCGCCCTGCACCTGTGACAACACAGCTCCTAGTCCCTGAAGGCTCCCGTCGGTATGTAGGATGAACGGTTGCGAGAAATCCGCATATGCCAATACCGGGGTGTCCGAGAGCGCAGCCATAAGATCTTGAAACGCATTCTCTTGCGGTTGCTGCCACTGGACCTTCCGACCATTCGCCCCGGCGGGAGCCCGCTTCAGCAGGTCCTGCAGGGCTCGAGCTCGGCGTGCAAAATTTTTCACGAACCGACCGTAGTAGCCGGCCAGCCCCAAGAAGGCCCGCACGTCCTTCACCGTCTCGGGGGTAGGCCACCCCTGGATGGCAGCGACCTTTTCCAGGGATGGTTGGACACCCTAGGCCGAGACGGAATGCCCCAGGTACTCGTTTTGGGTGCAGAACAGGTGGCATTTCTGGGGCTTTATCTTTAACCCGTACTTCTGCAGCTGGCCGAGCACCTGCCCCATCCGCTTCAGGTGGTCCTCGAACATGGCGGAGTAGATGATAATATCGTCCAGGTATATCAACGTGGCTTCAAAGTTGAGGGCTCCTAGACACTGCTCCATCAACCGCTGGAAAGTTCCTGGAGTGTTGGTCAGCCGAAACGGCATCCGATTGAACTCGAACAGTCCCATGGGAAGGATGAATGCCGTCTTGGCCCTGTCTTCCTCCGACATCGGCACCTGCCAGTACCCACTGGCCAGGTCAAGGGTTGAAAAGTACGTTGCGTTCCCCAGGGCAGACAGAGACTCTTCTATGCGGGGCAGTGGATGCGAATCCTTGATGGTGCAGGCGTTCAACTTCCGATAATCCATGCAAAAACGCAAAGTACCATCTTTCTTCTGAACCAGGACAATAGGGGCTGCCCCAGGGCTTTGGCTCTCTTGTATGACCCCCTTCCAAAGCATTTGGGCTAACAGAGTTTTCACTTCCTGGTATAGCTGCGGTGGTATTTGCCGATATCGCTCCTGGATGGGGGCCGCTCCTGCCGTGGGGATCCCATGCGTGATGGTCGTGGTATATCCAAAGTCATCCTCGTGGCTGGTGAAGACACTGTAAAATTGTCCAAGAAGTGTATCTACTTGGAGAAGCTGGGCTGGTGCTAGGCCGGACAGTTCGGCCCGCATTCTCTCCAGGATGACTCAACCTTTTTCTTGGGTCGAGGATGCGGCAGCCTATTGGGTTTGTACTGTCACTGCCCAGGGATCTTTGGGTTGCACCCTCAACTGGACCACGAGGTCCGGCAGCATCTCCTCCAATGGCCTCACTAGAGTGGCCATCTCAGCCTGAGGCGTCAGGGCGATATCCTGATCTTCCAGGTTGACACAACTTACCAAGACAGTCCCTTCCCGCACTGCGGCCAGGGAGTGGGCCACCAGGATGCCAGGGTGCAGGCGCTCCGAATAACATGGTTCCACCTGCACCTCCACGCCCTCCAGTGGTATCGGGGAGCGGATCGGCAGAGCCACCACCGCCTGCCCCGGAAGAAGCACGAGCGGAGGGGCCGCCGGTGCGATGACCTTGCCCAGCGCCTCACCCTCCTGACACTCCTGGAGCACTCGCGCCTCCTGCACCAACCGCTGGAAGACCTGCCCCTGGGCCGTGTGAGAACCCCACTGACTTAGGGACTCCTGCATGGTATCGTTGAGGAGTAGATTGCTGAAATCCCGCAGTATGTTCATTCCCAAGATGATCGGGTGACGGTCATTAGTCTCTCCTTGGGTTAGGACCACTCCCCGGCGACCGAGGGATTTTTCACACAATGTCATCTGAAGCCACACCACCCCGGCAACAGGTACTGGCAGTTGGTTTGCGGCCATTATTCGTATCATGGGCCCCCACTGGGGCCCTGCCGCTTCTGGGAAATGCTGCCGGAAGTACGTTGCTGGCATGGTCGTCACCTGCGACCCAGTATCCACTAGGCACCGCACAGCATGACCCTCAACTTCGGCCCATACTAATGGGCACTTTGCGACCAGTTCTTCGGGACTTCCACAACCCCTCATTGTGGCTTCCGGCTCCGAGCGGCATCCCCCATGCCCAGATTCCTCTAGTTTAATGTCTGCCGGGGTGGGTATCTCCCACGCCGTGGACACTCCCGTGCGAAGTGGCCCAGTTCTCCACACTCATAACACCGGGGCGGTGAGGCTCGGCCACCCCGGGAATTGCGAGGCCCCCAAGGCCCGGACTTGCAGCCAGGTCGGCCGGG
Organism: Dendrobates tinctorius; assembly: GCF_039654945.1. Lineage (NCBI taxonomy): Eukaryota > Metazoa > Chordata > Amphibia > Anura > Dendrobatidae > Dendrobates > Dendrobates tinctorius. The sequence continues at coordinate 13,033,280 of NW_027361831.1, read as the reverse complement.
CGCAGGCTCTGTTCTCTTCTTCACTTCGGCCAGCTCACCCTGGATAGTCTTCAATTCCTGTCTCATTTCCTCAACCCATTGAGGTTCATCACCCATGCTTATGGAGGACTCCATGCTCCGGGCCTTCCCCACAGGAGCCGTCATCCCCTGCTCTTGCTCTCGCACCCTGGCCTGACTCCTCACTTTGGAGAAGGCTAAACGTGGGTTCACTCGGACCTGTTCCCGCATTGCCTGTTTGATTAGCGGGTCCCGGAGTCCAGTCACTAACAGGTCACGCAATGTAATGTCGATGGGCCCTACCCCCATTCCGTCCTTCCTTTCTATGGCGTTGTGCAGCTCCTGGAGGACGTTCATATTCTGGGTGATGGTCTCCCCCTTCCCCTGCATCCGACTGAACAACCGGGTTCTCAACTCCCCCACATCTGTTGGATCCCCGTGGGTCTCTTCCAGGATCTGTAAGACCCTGGCGAAGGTGTTGCGACGCCCCGAGGGTCTCAACATAACCGACTTCCGGGCCTCCCCATCCAGCGCCATAAGGGCCACCTCAGCCTCTAGATCGGGGGTCATGGGTTGCATACGAAAGAGGCCCCGCATGCGTTCGGTCCAGCTCCACAATAGGGTATCAGAGCCAGAAAACAGGGACAAGTTACTCAGCATAGCCCCCAGGGAGATGCTGGAGCGGGGACTCCAATCATCCGCAGCGCCCGCAGCCCTACTCTGATCAGGCGCACCGCAATCTGCGCTCAGAGACTGCATCCTGCCGACTTTGCTAAATGTGGTACTCGCAGGTACGCAGGATGCAGTGTCGAAGCACGAGACAACTACGGTGCTGTTTAAGAATACGTTTATCGGACTTGAGGGGACTTTCCTCAGTCACGGCCTGATCACCGAAACAGGGGTAACACAGGTTGCCCACGCAGTAACGCAGCACACGACTACTCCCGGCAACGGCCGGTCTCTATAGGGCCTCGGTTTGGCCGACTACGGGTCCTTAAGTCTAGAGTCTAATTAGCTGTCCAGATGTCCCTCGCCGTTCGGGCTGGTGGTCTTTCGATGAAATAGTTGCTTGGCTCAGTTGCTGAGGTGTTGACGCAGTCTTCGTGCTCTCCGGCACGCAGAGGACACTGGAGCACCACAGGCCCCAGCGGAGTCCTTGGACTGATGGGCCACAGCGCCCAGACCTGGGCAGGCGGCAGCGATGTATAGTGGCGAGTGACAGGCCACCTGCGCAGCTAACGGCTGCGACGGGGAGTCCGCGATCAAGAGAGGCTCAGCTCCTGCTGCGGACTGGAGCAGGGCAGTTGTGGCCGCCGATGGCGCAGTGCTGGCCGCGGCCACTGGTGAAAGCCAGGCGGCCGCGGGTGGCAGGGAACAGGCTGCGGTCACGAGCTCAGGGTAGACTGCAGCCGCGGGCAGAGGGGAGGCAACAGCGGCCGCGGGCCATGCTGGGGCCGCAGTGGCCGCGGTCTGGAGAGAGGAAACAAGCCTCAGATGGCTCTCTGGATACCGTCCCTCTGGAGTCCTCAGTCGGCGTCCTCCCTGGCGCTGGTGAGTCGCTCTAGCTGGCAGTCGCTCCCACGCTCTCCTGCTGTGTCTGTCCCAGTCTGCTGACTCATCGTCTGGGGAATTCCCGCCTCCTTTATTCTGGTCCCTCCCCCAGCCCACCTGTCAGTCACAACGGTCCGTCCTCGAATCCTGTCCCCCGGGAACAGTTTCCAACAGAACCCAGATGACGGCTCCTCTGGTTCCGGCCCAGACACTCGATGGGGGCCGTTCCTCCCACACTAGTTCACTCATCTGTAGAGTGGAGAGCCATTTCTGATATTAGGGTGTCAACCTCTGTGACAAGGTAGGGGCAGGATTGCGATGCAATAGGATTCATCTTTACCACAATGGTTGATATATTTTGAAAATTTGGTTACTTTTTGATAAAACACAGAATTATGAAAAAATATTGGGTAGTGTCATGGGAACAGCAGAGAGAACATGCAGATCCAACCACTGCCACCAATTTGTATGGAAATAACACTCTGCTGATCCAATCGTCAGGACAAATATGCAATTGACTGGTGAGTGATGGACGAGGCCACAGCTGCTTTCATTACTAGGCCAGTAAGTGGGGTATTCACAGTGAAAGTAGACTCCAACACATGGAATATATGTGGATCACCACCAGGGCAAATGTGGGGTCTCACTTACTCGGTACCGGGCCGTCATCTCAAAGGGATGGGTTGTGGTGGCCACGACTCGGTCCGTGGCCCTGGGCGTCCAATGTAAAATAGGTGGAATGAAGCTGAATAAAGTTTATATGTAGATAATTTGTGACGCCACCTGTGGTGCTCGGCAATGAAGGTGTTGGGCCAATGCTGCGGTGCAGATCCTTTCAGACAGATGGTATAAGGCAGCAAAGATGGATTAGCTCTCCACAGGTAGAGCTGTAGTCCCAGGGCAGTAGTAGTAGGTGTTGAGGTAGATGGTGTAGTGTTAGACACAAAGATGTAGCAGTGCTGTGTGGGTTGGTGCAGAAGGTGGCAATAACACAGCTGAATGCAGTTCCAATTATTTTACTCACGTTTCTGGTACAGACAGGTGCTCGCTTCAGTGCCGCAGCTTCCAGGTCAGGGGCTCAGCCAACTCCCAGGCAGATGGAATACACCCTTCCAGCCCTCCCTTTCGTGTGCCTTTCCTGAACGTCTCCTTTCTAGAGCTAATCTGAAGTACTTTTAGTTCTGAATTACACTCAAGTTCCTCCTTCTTGATGTTACTTATAACTACACTCGTATAACAGGTAGCTGGAGCCTGCTTCGGGGACTACTTACAATAATGTCCCGGCTCACACACTGTGCTACTGTGCCTTCGAGTCTTTGGTTGGGAAGAAAGCGGTCACAACTTCTATTCCTTCGGTTTCTGCTGTAGGATCATTAGTATCACACACAGCCTCGGATACCGGCGCCCAGCCATGGCGCATCAAACTTAGGAAAGGGCTCTGCACTAGCCCTAATCCCCAGTCTCTCTTAACGTTTCGTTCTTATCTATCTTCCTTCTGAACAACTGATCCTTCCTTCTTTCTCTTTCCTTGCCAACAGCTCCAGCTCACAGGGAGCTGCTGCAAACACATCCTATCTCCATCCCTCTCACGAAGGGGAACTGACTAACTTCCTGTCAGCTTTCTCCTCTAGTGTTTTTAAGCTCCACCCACCACCCAGCACCCTTCATGAACCAAAGCAACTGCCATAAAGGGTGCTGTTCTAAGGTGTCTGTGCTGGATGTAGGTGCTGGAGTTTGGTTAGGTGCTACTATCTTACCTGGGGAGTGGGATACTACACCTCAGGAGGAGGTGCAGTACCTCTGTTTCGACTGAACCCTCAGGGGCGCCAATTACCCCCCATTAACCGCAGCACGTCTGAGGGCTGTAAACAAAATGAGAAAGACAAGATGTTACTGGAACATACAAATTCTGCTTTTTAAATTAACAGTTTAAAACAGCTTCTCTTAAGGAGAGGACTATGACTTAAACGTTGCATAACATATTGGTAACAGCAACCTGTGTCCTAATACTATCGTATATTATGTCCTAAGTGCTACCTAATTTTTGTCATTCTTAAAGTGCTACTGGGGCAACCGCTATTATCTATCAAGTTTGCCACCAGATCTGAACACTCTCTGCCCCTGTACACAGTATCAAAAATTCTTTAGTGACAACCGCCAAACTAAGGATCGCCACTACTATAAACTTTCTTAGTTCTTAATTAACCATTTATATATCTATCAAAAAGTGCTTATGTTTGCTTTATCCTACAGTAAAAGGTATTTTATCTTTTTTTATGAAAAAGTTATCAAACTCCTATACTTATAAAACATTTGATTCTTATTATATACATATTACAATTATAATAACACTTTCATTGTACACAACAGCAAATATCAATGAGAAATGAAAGATATTGTCAGGATCCTGTCAGCGCCGGCGTGCAGCCTCCGCTGAGCAGGGACTCGCCCGCACTGTAGGGGGGGGGGCTGGGGTCAGGTACAGCCGGAAAGTACAGATACACAGGACCTGTGGACGCTGAAGTTTAGCAAGCAGTCACAGGACCTATGGTCATGTGACTGCAAGGGGGTGGGGCTTAGCATCCTGCTTTCAGAGATGGCAGGACACTATACAGAAATACACAGTCAGGCAAAACGGAGGTCATACACAGAGATATCAGTAAAGTACCAGGGATGAGACAGAACGGGTAGTCAGGGCCAAGCAGAAGTCAAAACCAAACAGACATGGAAGGTACCAAGCAGAATCCAAAGCAATATCCAGAGAACAGACCGAGTCGTACGCAGAGAATCAAGCAACCAGAACACAGCACAAACACACTCAGGGGTCACCACACAATGCCAAGGGCGAAAGTATAACTGACGGGGATGGGAGCGTCCTGAGGCTATAAGAAGCCTCTCCCAGAACCAGGGAGAGGCCGCAATCCTAGCCCCAGGTGTGCAGGTAAGCCTGCACTGGGATCACAACCTTTAACCCCAGAAATGCCAGTCATCAGCACTGGTTCCAGACATTAACCCCACGTGTGCGAGTCCAACCCGCACTGAGATAATGACAGTACCCCCATCTAAACAGGGGGCCTCTGGACCCCCAGGCTTGCCCGGGTACTTAGCATGGAAAGCCCGCACCAGGCGATCAGCATGCATCAACTGGGCCGGTACCCAGGACCTGTCTTCCGGTCCATACCCCTTCCAATGAACCAGGTACTGTACCGACCGCCGTACCAACCTGGAATCTACGATATGACCAAACTCGTACTCCACCTGCCCCTCGACCAAAACAGGAGGAGCAGCAGACTCGGAGTCCACCCAGACTGTTTCAAAAAGTTTCAGTAGAGATTTGTGGAAGATGTTAGGGATCTTGAAAGAGGGTGGAAGGCACAGCCTATACGCCACTGGATTGATTTTTTCCACAATCTTGTATGGGCCAATGAATTGGGCCCCAACTTGGCTGAAGGAACCTTCAACTTAACGTTTCGCGTGGAGAGCCAAACCTTGTCTCCAAACTGAAACGTGGGCCCTGGTGTTCGTTTCCTGTCTGCAAAAAACTTATACCTGCCCTGAGACCTAGATATACTCCGCTGAACTTCTGCCCACATATTCTGTAATCGCTGAACAGAGCCCTCAGCCCCGGGACTCCCTGAGTCCAGACGAGAAAACTCACCAAAATGAGGACTGAACCCATAATTGATCAAAAAAGGAGTCATACCCGTGGATTGACTCACCCGACTATTGAAGGCAAATTCAGCCAACGGCAGTGCATCGCACCAGTCATTCTGTCTAGCAGAGGTTAGACACCTGAAGATCTGTTCCAGTGACTGGTTAGTGCGCTCCGTCTGACCATTGTTCTCAGGATGGTATACAGACGGAAAGGACAGAGACATCCCTAATTTTTTGCAGAAAGCACACCAAAACTTAGCCACAAACTGCACACCATGATCAGACACCACATTCAGGGGCACCCTATGCAACCGAATCACATGCTGCACAAACAACCTGGACAACGTCTCAGCTGACGGTAGTGCGGACAGGGGTACAAAATGAGCCTGCTTAGAAAACCTGTCCACCACTACCCATACCACTGTATTACCCTTAGATGGAGGGAGATTGGTAACAAAATCCATGGATAAGTGAGTCCATGGTCTTTCGGGCACTGCCAAGGGCATCAGCTCCCCTGCCGGCCGGCTATGAGAGCTTTTAGAACGAGTGCAGACCCCACAACCAGCAATGATTTTTTTTTATGTCTGAACTAAGGGTAGGCCACCAAAAGATCCTAGCCACTGCCAGACGCGTGGCTGAAATACCAGGGTGAGCACTCAGCTTGGATTCATGGAACTCCTGCAAGAGTTTCAGCTGAAGTTGCTCTGGGACAAACAACTTCCCCTCCAGCTTGGCCGCCGGGGCCCGCGACTGAGCCCCCTGAATCTCCCGTTCCGTTCAGGCGAGACCTCGGCTATCACAACCCCAGGGTGAAGAATGGAGGACGGTGGATCAGGGGTCGATACCGGCTGAAAACTGCGCTATAAGGCGTCAGCCTTGACATTCTTAGACCCTGGACGAAATGTAATCGTAAACTGAAAATGGGAAAAAAAAGTGACCAACGGGCCTGTCTGGGCGTTAGTCTTTTAGCAGACTCAATGTATGACAAATTTTTGCGATCCGTGATCACCGTAACCGGGTGACTGGCCCCCTCCAAAATGTGACTCCATTCTTCAAACGCCAATTTGACCGCAAGAAGCTCTCTATTGCCTGCGTTGTAACTTCTTTCCGCAGCAGAGAACTTCTTGGAAAAGAAAGCACATGGCCTGAGGTTGGTTAGAGTGGGACAACACCGCCCCCACCCCCACCTCAGAGGCGTCCACTTCCACGATGAATGGTTTGGACGGATCTGGCTGTACTAACACGGGAGCAGACATAAAGCTTCTTTTCAAGGTCTAAAGGCCTCTTTTGCGAGCGAGGACCGGTTTCTCACATCCGCACCTTCACAAGTAAGATCTGTGAGTGGTTTGACCACCTGTGAAAACCCCTGAATAAATTTGCGGCAATAATTGGTGAAACCCAAGAAGCGCTGAAGACCCTTAAGGTATCGGGGTTGCACCCAATCCGCAATGGCCTCCATCTTCTTGGGGTCCATGCGAAAACCCTCACAGGACATAATTAATCCCAAAAAAGACAATTCTTGAACAAAAAAAAAAAAAATTTCTCCAATTTGACATACAGATGATTTTCCCTCAGTCTTTGGAGAACGGTTCATACATGATTCATATGAGATTGACTGTCAGGAGAGTATATCAGAATATCGTCTAAGTAAATAACAACAAAATGACCAATGAGATCTGAGAATACCATGTTGATGAAATTCTGAAATATGGCTGGGGCATTGATATGACCAAATGGCATGACTAAATTTCCAAACAGTCCCTCGGTCGTGAGGAACGCGGTTTTCCATTCATCCCCCTCCCGGACCCTTATCAAATTATATGCTCCCTGAAGATCCAATTTGGAGAACCATTTTGCCCCTGAAAGTTGGTTACACAAATCGGGAATCAACGGAAGGGGGTATGTATTTCGTACAGTAATCTTGTTGAGCTCACGAAAATCGAGGCAGGGACGTAAACCTCCATCTTTTTTCTTTACAGAAAAAACCCTGCCGCCACAGGTGAGACTGAGGGACGTATGTGTCCTTTGCGAAGACTCTCAGCAATGTAATCTTTCATGACCAAGCGCTCAGGGCCAGATAAATCAAACAGACGGGCTTTAGGCAATTTAGCCCCCGGGACTAACTCGATAGCGCAGTCAAAGGGTCTATGTGGCGGCAACGTCTCGGCCTCGCTTTCAGTGATCACATCTTCGAATTCTTTCAGGTACTCCGGAATACCTTCCAGCTCGACAGATGACACAGATACAGATTTAACAGGTTCAACCAATAGTGCAGACTTGTCACATAACATCGAGTCATTAAACCCCCACTGAACAATCTCCCCCGTTTTCCAGTTAATGACTGGGTTATGGCGTTGTAACCAGGGCATGCCCAACACCAATCCTGCTGGTAGATTTACCAGAACCAAACAACTTAATTTTTCCACATGGGTAGCGCCCACTTTGAGCGAAAACAAGTCAGACATAAAGAGAATTCCCTCTTTAGTGAGGGGGGAGTAGTCAATGGCAACCACTTTGATCGGAACCTTAAGTCTAACTGTCCCTATCTTACAGTGTGTGACCAATTGGGAGTCAATGAGATTGATGGATGATCCGCAGTCCACGAAAGCTGTAGAGGGAAAACAACAATCGTCCACTAGCAGTTCCACATGAAGCAACACCTTAGAAAATGAGGAAAGGGTACCTGAGGGCCTGAGTAGTCTCCCCGCTGACTACCCAGACCTCGTCGTTTCCCGTCAACCGGGTTGAGGATGGACAATCAGGACACTCCCTTTTCCAATGTCCCATTTTACCACAGTAGAAGCATAACTGCTTTTCTGTCCGGTGTTGTCCCTCCTTTTCCTTCAGGGAGAGAGCCCCTACATTCATGGGCACAGAAACAGTCTCTTTTCCACTAGGGAACAATGGAGTCTCCGTCTGCATCACCCCCCTGGCCTGCAGCCTGCGGTCGATCCGGATGGCCTGGGTCATGGCGTCCTCGAGTGAGTTAGGTGGGGGATGTAATGCCAAGGCATCCTGTAACCGCTCGGACAAGCCTCTGCGAAAGAGTCCTCGGAGTGCGGCGGCGTCCCAAGAGACCTCTGCAGCCCAGTGGCGGAATTCTGTATAAAACCACTCAGCCGAGTGTTTCCCCTGACAGACCCTCATCACCATGTCCTCTGCCAATCTCACTCGGTCCGGCACATCATATATGTGCCCGAGGGCCCAAAAAATGCATTCACAGACACTCTCTCAGGGGCAGTGGGAGGAAGGGAGAAAGCCCAAGCTTGTGGGGACCCTCTTATCAGAGACATAATGACCCCAACCTTGTGACTTTCGTCCCCAGAGAAACGTGGCCTCAAACTAAAGAAGAGTTTGCACCCCTCCATGAAGACCCTGAATTCCTTTTTGTTCCCAGAAAAGAAATCAGGCAGTTTAACAGGTGGTTCTGGGGACACCAAAACAACATCACTCGCCCCAGCCCCCAGAGACCCAGCAGCTAAAGCCCCCCGCACTGTCTCAGAAACCTGCTGCTGAGAATGAGCCAGAGCTTGCTGCTCCAGAGATAAACCCTGAAACATCTGACTCTGATTTTTCATTTGCTCAGCAAGAGATTTTATGGGATCCATATTTCTCAGCAGAGAAAGAAAAAAAAAACCCAAAAAACTTAACGGTCAGTTATAATGTCAGGATCCTGTCAGCGCCGGCGTGCAGCCTCCGCTGAGCAGGGACTCGCCCGCACTGTAGGGGGGGCCCGGGGTCAGGTACAGCCGGAAAGTACAGATACACAGGACCTGTGGACGCTGAAATTTAGCAAGCAGTCACAGGACTTACGTTCATGTGACTGCAAGGGGGCGGGGCTTAGCATCCTGCTTTCAGAGATGGCAGGACACTATGCAGAAATACACAGAGTCAGGCAAAACGGAGGTCATACACAGAGATATCAGTAAAGTACCAGGGATGATACAGAACCGATAGTCAGGGCCAAGCAGAAGTCAAAACCGAACAGACATGGAAGGTACCAAACAGAATCCAAAGCAATATCCAGAGAACAGACCGAGTCGTACACAGAGAATCAAGCAACCAGAACACAGCACAAACACACTCAGGGGTCACCACACAATGCCAATGGCGAAAGTATAACTGACGGGGATCGGAGCGTCCTGAGTGTGACGATCGTCAGCTTAAGCTGAGTCATTTTCCTTTTGAATGAGTGGACCCTCTGGACCGTGGCACCCACCCACCTAGGGTGAGCTGACCTAGTGAGGAACCACCCCCTATACAGGGAGTGTCAGGGGCAAGACCAAGGGGGTGAGCCACCACGGCAGCTGGACCAGACGGCCGGCTCAGGGAAACAAGACAAGGCGAGACAAGACGTTAGTTCAAGGAAACTTCATTAAGGAACACTTCTGGGTACAACAGGTGCAAAACGTGAACACACAAAGTACATAAAGCAAGATGCGTGCAAGGGCACGCCGAGGTCCAAAGCATGGTACGTGCAGATGGTAGACAGAGGCACGAGGACATCAGACTCCGGACAGCAGGCAACGATCAACCGGGACATCAGGTTCTGTAGCTCTGAAGGTGATCGGCAGGTTCCGGACATCCGGAAAGCAAACCAGGGTTCCATGCAAGGAGACAAGACAAAGTTAGAAACAGGATGCTTGTCAACGAACACGCCCAGGGCAGGTTCACAGGACAGAGGCCTGCGCATGCCAAGGGGCATGCCAAGGACAGGTACAGGGACGTGGCCTGCGTGTGCGAAAAGACACGCCAGGGAGAGATACAGGATGGTGGCATCGGAATCCGGGGTGCTGGCATCGACCGACAGGGTCCAGGAATCAGACTGCGGAAATCAGCTCCGGACATCAGGCCGCAGTCATCTAGGTCCGGACCTCTGGCAGCGGTCGGCAGGTTACAGAATCTGGCAGGCAAGACAAGGTTCAGAGCAGAGCAAAATAAGCAAAAGAGTTGTGCAAGAGTAGCACGAAAAGGCACAGTGCGAGAACCATCGTGAGTGCAAGGGAGCATGGAAACCATGGCTGGGGCACCGGCAGGCGGTACCGACGGTGGCATATGCAGGCGGGCACGACTAGAGGTGGCACCGCTGCGGCTCACACAGCAGGTAACCACTATAGCACTGGACGGCGGGCACGGCTGAGGCACAGAGGCGAGCACAACTAGAGGCGGCACGGTTGAGGCAAAACTGGCAGGCACCGAGCAACCAGGCACGTGCGCGAGGGCACGGAGCCACAAGGCAGGGCTAGGCAAAGGTACAGGACAGAGACACATGCGAAACAGCACGGCAAAGCCTAGTACGAAAGGTGCAAGGGCGCACGAAACATCAGAGACAAGGCATAGGGTAAGAGGCAGAGTCCTGCGCATGCAGAGGGCATGCCAGGGGCAAAGCACAAGACGAGGCCTGCGCATGTGGAGAACACGACAGGGACAGAGTCTAGCAGTGGATTGTAGGCCGAGGCCCAGAGCCGGGCCAAGGGAGAACCTTGGGACTAGACAGAGTACAGAGCGGAGGCCTGCACGTGTAGAGAGACACGTCAGGGACAGGGTACAGAACGGAGGCCTGCACGTGTAGAGAGACACGTCAGGGACAGGGTACAGAGCGGAGGCCTGCACGTGTAGAGAGACACATCAGGGACAGGGTACAGAGCAGTGGCCTGCACGTGTAGAAAGACACGTCAGGGACAGGGTACAGAACATAGCATAACAAGGAAGCATAGTGAGGACAAACAAAGCTTGAAGGATAACACGAGACAAAGCACGAGATAAGAGACAGAATACGAGCACGGAGCGTGTGCAGAGACGCACGACAGAGCAGAGTGCAAAGTCACAGAATAGAGGGAGCGACCCAGCAGACCAAGCAGTCATGCAGGGAAGCAATACAATTTTCAGGTCCTGAGCATAGGAAGGGGCGGTCTGATACAGGGCATTAGCACCTCCACTTCCGGGTCAGGACCAGGGGAGAACTTCCAGTTCAGTTCCTCAGGATCACAGAGCAGTCACATGATCAGGATTCCAGACATGCAGAGATGATTGCAGAACCAGTGCTGAAACCTAGGCAGGTCACATGATCAGAGTTCCAGACATGCAGAGATGAATGCAGAACCAGCCTACGCTGGAACATAGGAAGGACACATGATCAGGGGTTCTAGACGTGACGAGATGATCACAGAAGGCAGAGCAGAGACGCAGGCATCCTGCAGCTCAACAGTCATGAGGTGAGTGTGCACACTGCTCTAGGGAACATGCAGGATAGCAGACACGAGATGTGCATGCACACCGCTCCAGGGGTTTTTGAGGCAAGGCAGATATGACAGACATGGCGGACATGACACTGAGGCTATAAGAAGCCTCTCCCAGAACCAGGGAGAGGCCACAATCATAGCCCCAGGTGTGCAGGTAAGCCTGCACTGGGATCACAACCTTTAACCCCAGAAATGCCAGTCATCAGCACTGGTTCCAGACATTAACCCCACGTGTGCGAGTCAAACCCGCACTGAGATCATGACAGATATGCTCCCAGCCGGGGTATCTTCAAATGTCCATGGTCTTTGTGGAGGACCCGCTCAAAACCTCCAACTTTGGTCCTGGGTGGGCTTCTGGACATACTGGTCTTGCCGCTTAGACCCTGTCTTTTGCCACACCCAACGGGTTTGTCTTCAGGTTTGTTGCAATGATGAGTTGATGAAAACTGGCAATATCTTAATGTTCCTAAAAAGGAGGTTCAAGTAAAACCAAGAAGAAGCACCTTAAGAGGCGCTAAACTTATTTACAAATAGAGTGTCTGGATCACTCAGCGTCCATGATCTCCATAGTTTATTTTCTTATCCTAGTTATCCTAATCACAAAGGGAACAATTTGCCAAAACCCACCTGGGCTTAACTTGAACTATTTACAAGGACTTGCTGGAGAAGTCAATTCAGTTCTCCTGATTAGCATTGCTTCACTGTTCAGAAGCATCAGGTTTGGATCACTTCCAGGGCATTACTTGTGTAGTCTTTTTCGCAGGGTAAAATAAAGTAATGTTGTCTGCTAAGAGCTGCTGGAGAGCTTCAGACAATTGATTCGTAGTAGAGGTTGCCGACATTGGTTCCACAGATGCAGTTGGTGGTGAAGTTGCAGCCTGTACTGGGGTTGTAGCTGTTGCCCCCTGCTGCTTGGACGAGACATTGCATGGTTCTTCCAGGCTTGGTTTTGGTGCCCCCTGGTGGGCAGACGAGATTGAAGATTTTGTCACTGCTGGTGATGATTCCTGTCTTCCTTGCGCCCCCTGCTGGGTGATTAACTCGACGGGGATCCTGCGGACATTGAGGGCATGCCATCCACTGTCACCAAAATGGTGGGTGAAGGAAACATACTCCCCCTCAAACAGATCTCGCTTTGGGTGTCCGTGGACCAGATGAGCTTCCACGTCCCGCTGGTTTACAAACAAATCAGGACCCCTCCTGGAGTCCTGAATAAATCCAAACCCCTGGTCATTATCAAAAAGGAAGACCAGCAGCACCGTGGGGCAGCACGGTGGCTCAGTGGTTAGTGGGGTCCTGGGTTCGAATCCCACCAAGGACAACATCTGCAAGGAGTTTGTATGTTCTCCCCGTGTTTGCGTGGGTTTCCTCCGGGTGCTCCGGTTTCCTCCCACACTCTAAAGACATACTGATAGGGAATTTAGATTGTGAGCCTCATCGGGGACAGTGATGATAATGTGTGCAAACTGTAAAGCGCTGCGGAATATGTTAGCGCTATATAAAAATAAAGATTATTATTATTATTATTATAAGACCAGTCCCCACCCCATTGGTTTGCGGTGCTCAAGCTGCTCCCTCCTGATCTCTTTCTTATGGAAGAGGTCCCGCTCCACCAGGGCCTGCTTCTGCCACTGACGCTCCCTCCCTTCCTGCTCAAATTTGAGGATCTGCTGATGGCAGAACTCCTCAGTGGATAAGGGGAACACTCAGGCTTCAGCTCCCTGCACTTCCCTTCTGCGGACCTCTGGCTTGCTGCCTACGGTGGTATGGCGCTGCAAGATGCGAGCGGGCTCCAGTACACCCCCCCGGGTGCCATTCTCTGGTCCCAGGTTACATCAAGTATGGCCTGACTGGATTTCGGGGTTGGTTGCGTTCCGATGGGGTCTAGCAGGGCCTCCCATATCCTAGGGGCGGCGGACGTACCTGCTCCTCCAGGGCCGCAGCGATCTTCATCAGCCTCCGATGACGGGGAGACTGGTGGGGCAATGGGTACCGCTGATGATGGTACCAGGGAGGTACAGGTGGGTACCCATGGTGAGAGTACCTGGGGGGGTGACTGTGGTTACCAGTGGTGAGGGTACCAAGATGGCAGACTTCTCCTGAGCAGCCTAGCGTTTTCTTTCCAGCAGAGCCTGCTTGTCCTATAACTTCCTGTGCAGCTCCGCTACTTCTTCCTCCAGCTGCGACAGGTCGAGCGATGTTGTGAGACCAGAGCCTGATTCCTCAGAGCTGAGAGATCCTGACATTTCTCCGCTGTGCTCCACAGGCCTCCTTCTGCTCTCCATCATGTCCTCCTGGTACTGTGTCTTCTCTTCCGTTCTGTTTCCCGTTTTGGGGTTTCTCTCCACCCCTGAGTGGCGGCGCCTTTTTCCTTTGCCGCCATACCAGACTAAGATCTGGACCCCTCTATGGGTCGGCCATGACGCAGTAGCAAAGAAGTACAGGCAGGGGAGGTTCATGTCGTTTCACGCTCTTTCTTGGGTGCCACCCACGAAGGCACACCTTACTTCACTGCCATGGCGGCCATCTTTACAGTCAAAATCACAGTTCAATTCACAGCCCAATAAATCGGTCCCTTTGCACATTTCAGGTTTAGCATTTCTCAAATCAGTCAAATCTTTGGCACATAGGACCCGGTGGCACCGGGCTTCATAATCTTGTTTGTGATGCCAAAATTGGATCACCCCCAGGGCAAATGTGGGGTCTCACTCGGTACCAGGCCGGCATCTCAAAGGAATGTGTCACGGTGGCCACGACCCGGTCCGTAGCCCTGGTCGTCCAATATAAAATAGGTGGAATGAAGCTGAATAAAATGTATATGTAGATATTTTTTGTGATGCCACCTGTGGTGCTCAGCAAAGAAGGTGTTAAGCTGATGGTGCGGTGCAGATCCTCTGGGACAGATGGTATAAGGCAGCAAAGATGGAATAGCTCTCCTCAGGTAGAGCTGTAGTCCCAGGGCAGTAGTAGTAGGTGTTGAGGTAAATGGTGTAGTGTTAGACACAGAGATGTAGCAGTGCTGAGTGGGTTGGCGCAGAAAGGAGGCAATAACACAGCTGAATGCAGTTCCAATTCTTTTACTCACGTTTCTGGCACAGACAGGTGCCCACTTCAGTGCCACAGCCACCAGGTGTCATGATCCAAGGTGGATCTGACAGTTTAAATGCACAAAGTGAACATTTTTCCCTTTGGCTAGGTGCCAAAGTGATGTGATTGCCCCGGTGGCCATTAGAATTATTACATGTGGTGTCATTCATTCTGAGTTGCCCCGGTGGTGGTGAGCGGTAGTGCACCTTAGTTTCGTTGGTTTAATGTGCACTTAATTATAAATCAGGTGAGAGGCTCTATAAAAGAGAGCCAGGTGGGTTTGATGACTGTTGGTGATATTGTGTGTTAGTCATTCACAAGGAAGCCTGAGTGAATGAAGGAGCTGAACATGAGTCCTGCGCAGTCCAGCCAGAGGGGACGAGTGACAGCTAGGTGGTCTGCAAGAAGGGCTGGCATGGCGTGGAATCACAGTTTATTGTGTCGGCAGGAAGTGCTTTCATGGCTTGGTGGAGTGACGACTATGGAGAGAGTTGCACTCAGCATGCGGGACTTGGTTGCTGAGAGCTGGACTCAAGCATGCTTGACTTTTTGGGCAGGAGCTGAACTCATCTTTGTGACTCTGTTACTGGACTTCTGCAATTGGTGGTGGACTCTGCTCCAAGGCTGCACTATCCAGTTATGGTGATGGATCCGGGTGGAGAAGATGCACACAGGTGGTGGGCTCTGTTGCTAGGAGCATATGCAACAGAGCAAAGCTAAGTGGTGTTTCCCCTGTATTGTCATTTTCCCTCATGTGTGTTTTAGTGCAGTGGTGGGATAAGTTTCCGCACCGACCAATTCCCTAGTGAGGGTTTAGGTCAGGGCGAGCTAGGGTTTTTAGGTTCCTGTTGCGCGCCCGGTGCGGAACCGGCATAGGGAACGTTAGGAGTGCAGGGACACTGGCTCAGAGGAGCTCAGGAGGTCTCCACTTCCCTATTCCCTATCGCAGGGCCCACCATTGTTAATGTTTCCCAGGTTTCCCTTATTGTTTAAATTCGCCTTACTGGAGGCGGGGTTTCCAGACTTGTATATACGTGTAATGTCTAAATTTGCCAGTTGGAGGCGGTGTATCCAGCTGCACGTGTTTATTATTTAAATCCGCCCCACCGGAGGCGGTGTATCCAGGGTCACGTGTGTCACATGAGTTTGCCTTGCGGTACTCGCTGCGTCCAGACACAAGTGACCGTGACACCAGGTCAGGGGCTCATCCAACTCCCAGGCAGATGGAGGACACCCTCCCAGCCCTCCCTTTTGTGTGCCTTTCCTGAACGTCTCCTTTCTAGCGCTAATCTGAAGTACTTGTAGTTCTGAATTACACTCAAGTTCCTCCTTCTTGATGTTACTTATAACTCCACTCGTATGACAGGTAGCTGTAGCCTGCTTTGGGGACTCCTTACAATCATGTCCCGGCTTGCACACGGTGCTACTGTGTCTTCGAGTCTTTGGTGGGAATAAAGTGGTCACAACTTCTATTCCTCTGGTTTCTGCTGTAGGATCATTAGTATCACACACAGCCTCGGATACTGGCAACCAGCCTTGGCGCATCAATCTTAGGAAAGGGCTCTGCACTAGCCCTAATCCCCAGTCTCTCCTCCTCACTTTCCATTCTTATATATATTCCTTCTGAACAACTGATCCTTCCTTCTTTCTCTTTCCTTGCCAACAGCTTCAGCTCACAGGGAGCTGCTGCAAACACGTCCTATCTCCATCCCTCCCCTGAAGGAGAACTGACTAACTTCCTGTCAGCTTTCTCCTCTAGTGTTTCTAAGCTCCAACCAGCACCCTTCATTAACCAAAGCAACTGCCATAAAGGGTGCTCTGCTGTTCTAATGTGTCTATGCTGGATGTAGGTGCTGGAGTCTGGTCAGGTGCTACCATCTTACCTGGGGAGTGGAGTACTACACCTCAGGAGGAGGTGCAGTACCTGTGAGGCGACTGTACCCTCAGGGGCGCCACATACGTACAGTCATAAAGGAAGGCTAAAATCCAAAAAATATCTCCAGAGAAGGGAGAAGAGCTGACAGTTTAAACTCCCATTGAAATAGGCCTTCACAATCACAAGGAACATATGAGGATGAGGGAAAATGAGTTATAGCTAGGGATGAGCGATATTGTCCGATATCGTATCGGAATTCAGATTTCCGATATTGAAAAATATCGGATATCGGGATTTCCGATATCAATGCAAGTCAATGGGAGAAAAAAATCGGAATTACAAAATGACCACTACAGTGCTATATAATGGATAAAATGGAGGGGAAACACCTCAGAATAATGGGGAAGGAGTTTGCAGAGGAGCAAAAAAAATCACTAGAAAAATGCACAGAGCGAAAGCTGTAGCAGGAAAACTGGTCGCCATCTTCTTAACAGCGGTGTTTTTTCTTTGGGTTAGGATTAGTTGGGGGTAGGGTTAGGGTTTATGGTTAGTAGGGTAAGGGTAAGTGGTTAGGGTTAGTAGGGTTAGGGTTAGTTAGGGTTATGGTTAGGGTTAGTAAGTTAGGGTTAGGGTAAGGGTTAGGGTTAGGCTTATGGTTAGTAGTGTTAGGGGTTAGGGTTATTAGGGTTAGGGGCGATGGTTAGGGGTTAGGGTTAGTAGGGTTACGGTAAGGGTTAGGGGTTAGGGTTAGTTAGGGTTAGTAGAGTCAGGGTTTACGGTTAGGGTTTTCCTTATAGTTAGTAGGGTTAGGGGTTAGGGTTAGTAGGGTTAGGGTATAGGGTTATGCTTATGGTTAGTAGGGTTAGGGTTAGTAGGGTTAGGGTTATGCTTATGGTTAGCAGGGATAGGGGTTAGGGTTAAGGTTTAGGGTTAGTAGGGTTAGGGTAAGGGTTAGGGGTTAGGGTTTGTGGTTAGGGTTAGTTAGGGTTAGGGTTAGTGGTAAGGGTTAAGGGTTAGGGGTTAGGGATAGTTAGGGTTAGTCATTTTACATTATTAAATTAAAACTTCCGGTGGTGGTGTCAATATGACCTTTGACTGACATGTGTCCGCGTTCAGCTCACCTTGCTTTGCAGGGAGTTTCCAGGAGCACCACGTGGAGGAACGGATACAGTCCCTTTAAACCATGCTTAGTCTTCTTCTGCTGATTATATTACTGTTATTCAGTAATTCTGCATATTGATATTCTGCTTTTGGTTCATGTACATCTGCTCCTACTGCTTCCTAAACCTCCGTCTATGGTTATTCTGCTGTTGGCTGGTCGGAGAATGTCCCAAACCCAGAGGAAATATGCAGAATTAACAGTAGGCAGAGGAACTTGAGAGAACCAGCTGGTGAGTCTGGAACCCGTATAGGCAGCAGACATCAGCATAAGAGCCAATGGAACTAACGGGCACCAGCTGACGTTACCGAAGCCCGTTAACTAAGCAGGAGGTACCTGTGCCAGAATGCACTACCAAGGACCAGCAGACGTTAGTGGAACTCGGATACCACAAAGGAGGGACCTAAGTCATTGACTCTACTGAGAACCAGCTGACGTTACTGGAACCCAGATAAGCAGCAGAAGGTAAAAGTGCCAGTGGCTGTACTGGGCAACAACTGACATTACTGTAGCCCGGATACCACAATGTAGTAGTGTCATAAGCCAAAAGCACTGCCGAGAAGCCCAAAAAACCCCCACAAAGATGCAAGTTCAAGAGCAAAAAGACAGGAATCCAGGGACATCTCCATCTGTCTTCCTGTCTTAGGTCTTCTGCATCTGTCTTCCTGTCTTGGGTCTTCTGCATCTGTCTTCCTGTCTTGGGTCTTCTACCGGAGTAATGTCTTCTCGGCAGAAGGTGCAAGAGCCACATTTGCCCCCGCATCCCGAACACAGTCTTCTTTACTCCGCAGTCGCAGCAGGGGAGGAGCAGGGCCTACTGGCACTGTCGAGATCAGCCTTGAGCGCCAGGTCCCGGAGTCCATGTAGGGGGCTCCTACACTGCCGACACCACGGATAACAGCAAACTGAGCTGGAATGATGTACGGCGGGGGCGTGGAACAGTGCGGCAGACACTTTTTTTCCACTTTGGTCTAACGAGGTACAGCTAGCGGTACTCTTGCCCAGAAACACAGCATGCTGTGAAAGTGGCAGTCACGGAAATGGGCACTAGCTGGCGGTACTAGAGCCCAGGAACACGGCATGCTGTTAAATTAGTAGTCACGGAAATGGGCACTTGCTGGCGGTACTAGAGCCCAGAAACACGGCATGCTGTGAAATCAGCAGTCACGGAAATGGGCACTAGCTGGCGGTACTAGAGCTCATGGAAAACAGTATGAGGTGAAAGAGTCAGTCACAGAACCAGGTGCTAGATGTTGGTAGTAGAGGCCAGAGCATGGGCATAACAGATGACACTGTGTGGCAACATAGGCATATGGAAGAGCATGCATACTACTACCAACCATGCATGTAACCTGTCTACTCGGGCCCAGGGCAGCAAAAGTCACCAGTAGAGTTGAGCAAAACGGGTCGAAAAATTTCAAAAGTCGCCGACTTTTGGCAAAGTCGGGTTTCATGAAACGAAACCCGACCCTAGGATGAGGTCGGCCACGAGGTCGGCGACTTACGCGCCAAAGTCGCGTTTCAAAAGTTTGTTTTGCGCTCTTTTTCAGCCAATCAGGATCCACGGACACTGTGGGCAACGTGATGACATAGGCACGGGTCACCACCATCTTTCAGAAGGGCATGCAAGTGATTGGCTTGCTTTGGTGGGTGTCACAGGGGGTATAAAAGGGCGTGCACGCCGACCGCCATCTTACTTCTGCCGCTCTCAGAATAGGGAGAGGTTGCTGCTGATTCTGTAGGGAGAGCGTTAGGCAGGGAAGAAGACAAAAAAACTGCTTCTGCTGCTAGCGATTTGGCCTGCACAACACACCAGTCACTGTGTGTGCAGTGCAAGGGGAGGCTATATTGTGGTGTATCAGTGGTGTTGGTTGTTGGGCTGCCTTTTAAGGCTTCCTGACAGGCTGGCATTGCTGTTTACCCACTGCTCTGCAAACTGCTTTTTTAAAAGCAATCCAATCTCCCTTATCCTCTAGTCACTTTTGTCACAGCTGTGCCATCGAGCCTGTGACATAGCGCTCAGATATCAGTGGGCCTCACACAATCCAAAAGTGTCCAGTGTCCACAAGTGTCTGCAGAAATTCAAAATCTCCCTTATCCTCTAGTCACTTTGGTCACAGCTGTGCCATCGAGCCTGTCACATAGCGCTCAGATATTCATTGGGCCTCACACAATCCAAAAGTGTCCAGTGTCCACTAGTGTGAGAAGAAATTCAAAATCTCACTTATCCTCTAGTCACTTTGCTCACAGCAGTGCCATCGAGCCTGTCACATAGCGCTCAGATATTCATTGGGCCTCACACAATCCAAAAGTGTCCAGTGTCCACTAGTGTGAGAAGAAATTCAAAATCTCACTTATCCTCTAGTCACTTTGGTCACAGCAGTGCCATCGAGCCTGTCACATAGCGCTCAGATATTCATTGGGACTCACACAATCCAAAAGTGTCCAGTGTCCACAAGTGTCTGCTGAAATTCAAAATCTCACTTATCCTCTAGTCACTTTGGTCACAGCTGTGCCATCGAGCCTGTCACATAGCGCTCAGATATTCATTGGGCCTCACACAATCCAAAAGTGTCCAGTGTCCACAAGTGTGAGTAGAAATTCAAAATCTCACTTATCCTCTAGTCACTTTGGTCACAGCAGTGCCATCGAGCCTGTCACATAGCGCTCAGATATTCATTGGGCCTCACACAATCCAAAAGTGTCCAGTGTCCACTAGTGTGAGAAGAAATTCAAAATCTCACTTATCCTCTAGTCACTTTGCTCACAGCAGTGCCATCGAGCCTGTCACATAGCGCTCAGATATTCATTGGGCCTCACACAATCCAAAAGTGTCCAGTGTCCACTAGTGTGAGAAGAAATTCAAAATCTCACTTATCCTCTAGTCACTTTGGTCACAGCAGTGCCATCGAGCCTGTCACATAGCGCTCAGATATTCATTGGGCCTCACACAATCCAAAAGTGTCCAGTGTCCACAAGTCTGAGAAGAAATTCAAAATCTCACTTATCCTCTAGTCACTTTGGTCACAGCAGTGCCATCGAGCCTGTCACATAGCGCTCAGATATTCATTGGGACTCACACAATCCAAAAGTGTCCAGTGTCCACAAGTGTCTGCTGAATTTCAAAATCTCACTTATCCTCTAGTCACTTTGGTCACAGCTGTGCCATCGAGCCTGTCACATAGCGCTCAGATATTCATTGGGCCTCACACAATCCAAAAGTGTCCAGTGTCCACTAGTGTGAGAAGAAATTCAAAATCTCACTTATCCTCTAGTCACTTTGGTCACAGCTGTGCCATCGAGCCTGTCACACAGCGCTCAGATATTCATTGGGCCTCACACAATCCAAAAGTGTCCAGTGTCCACTAGTGTGAGAAGAAATTCAAAATCTCACTTATCCTCTAGTCACTTTGGTCACAGCAGTGCCATCGAGCCTGTCACATAGCGCTCAGATATTCATTGGGCCTCACACAATCCAAAAGTGTCCAGTGTCCACTAGTGTGAGAAGAAATTCAAAATCTCACTTATCCTCTAGTCACTTTGGTCACAGCAGTGCCATCGAGCCTGTCACATAGCGCTCAGATATTCATTGGGCCTCACACAATCCAAAAGTGTCCAGTGTCCACTAGTGTGAGAAGAAATTCAAAATCTCACTTATCCTCTAGTCACTTTGCTCACAGCAGTGCCATCGAGCCTGTCACATAGCGCTCAGATATTCATTGGGCCTCACACAATCCAAAAGTGTCCAGTGTCCACAAGTGTGAGAAGAAATTCAAAATCTCACTTATCCTCTAGTCACTTTGGTCACAGCAGTGCCATCGAGCCTGTCACATAGCGCTCAGATATTCATTGGGCCTCACACAATCCAAAAGTGTCCAGTGTCCACTAGTGTGAGAAGAAATTCAAAATCTCACTTATCCTCTAGTCACTTTGCTCACAGCAGTGCCATCGAGCCTGTCACATAGCGCTCAGATATTCATTGGGCCTCACACAATCCAAAAGTGTCCAGTGTCCACTAGTGTGAGAAGAAATTCAAAATCTCACTTATCCTCTAGTCACTTTGGTCACAGCAGTGCCATCGAGCCTGTCACATAGCGCTCAGATATTCATTGGGCCTCACACAATCCAAAAGTGTCCAGTGTCCACAAGTCTGAGAAGAAATTCAAAATCTCACTTATCCTCTAGTCACTTTGGTCACAGCAGTGCCATCGAGCCTGTCACATAGCGCTCAGATATTCATTGGGCCTCACACAATCCAAAAGTGTCCAGTGTCCACAAGTGTGATAAGAAATTCAAAATCTCACTTATCCTCTAGTCACTTTGGTCACAGCAGTGCCATCGAGCCTGTCACATAGCGCTCAGATATTCATTGGGCCTCACACAATCCAAAAGTGTCCAGTGTCCACTAGTGTGAGAAGAAATTCAAAATCTCACTTATCCTCTAGTCACTTTGGTCACAGCAGTGCCATCGAGCCTGTCACATAGCGCTCAGATATTCATTGGGCCTCACACAATCCAAAAGTGTCCAGTGTCCACAAGTGTGAGAAGAAATTCAAAATCTCAATTATCCTCTAGTCACTTTGGTCACAGCAGTGCCATCGAGCCTGTCATATAGCGCTCAGATATTCATTGGGCCTCACACAATCCAAAAGTGTCCAGTGTCCACAAGTGTCTGCTGAAATTCAAAATCTCACTTATCCTCTAGTCACTTTGGTCACAGCTGTGCCATTGAGCCTGTCACATAGCGCTCAGATATTCATTGGGCCTCACACAATCCAAAAGTGTCCAGTGTCCACAAGTGTGAGAAGAAATTCAAAATCTCCCCTGTCCTATAGACAGCTTGTACCTTGTTTTACATTACTATATAGTTTGTTGGATTTTGTCTACATTTTTACCAAAAATGAGGAAGGCTGGTGGAAGAGGCCGTGGAATTGGGCGGGGGTTGCCAGCTGGTAATGATGGTGTTGGTACTGGATCTGTTGGTAGTGGCAAGAGCAAAATAGGACCGAATGCAGGAGGTGTTGAGCCTGCGTCATCGTCTGGCTCCATAAGGCTTCAAAGGCTTAGTTTTCTAGGAGTTGGCAAACCGATCTTAAAGCCAGAGCATCAGGAAAAAGTTTTGTCTTACATTGCTGACTCAGCCTCCAGCTCTATCGCCTCCTCTTCTTCAGTTGTAAAAAGTAAAAGCAGTGAGTCGTCATTGGAGGCTCATGTTCATGAAGCACACCTTTCCTTGTGTCCTTCACCCCAACCAAGATTAAAGGATGACGCAGGCCATACTACTGATTACTCCATGGAGCTGTTTTCACATACCATGCCTGGATTATCAAGTGAAATGGTGAATTACCCAGGCCAAGATGAATCTGACATGGAGTGCACTGATGCACAGCCGCTGATGGATGATTCTGCTGGTACATTCACTCAGAGCACTAAATTGTCCTCGCAGTGTACAGAGCCAGATTCTTACCCTGATGAGACTCAGGTGCCCCTTCCCGCACACTATACCACCATACACGGTGACACAGAGGAAGGTGCACATGACATAGAAGAGGAGGTGATGGATGATCCAGTTGTTGACCCAGATTGGCATCCATTGGGGAAGAGGGTGCTGCTTCCAATAGCTCAGATGAGGAGCATCCACAGCAGACATCTACATCGCAACAGCTGTTATCCGGCAGGCCCGGAGCACTCCAAAGACAGGTTCCAAAAATCAAAAGAGTTGCTGGACAGCTTGTCCAGAGGGTCAAAACATCACAGCGTGCTAGGCCGCAAAATGTCTGCCAAAGTAGGAAGAGTGCAGTGTGGCACTTTTTTGAACAAAATCCTCATGATCAGGCCAAGGTTATCTGTAAGAAGTGCGCAAAGACCTTTAGCCGAGGGAAAAATCTGAAAAATTTGAATACCAGTTGCATGCTTAGACATTTAACCAGCATGCACTTGCAAGCGTGGACACAACACCAAACCTCAAGTGCCACATGTGCAACTGATCACAACGAAGGTAGTCAGCAACGCTACATTGTTTCCCCCACTGTAAGCCCACCGGTTAGCACAGCAGCAAATGTTGAGGTGTCGTTGCAAGGCCACAGCAGTCAGGGAATCCCACTGTTATATCAACGAAAGACTGATTCTAGGCCATCAGAAAGAACACCAACTCCATCACCATCATCAACCCTCTCTCAGTCCGCCCTGTCCACCGCTACTTCCACCATATGCAGCTCTCAAGTCCAGCTCACCCTCCCAGACACTATGAGTAGGTCAAGAAAGTACTCAGTCTCTCATCCGCGTACACTGGGTTTGAACGCCCACATTGCCAAACTAATCTCGTTTGAGATGATGCCCTTTCGGTTGGTGGAAAGCGCAGCTTTCCGCGAACTCATGGCCTATGCAGTACCACGCTATGACCTACCCAGTCGCCACTTCTTCTTTCGCAAAGCCATCCCAGCCCTCCACCATCATGTGAAAGACCGCATTGTCCATGCACTCAAGCAGTCAGTGAGCGGAATGGTGCACCTCACAACTGATGCATGGTCCAGTCGCCATGGCCAGGGCCGTTACGTGTCCATCACTGCGCACTGGGTTAATGAGGTGGCTGCAGGGTCCACAGGGGATAGCGGTGGTGGGACAGTGCTGCCTAGCCCATGGTATAGGAAACAGTTGGCTGTAGGCGTTCGACCCTCCTCCTCCTCCTCCTCCTCCAGAAGCGAAAGCTCGTCCACAGAGCGCAGTCGTACGAGCACTCCATCTGCAGCTGCCACTGTTGCACACGAGGTGTCCCCCTATCGAGCAGCTAGTGGAAAGTGTCAGCAGGCTGTGTTGCAGATGATGTGTTTGGGCGACAGACACACCGCCGAGGTGCTGGCCGAGTACTTTCAGCGACAAACTGAGTCATGGCTGGGCAGTGTACATCTTGAGTCAGGCAAGGTAGTTAGTGATAACGGCCGTAATTTTGTGGCAGCCATAGCCCTTTCAAAACTCAGACACATACCTTGCTTGGCTCACACCTTGAACCTGGTGGTGCAGTGCTTCCTCAAAAATTATCCGGAGTTAACAGCCCTGCTCCAGAAGGTGCGAAGACTGTGCGCGCACATCCGCCGGTCGCCTGTACACTCCGTTCGTATGCAGAAGCTGCAGCGATTGCTCCACCTTCCCAACCACCGCCTCATTATCGACATTGCAACAAGGTGGAACTCCACCCTGCACATGGTGGAGCGGCTGTGTCAGCAGAGGCAGGCCATAATGCATTTGTGGGAGGATACACGGCCAGGCACTTTGAGAGCAGACATGGAGTTGACCGGTGTGCAGTGGTCGAAGCTGAAAGACCTCTGTAAAGTCCTTCAGTGTTTTGAGGAATGCACACGGCTGGTAAGTGCAGACGACGCCATCCTAAGCATGAGCATCCCACTTATGCGTCTGCTCATGCAAACTTTGACGCACCTTAAGGAGCAGGCTTCTGCAGCCAATGTTGATGAGGAGGAAGAGGAGGAGGGAATCCTTGATGACATTCAGCCATTGTCTGCTCAGGGACCTCTCCTGGACGAGGTGGAGGAAGAAGAGGAAGAGGAGGAGGAGGATGATAGGGATGATTACTTAGGGGAGGAGGATGCATCTCGTGGGGCAAGTGAAAATGTTGGCGTGGCAAGGTCTGGTACAGGGTTTGTGCGTGACTGGAGGGATGTGGATTTGCCAGAAAGTGCTCCTCCAACCAGCACTCGCAGTGCATCATTGACACCGGGAACATTGGCCCACATGTCAGATTATGCCTTGCAGATCCTAAAAAGGGACCCCCGCATTGCCAAAATGATGAACGATGACGACTACTGGTTGGCCAGCATCCTGGATCCACGCTATAAAGGCAAATTACAAAACATCATGCCACAGGAGAACCTTGACCTAATATTGGCTAATAAACAAGCAACTCTGGTAAATCGGTTGCTTGAGGCATTCCCAGCACACAGCAGCGGTGATGGTTCTCACACGAGCCGTACGGGCCGGGGTCAGCTTGGCAGAGGTGTTCGTGGTGCACACAGCAGAAGTGGCGTTGGAGACAGGGGTTTCATGACAATGTTGTGGACTGATTTTTCAAGTACCGCTCACACAACTGGTAATACTGCATCGATGGAAAGTGACAGGAGACAGCAGTTGTCAACTATGGTTACAAACTACTTTTCCTCCCATATCGATGTTCTCCCACACAGGTCATTCCCCTTTGACTATTGGGCCGCTAAACTGGACACCTGGCCTGAATTGGCACAATATGCCTTACAGGAGCTCGCTTGCCCAGCTGCAAGTGTGCTATCGGAAAGAGTCTTCAGTGCAGCTGGATCAATCCTGACAGAAAAAAGGACCCGTCTGTCAACCCAAAATGTGGATGATCTAACCTTCATTAAAATGAACCACGCATGGGTTTCCAAGGATTTTGTCCCACCTTCCCCTGATGACACATAGGGTGACAGAAAAATGGCTTGCTTTGGTCCACCTCTTCCTGGGACTTGACCTATTTCACCTTTTGCATCAGCTGAATGTCCAACATCAACATATGCCACTTTCTAAAACTCCCTAACTGTGCTGCCTTCCCCCCCCATGGCCGGGGTCACCACCTAGCGCACGAAAGCGTGCAAGTGCCGTTGCCCTGGACAGGTGGGTAGGCCGACTCTTGGGCGCGGGCACTGGCACAGGGTCCCTCATAGTGCAATCAAGTGTCTCTGACGGTGGTGGTGCACACCCGCTGTCGGACACACCGCCGTACTATGAGGGGCCCAGTGCCAGTACCGAAGCCCACGAGTGGGCCCCCTTGCTTGGGCAGGGCCCCAGCATTTGCAATCTTTACCTCTCCCTGCTCCTCCGCTGTATAGTCTGGGCCGTCAAATCCATACTGGGCCTGACACCGTTTGAGCCTGCCTCCTGATGTATAGACATATATTTTGAATGTGTACGCTATCCATACATGTTATCTGGGGATACGGAACCCTTTCTCACCTTTGTGCAATCACGTGCAATCCATACTGGGCCTAACACCGTCTGAGCCTGCCTCCTGATGTATAGACATATATTTTGAATGTGTACGCTATCCATACATGTTATCTGGGTATACGGAACCCTTTCTCACCTTTGTGCAATCACGTGCAATCCATACTGGGCCTGACACCGTCTGAGCCTGCCTCCTGATGTATAGACATATATTTTGAATGTGTATGCTATCCATACATGTTATCTGGGGATACGGAACCCTTTCTCACCTTTGTGCAATCACATGCAATCCATACTGGGCCTGACACCGTCTGAGCCTGCCTCCTGATGTATAGACATATATTTTGAATGTGTACGCTATCCATACATGTTATCTAGGGATACGGAACCCTTTCTCACCTTTGTGCAATCACGTGCAATCCATACAGGGCCTGACACCGTCTGAGCCTGCCTCCTGATGTATAGACATATATTTTGAATGTGTACGCTATCCATACATGTTATCTGGGGATATGGAACCCTTTCTCACCTTTGTGCAATCACGTGCAATCCATACTGGGCCTGACACCGTCTGAGCCTGCCTCCTGATGTATAGACATATATTTTGAATGTGTACGCTATCCATACATGTTATCTGGGGATACGGAACCCTTTCTCACCTTTGTGCAATCACGTGCAATCCATACTGGGCCTGACACCGTCTGAGCCTGCCTCCTGATGTATAGACATATATTTTGAATGTGTACGCTATCCATACATGTTATCTGGGGATACGGAACCCTTTCTCACCTTTGTGCAATCACGTGCAATCCATACTGGGCCTGACACCGTCTGAGCCTGCCTCCTGATGTATAGACATATATTTTGAATGTGTACGCTATCCATACATGTTATCTAGGGATACGGAACCCTTTCTCACCTTTGTGCAATCACGTGTAATCCATACTGGGCCTGAGAACAGATGGCGAGCTGTTAAGCAAGCTACAGCACCTGTGGTTTGCACACGTAAGTTTTTCATTTTTTCAGGAATGACGGTTAGGCCTAATTCCGGAACTGCGGTTGACCTGCACTTACTGGGAAATCATCGTTCGCGGGTAATAATTGTAATCACAGATCCCCATCACTAACGTTGTTCAGCGGGTTATCTGCACCTGTAAGCGACAAACGCTGGCCTTTTCAGTGTAGCGCACATGCAGCCACGGACATGTAAGGGCATGACACACCAGTTATTGGCCAATCTCATGTGCCAGAGCCTCACGTGTCCCTCTAGTAAGCCAGACTCGGACCGCGGGGCATGACGGAGTCTCGTTCGTTAACGGAATTAAGCTTGCAATGTGTGCTTCTGTTCTGTAGCTTGCATGGTTGAGGTTTCCCAGGTGGAGTCGAATTAAACCGTAGGCTCCACTCCTGGTGGTGCCCTTCTGGACATTCCTTTAAGGTTCAGCTTTGCAACCATACTGCCCACGTAAAACAAACACTTTGCCTTCATGAACGCTGTTTGGAGGGTCATGACTCATGGGAATAACGCCGCCCAATCAGTTAACCTGCTAGAGAGATCCTTCGTTGCTCCCAAGCATGACATCACACTCCCTAGAAGGAAGGTAATGCCACTGTGGCGACCGTACTCCTGGGGGCTACACAAGTGCACTGATGCCCAGCCACTGCTCGATGAATCTGCTGGTACATTGACCCAGACCACTACATTCCCCTCGCACGCTACACGGCCTGAATCTGACCCTGATGAAACTCAGGTTACCCTTCCCATATACAGTTCCATCTTACACGGTGACAAAGAGGAAGCTGCAGATGAAAGTGCAGGTTCGGCCCACCCGCCATCAGACACACCACCGTACTATCAGGGGCCCTGTGCCAGTGCCGTCGCCAATGAGTGGGCCCCCCCTGCTTGCTCAGGATCACAGCACTTGCAAGGTTGAAATACTGTGCAGTGAGATGGAAGATGGGAACGACGAGGAGTCCAGACTAGTACAGGGATTCCCTAGCGAGGAGACTTATTTGATTGTTTTCAATGTTGGGACAGCAATTTTTGGGGAGCACTATACTCTGGAGAATGATAGATGGGGCCCACCATACACTGGAACATTCCAAAGGTGGACATCAGACACTAGAGCAGCATTTACAGGGCCCATTATACACTAGAGCATTAGAAATGGGGCCCATTATGTTTGGAGCATTATTTGGGCCCATAAGACAGTGGAGCTTCATCCATGGGGACCAACATATACTGTAGCATTATGTGGAGCTCATCATATACTGTTTCAAACATTATATGGGACCAATGATTCTGTATGGAGAAATAGATGGGCCTTGTCATGAGATGTAAAAAGTGAAGTATTTTTCATTGTACTATACCGCTATTTCTCTGCCGTATCGGAGCATGATGAGTTGTGGTATGTGTTAAAGGGGCGCTCTTTCGCCCAGGGCACATGAAAACCTGGAGCCAGCCCTCCCCCCCCACAACTTTAGCCAAATAACCCCCATTTTTCAGTGCGTAACTTGTATTATGAAGTTAATTAAGGTTGACAAGCTTAAGTAAGAAGAATTGATGCTTTTGGCATTCAAATGGGCACTGTTGGTGTGTTTCCTGTCCTCCTCTCACTGCCGACTTTTATTCCCCATTGACTTACATTGGGTTTCGTGTTTCGGGACGACCCCGACTTTTCCCTATAATCGGACGATCTTGCTCGACCCGACTTTTGGAAAAGTCGGGTTTCACGAAACGAAACGCGACCCTAAAAAACCAAAAGTCGCTCAACTCTAGTCACCAGAAATCCAGGCCTGGTTCATTTTTAGGAATGCAAGCTGGTCCACATTTGCAGCGGATAGTCTGGTACGTTGGTCTGTTAGTACATTGCCAGCTGCACTAAAGACGCTTTCAGAAATCACACTGGCACCAGGACAAGCCAGGACCTCCAAGGCATACTGGCTAATCTTGGGCCATGTATCCAACTTGGAAACCCAAAACTTGAAGGGGGCAGATCCATCCTGAAGCACACTGACAGGGGTGGAGAGGTATTGTGCCACCATGTCACGGTAACGTTGCCTCCTAGTGCATTGCACTGTCTGTGCTGATGGTGCCTGAACTGTTTGCGGGTTCAGAAACTGTTGGAACAGGTTGGGTATACTGAACCTGTCAGTAGCAGATGTACTGCTTCTGCTACCGGCTTCTGAATGGATTCCGCTGTGCACAGGACGCTCTGAGGTGCCTGCTAGTGCGTGAATTAACCAGTGCGTCTTAGTACTCCAGCATTTTACGTGCCCGGTTCAATGGTGTAATTAGGCTTTGGCTGTCCCGGTAACATGGATCTAAGAGGGTGTTCATCCAATAGTCATTTGTGTGGAGAATACGAGCCACACGTGGGTCATTTCTCAGACACTGCAGCATGAAGTCACTCATGTGCTGAAGGCTGCCAACTGGCTATGCATCGCTGTCACCAGCTGGAGGAATGTGCTCTGACTGCTCTGCATCACCCTATCCGCGCTTTATCTGGTGACTACTAGTAGAGCGCTGTGTACTTTCCTCCTCTGGCTCATCTTCCTAGTCCTCCTCATCCTCCTCGCTTGCTGTGTCCTGCCTGGACCTTTGTGAGTCATCCACAGAGCTTTGTACCAACTGGGCCGTTGAAGATTGCCTGGTTGGTGCAAGTGTCTCATCATACTCCTCCTCCAGAGAAACCTCATCCCTTAGTCCTTTAAGTGATGATTCTATAAGGCATATAAGGGGAATAGTCAGGCTGAGTAGGGCAGCATCCGCGCTCACCATCAGAGTGGAGTCCTCGAAGCACTTCAAAATGGTGTGTATGTCCTTCATGGATGCCCACTCTGTGGTTGTAAAGTGGGAGGGCTGAGATGTGTGTCGCCTACTTTGCGCCTGCTGCAGCTGCAACTCCATAATTGCAGGTTGCTGTTCACACAACCTCCACAGCATATGCAAAGTCGAATTCCACCTGGTGGGGAGGTCACCAATGATGTGGTGCTCGGACAGGCCCAATCTGTGCTGCATGGCTGAAAGGCGCAATGCAGCCATGCTTGAACGCCGCAAATGAGAGCACTCGTATCTGACTTTGTGCAGCAGCTCCTCAAGGTCAGGATAGTTCCTAAGGAAACTCTGCACCACCAACTTTAGGACATGGGCAAGGAATGGAAAGTGAGTCAGACCACCTAGGCCCAGAGCCGCGACCAGGTTTGGCCATTGTCACACACCACCATACCTGGCTGGAGGTTGAGCGGCGCAAGCCACATGTCGCTCTGCTCCTTGAGCGTGTTCCACAGCTCGGTTGCAGTGTGGCTAACATCACCCAGATAAACCAATTTCAACATGGCCTGTTGTTTGGCCGATGCAGTGCTGAAGTCGGTTGTTGTGGTACGTCTGGGTGCAGACGAGTCTGACGAGGAGTATGAGGAGGAGTCAATTTGTACGGAGGAGAGGCCTGCAATCCATGGAGTTGGCAGGACCCACGCATTTGCACTGTCTACTTCAGTTCTAGGCTCAACTACATTTACCCAATGGGCGGTGATGGAAATGTAGCGTCCCTGGCCATGCTGACTGGTCCACGCGTCGGTGGTCAGGTGGACCTTGCTACTAACTGCTGTAGGGATTCGCTCTGGTAGGCAATAGCTGGGCGGCAGTAACGAGGCAACACACAGGCATAAAGTCCAATTCCAGTGGTTTTAATGTCACTCCAGCAGCTTAACAAAACATAAGGAAATCCAAACACATACTCCAGCTTGGAGAACCACTGGTCCCAGACTCACCCCTTGCACGGGACGGGCGTAACTAAGCAGCTGCCAGGTCCTTCGGCATCCGCCAGGTGCCATTCCCGGGGTTCTTCCGAGTCTTCCTGCTATAGTCCTGCAGCACGGGAATCCTGTATACAAGTTTCAGGCTGAGTCCACACAAGTTCCTGTAGCTTCCAGAAACACACTCACACTGTGACAATTACCAACCTCCATTACATAGGGCCCAACCCCTCCCACCAGTGAGATAGACATTACATGGGCTGATCTTGTGACCCTGACATCATCGCAGGTCCTGAGTTCAGGGAAAACCCCGGCCAAACATTAATCTGCTGGGAGAAACATATCTCCCATCCAGTAAAACACCCTTTACTGTACCACATACCTCCCCCCTATGTTCAACCCTAAGGGGGTGGACACATGACATACAGTGAACTCTGGACAGGGCATCTGCATTTCCCTGTAGTCTGCCTGTGCGATGTTCCACTGAAAACTTAAAATTTTGCAGTGACAGGAACCACCTGGTGACTCGGGCATTCCTCTCCTTAGCTTGACTCATACACGTAAGAGGGGAATGATCTGTCACCAACCGAAATGTTCTCCCCAGCAAATAGTAGCGCAATGACTCCAGTGCCCACTTGATGGCCAGGCACTCTCTCTCCACAACACTGTATTGGGTTTCAGCTGGGGTAAGCTTCCAGCTTAGGAAACTAAGGGGATGCTCTTCCCTGTTAACTTCCTGAGACAGCATGGCACTGAGCCCTATCTCAGAGGCATCAGTCTGCACAACAAACTCTTTTTTGAAATTTGGAGTGATCAGGACTGGTGTACCACACAGTGCCCATTGTTACTTTGTAAAGGCCTCTTGTAAGTGAGCATTCCAGTTGACCATCACAGATTTTTTTCCTTTTAAGCAATCTGTTAAAGGTGCGGACAGGGTTGCAAAGTTGGGAATGAACCGCCAATAATATCCCACCAAACCCAAAAAGGCTTTTACCTGTTTTGTTGTGAGGGGACCTGGCCAGTTGTGGATTGCCTCTACTTTGCATACTTGAGGCTTGAGAACTCCTCTCCCAATGACATAACCCAAGTACCGAGCTTCTTCCAACCCTATGGAACACTTCTTTGGGTTGGCAGTTAGCCCTGCTTGTCGCAGAGAGTCTATCACTGCCTGTACTTTTGCTAAGTGGCTTTCCCAGTTGGTGCTGTACACAATGATATCGTCTTGATAGGCTGAGGCATAGCGGCGATGGGGACGGAGCACAATATCCATTAACCGCTGGAACGTTGCTGGTGCGTTATGCAACCCAAAGGGTAACACCTTATACTGGATCAGCCCCTCAGGTGTTACAAAAGCCATTTTTTCCTTCGCCGCCTCTGTTAGGGGAACCTGCCAATAACCTTTTATGAGGTCCAGAGTTGTAAAATACCGTCCTTGCCCAAAGCACTCTATCAACTCGTCAACCCGGGGCATGGGGTAGGCGTCAAATTTTTAAATGTCATTCAGTTTTCTAAAATCATTACAGAATCTTAGAGACCCATCAGGCTTGGGTATTAGAACTATTGGGCTGGCCCACTCATTTTGTGACTCTTCTATGACCCCTAACTGTAGCATAGCTTTTACCTCTTCCGAGATGGCTTGTCGCCGGGCCTCAGGCACCCGATAATTCTTTAGTCAGACCTTGGCCTGTGGCTCTGTGACAATGTCATGTTGGATTAGGGAGGTGCGTCCTGCGAGCTCCGAAAAAACAACTGTATTTCGGCTAATGAACTCCCGGACCTCCTGAACCTGTCTAGGAGACAAAGTATCTGCAATTTTGACCGCAGGTTGGGCTTCTCCTGCCTTGCCCTGAGGTAATGGAGCCTTTTCCATCTGAAACGCTGGCAGCGGACTATTTCCACCAAGGTGCTCTCTATCTTTCCAGGGTTTAAGCAAATTAATATGGTAAACCTGTTCTGGCTTTCTCCGTCCTGGCTGCTGTACCTTGTAGTCTACTGGCCCCACCTTCTCCATGATCTCGTAGGGTCCCTGCCACCTTGCGAGAAATTTGCTATCTATAGTAGGCACAAGCACCAGCACCCGATCCCCAGGGCTAAAGGTTCTTACCCGAGCCTCCCGGTTATAGACCCGACTCTGTGACCGTTGTGCTGCCTCTATATGTTCCCGGACCAAGGGTAGGACTGACTCCATCCTCTCTTGCATTTTTGAAAAATGCTATATGACACTTTTGTGGGGGGTAGCTTGATTCTCCCAAGCCTCTTTGGCTATATTGAGTAAGCCCCGTGGATGTCTGCCATACAATAGTTCAAAGGGCGAGAACCCCGTAGATGCCTGAGGCACCTCCCGTACTGCAAACAACAAATATGGCAATAAAAGATCCCAGTCCTTCCCATCTTTGGAAACTGCCTTTTTTAACATGCTCTTCAGCGTCTTATTGAACCTTTCTACCAGACCATCTGTTTGGGGATGATAGACCGATGTGCGCAACAGTTTAACATTTAACAACCGGCAGAGTTCCTTCATAATTTTTGACAAAAAGGGGGTTCCCTGGTCTGTTAAAATCTCTTGCGGAATTCCCACCCATGAAAACATACCCATGAGTTCCTTTCCTAAAAGCTTAGCTAATGTGTGGCGCAGAGAAAGGGCCTCAGGATACCGGGTAGCATAATCTAGAACTAAAAGAATGTGTTGGTGTCCCCTTGCCGACTTATTGAGAGGCCCCACCAGGTCCATGGCCACTCTCTCGAAGGGCACCTCTGTTGTGAGTTCATTTTCCCCTTCACCACTGAGGTCCGATGAACTCCCTCTTCTGGTAAAGAAAGTTAGTGAGCCTGATTATCAAGCATCTGGGCCTAATGATGATGACTGGCTGAGTGGAGTTACTAACTGGATATAAGGCTGCCGATGCCCTTTTGCCCTGCGGGTGATTTCTCTGTGGGATCCTTGGATACCAGTCTGAATTCCTGCTCTTCTAAAGCTAAGTTTTCTGCTCTGCCTTTTGCATTTGTGCTTTGACTTTGTTTTGCTGGATTTCTGCCATTCCCTGCTAGGGTGAGCTGAATTCCTTTAGCTCTGTCTTCAGAAAATACCTGAGTGCTGATTTAGTTTTTGAAGCCTAGCTGCTTCAGGGCCTTTTTCCATTTCAGCTTGTTGGCTTTGTCTTTTATAGGGTTTTGGCAGATTGCAGACAGCAGCTTTCCTATCCTGTCCTATTTTTAGTTAGCTTGGGCCCCATTGTTTGCTCGGCCTATCTTTCTATCTGTGTGAGTGTTTTTTCATCTTGCTTCACCGTCATTATATGTTGGGGGCTGCCTTTTACTTTGGGGTCTGCTCTGGGGCAGTTTAGATTTCCTTTTCTGTCTTTAGGTTATTTAGTTCTCCGGCTGTAATTGAGGGGTCTAGGGCACCGTAGGAACCCCCCACGGCTACTGCTAGTTGTGTTGATAGGTTCAGGGGTCTGCAATCTGATAGTTGCCAACTTCTCCGGTTTTCTGGACGTAGCTTCTGTTTTTGTGTCTGCCTCCTACGGTGACTCGTTCATAACACACCTCTATAATTGGCAAAGGCACCAAAGGGCTCCGAAAGTGAGGCTGGCGACTGGTTACCTGGCACACTGGACAGGAGCTACAGTGCCATTTAACTTCTTCATGGACCCCTGGCCAGTAAAATCGCTGCAGAATACGGTCGAGGGTTTTCTTTTGGCCCAAATGCCCCCCGAGTACATGCGCATGCGCTAAATCCATTACCAGCCTCCGATACGTCTCAGATACCAGTAATTGTTCTACCATTTCCCCCCATATTTTCTCCACTCAGTACAACAAATCCTGGTTCAGCTCAAAGCGTGGCAACACCGTATCTGCCCCAGGTTGTTGGGGTTCCCCATTGACAAACAGTACATTTTCTCTGGCCCGGGCTAAAGTAAGGTCTCGGAGTTGCGCTGTACCAAAATTGTCACCTGATACATTCAAGTCTGACAACTCAGGTCCCGGCGGCAAGTCTTCCACCTCTCCAGCCAATACTTCCCTGGGAGAATTCTCCCCCTCCTCCACCGAAGGGAAGGTTATTCCAACAGCCAGCACTTCTTCCTCCGGGCCACCAGGTTCATGCCCCACTTCTGGAGAATGTAACCTGGTTGCCTCTGGTTCTGGTAGCTGCTCAGTGGGTGGGACAACAGACGGCCACAGCACAGAAAACAACGGAAAGTCTCTTCCAATTATCACCTCATAATGTAAATTAGTCACAACCCCCATCTCGTGGCACCGCCTCCCTGGTGGCGTGCTGATTACCACTAGTGCGGTGGGATAGTCTTTTAAGTCTCCTTGTATACGCAACACCCCAATTTTCTGGCCCGCATACTCGCTGATGTGTATCCAGCTGGCTCGTACCAGGGTTACAAGACTCCCTGAGTCCAATAGGGCCACAGCCGGGTTGCCCTCTACTTCAACCCGACATAAATGTTCCATATTGGGACCTTTCGGGGTAACCATTGCACTAGAGTTGAGCGAAACGGGTCGAAAAATTTCAAAAGTCGCCGACTTTTGGCAAAGTCGGGTTTCATGAAACGAAACCCGACCCTAGGATGAGGTCGGCCACGAGGTCGGCGACTTACGCGCCAAAGTCGCGTTTCAAAAGTTTGTTTTGCGCTCTTTTTCAGCCAATCAGGATCCATGGACACTGTGGGCAACGTGATGACATAGGCACGGGTCACCACCATCTTTCAGAAGGGCATGCAAGTGATTGGCTTGCTTTGGTGGGCGTCACAGGGGGTATAAAAGGGAGTGCACGCCGACCGCCATCTTACTTCTGCTGATCTTAGCATAGGGAGAGGTTGCTGCTGCTGATTCTGTAGGGAGAGCGTTAGGCAGGGAAGAAGAAAAAAAAACTGCTTCTGCTGCTAGCGATTTTGCCTGTACAACACACCAGTCACTGTGTGTGCAGTGCAAGGGGAGGCTATATTGTGGTGTATCAGTGGTGTTGGTTGTTGGGCTGCCTTCTAAGGCTTCCTGACAGCGCTGCATTGCTGCTTACCCACTGCTCTGCAAACTGCTTTTTTAAAAGCAATCCCAATTTTTTTTTTTTGTCCTGCTGAGGTACTGAGCGTGCATTTTTTCACACCATACAGCGGTGTACGCTCCTCACACAGTACCGTGTAACGGCTGTTATCACAGCCACAGTGAAGCTATCAGTGTGTCACTCTGTGAGAATAAGTCGAGGACATGTTCCGTTCTTACAGACCTGCACTCTAGGGAGATTCCACTTCTGCCCAATTCTACATACACCTTGTAGTTTGTGATACACTAGCCAATTTCTGCCTGTGACATAGCGCTGTGATATTCAGTGGGCCTCACACAATCCAAAAGTGTCCAGTGTCCACAAGTGTCTGCAGAAATTCAAAATCTCCCTTATCCTCTAGTCACTTTTGTCACAGCTGTGCCATCGAGCCTGTGACATAGCGCTCAGATATTCAGTGGGCCTTACACAATCCAAAAGTGTCCATTGTCCACTAGTGTGAGCAGAAATTCAAAATCTCCATTATCCTCTAGTCACTTTGGTCACTGCTGTGCCATTGAGCCTGTGACATAGCGCTCAGATATTCAGTGGGCCTCACACAATCCAAAAGTGTCCATTGTCCACTAGTGTGAGCAGAAATTCAAAATCTCCCTTATCCTCTAGTCACTTTGGTCACTGCTGTGCCATCGAGTCTGTGACATAGCGCTCAGATATTCAGTGGGCCTCACACAATCCAAAGGTGTCCATTGTCCACTAGTGTGAGCAGAAAATCAAAATCTCCCTTATCCTCTAGTCACTTTGGTCACAGCTGTGCCATCGAGCCTGTGACATAGCGCTCAGATATTCAGTGGGCCTCACACAATCCAAAAGTGTCCATTGTCCACTAGTGTGAGCAGAAATTCAAAATCTCCCTTATCCTCTAGTCACTTTGGTCACAGCTGTGCCATCGAGCCTGTGACATAGCGCTCAGATATTCAGTGGGCCTCACACAATCCAAAAGTGTCCAGTGTCCACAAGTGTCTGCAGAAATTCAAAATCTCCCTTATCCTCTAGTCACTTTGGTCACAGCTGTGCCATCGAGCCTGTGACATAGCGCTCAGATATTAAGTGGGCCTCACACAATCCAAAAGTGTCCATTGTCCACTAGTGTGAGCAGAAATTCAAAATCTCACTTATCCTCTAGTCACTTTGGTCACTGCTGTGCCATCGAGCCTGTCACATAGCGCTCAGATATTCAGTGGGCCTCACACAATCCAAAAGTGTCCATTGTCCACTAGTGTGAGCAGAAAATCAAAATCTCCCTTATCCTCTAGTCACTTTGGTCACAGCTGTGCCATCGAGCCTGTGACATAGAGCTCAGATATTCAGTGGGCCTCACACAATCCAAAAGTGTCCATTGTCCACTAGTGTGAGCAGAAAATCAAAATCTCCCTTATCCTCTAGTCACTTTGGTCACAGCTGTGCCATCGAGCCTGTGACATAGCGCTCAGATATTCAGTGGGCCTCACAAAATCCAAAAGTGTCCAGTGTCCACTAGTGTGTGCAGAAATTCAAAATCTCACTTATCCTCTAGTCACTTTGGTCACAGCTGTGCCATCGAGCCTGTGACATAGCGCTCAGATATTCAGTGGGCCTCACACAATCCAAAAGTGTTCAGTGTCCACAAGTGTCTGCAGAAATTCAAAATCTCCCTTATCCTCTAGTCACTTTGGTCACAGCTGTGCCATCGAGCCTGTGACATAGCGCTCAGATATTAAGTGGGCCTCACACAATCCAAAAGTGTCC
This sequence comes from Dendrobates tinctorius, assembly GCF_039654945.1. Taxonomy (NCBI): domain Eukaryota; kingdom Metazoa; phylum Chordata; class Amphibia; order Anura; family Dendrobatidae; genus Dendrobates; species Dendrobates tinctorius. The sequence goes on along the minus strand of NW_027361831.1, from coordinate 12,995,196 downwards.
AGTGTCCACTAGTGTGTGCAGAAATTCAAAATCTCCCCTGTCCTATAGACACCTTGTACCTTGTTTTACATTACTATATAGTTTGTTGGATTTTGTCTACATTTCTACCAAAAATGAGGAAGGCTGGTGGAAGAGGCCGTGGAATTGGGCCGGGGTTGGCAGCTGGTAATGATGGTGTTGGATCTGATGGTAGTGGCAAGAGCAAAATAGGACCGAATGCAGGAGGTGTTGAGCCTGCGTCATCGTCTGGCTCCATAAGGCTTCGAAGGCTTAGTTTTCTAGGAGTTGGCAAACCGCTTTTAAAGCCAGAGCATCAGGAAAAAGTTTTGTCTTACATTGCTGACTCAGCCTCCAGCTCTATCGCCTCCGCTTCTTCAGTTGTAAAAAGTAAAAGCACTGAGTCATCATTGGAGGCTCATGTTCATGAACCACACCTTTCCTTGTGTCCTTCACCCCAACCAAGATTGAAGGATGATGCAGGCCATACTACTGATTACTCCATGGAGCTGTTTTCACATACCATGCCTGGATTATCAAGTGAAATGGTGAATTACCCAGGCCAAGATGAATCTGACATGGAGTGCACTGATGCACAGCCGCTGATGGATGATTCTGCTGGTACATTCACTCAGAGCACTACATTGTCCTCGCAGTGTACAGAGCCAGATTCTGACCCTGATGAGACTCAGGTGCCCCTTCCCGCACACTATACCACCATACACGGTGACACAGAGGAAGGTGCACATGACATAGAAGAGGAGGTGATGGATAACCCAGTTGTTGACCCAGATTGGCATCCATTGGGGGAAGAGGGTGCTGCTTCCAGTAGCTCAGATGAGGAGCATCCACAGCACACATCGACATCGCAACAGCTGTTATCTGGCAGGCCCAGAGCACTCCAAAGACAGGTTCCAAACATCAAAAGAGTTGCTGGACAGCTTGTCCAGAGGGTCAAAAGATCACAGCGTGCTAGGCCGCAAAATGTCTGCCAAAGTAGGAAGAGTGCAGTGTGGCACTTTTGTTAACAAAATCCTCATGATCAGGCCAAGGTTATCTGTAAGAAGTGCACAAAGACCTTTAGCCGAGGGAAAAATCTGAAAAATTTGAATACCAGTTGCATGCTTAGACATTTAACCAGCATGCACTTGCAAGCGTGGACACAACACCAAACCTCAAGTGCCACATGTGCAACTGATCACAACGAAGGTAGTCAGCAACGCTACATTGTTTCCCCCACTGTAAGCCCACCGGTTAGCACAGCAGCAAATGTTGAGGTGTCGTTGCAAGGCCACAGCAGTCAGGGAATCCCACTGTTATATCAACGAAAGACTGATTCTAGGCCATCAGAAAGAAGAACAACTCCATCACCATCATCAACCCTCTCTCAGTCCGCCCTGTCCACTGCTACTTCCACCATATGCAGCTCTCAAGTCCAGCTCACCCTCCCAGACACTATGAGTAGGTCAAGAAAGTACTCAGTCTCTCATCCGCGTACACTGGGTTTGAACGCCCACATTGCCAAACTAATCTCGTTTGAGATGATGCCCTTTCGGTTGGTGGAAAGCACAGCTTTCCGCGAACTCATGGCCTATGCAGTACCACGCTATGACCTACCCAGTCGCCACTTCTTCTCTCGCAAAGCCATCCCAGCCCTCCACCATCATGTGAAAGACCGCATTGTCCATGCACTCAAGCAGTCAGTGAGCGGAAAGGTGCACCTCACAACTGATGCATGGTCCAGTCGGCATGGCCAGGGCCGTTACGTGTCCACCACTGCGCACTGGGTTAATGTGGTGGATGCAGGGTCCACAGGGGACAGCTGTGGTGGGACAGTGCTGCCTAGCCCACGGTATAGGAAACAGTTGGCTGTAGGCGTTCGACCCTCCTCCTCCTCCTCCTCCAGAAGCGAAAGCTCGTCCACAGAGTGCAGTCGTACGAGCACTCCATCTGCAGCTGCCACTGTTGCACACGATGTGTCCCCCTATCGAGCAGCTAGTGGAAAGCGTCAGCAGGCTGTGTTGCAGATGATGTGTTTGGGCGACAGACACACCGCCGAGGTGCTGGCCGAGTACTTGAAGCGACAAACTGAGTCATGGCTGGGCAGTGTACATCTTGAGGCAGGAAAGGTAGTTAGTGATAACGGCCTTAATTTTGTGGCAGCCATAGCCCTTTCAAAACTCAGACACATACCTTGCTTGGCTCACACCTTGAACCTGGTGGTGCAGTGCTTCCTCAAAAATTATCCGGAGTTAACAGCCCTGCTCCAGAAGGTGCGAAGACTGTGCGCGCACATCCGCCGGTCACCTGTACACTCCGTTCGTATGCAGAAGCTGCAGCGATTGCTCTACCTTCCCAACCACCGCCTCATTATCGACATTGCAACAAGGTGGAACTGTCCACCCTGCACATGGTTGAGCGGCTGTGCGAGCAGAGGCAGGCCATAATGCATTTGTGGGAGGATACACGGCCAGGCACTTTGAGAGCAGACATGGAGTTGACAGGTGTGCAGTGGTCGAAGCTGAAAGACCTCTGTAAAGTCCTTCAGTGTTTTGAGGAATGCACACGGCTGGTAAGCGCAGACGACGCCATCCTAAGCATGAGCATCCCACTTATGCGTCTGCTCATGCAAACTTTGACGCACCTTAAGGAGCAGGCTTCTGCAGCCAATGTTGATGGGGAGGAAGAGGAGGAGGGAATCCTTGATGACATTCAGCCATTCTCTGCTCAGGGACCTCTCCTGGACGAGGTGGAGGAAGAAGAGGAGGAGGAGGAGGAGGAGGATGATGGGGATGATTACTTAGGGGAGGAGGATGCATCTCGTGGGGCAAGTGAAAATGTTGGCGTGGCAAGTTCTGGTACAGGGTTTGTGCGTGACTGGAGGGATGTGGATTTGCCAGAAAGTGCTCCTCCAACCAGCACTCGCAGTGCATCATTGTCACCGGGAACATTGGCCCACATGTCAGATTATGCCTTGCAGATTCTAAAAAGGGACCCCCGCATTGCCAAAATGATGAACGATGACGACTACTGGTTAGCCAGCATCCTGGATCCACGCTATAAAGGCAAATTACAAAACATCATGCCACAGGAGAACCTTGACCTAATATTGGCTAATAAACAAGCAACTCTGGTAAATTGGTTGCTTGAGGCATTCCCAGCACACAGCAGCGGTGATGGTTCTCACACGAGCCATACGGGCCGGGGTCAGCTTGGCAGAGGTGTTCGTGGTGCACACATCAGAAGTGGCGTTGGAGACAGGGGTTTCATGACAATGTTGTGGACTGATTTTTCAAGTACCGCTCACACAACTGGTAATACTGCATCGATGGAAAGTGACAGGAGACAGCAGTTGTCAACTATGGTTACAAACTACTTTTCCTCCCATATCGATGTTCTCCCACACAGGTCATTCCCCTTTGACTATTGGGCCGCTAAACTGGACACCTTGCCTGAATTGGCACAATATGCCTTACAGGAGCTCGCTTGCCCAGCTGCAAGTGTGCTATCGGAAAGAGTCTTCAGTGCAGCTGGATCAATCCTGACAGAAAAAAGGACCCGTCTGTCAACCCAAAATGTGGATGATCTAACCTTCATTAAAATGAACCACGCATGGGTTTCCAAGGATTTTGTCCCACCTTCCCCTGATGACACATAGGGTTACAGAAAAATGGCTTGCTTTGGTCCACCTCTTCCTGGGACTTGACCTATTTCACCTTTTGCATCAGCTGAATGTCCAACATCAACATATGCCACTTTCTAAAACTCCCTAACTGTGCTGCCCCCCCCCCCATGGCCGGGGTCACCACCTAGCGCACGACACCGTGCGAGTGCCGTTGCCCTGGACAGGTGGGTAGGCCGACTCTTGGGCGCGGGCACTGGCACAGGGTCCCTCATAGTGCAATCAAGTGTCTCTGACGGTGGTGGTGCACACCCGCCGTCAGACACACCGCCGTACTATGAGGGGCCCAGTGCCAGTACCGACGCCCATGAGTGGGCCCCCCTTGCTTGGGCAGGGCCCCAGCATTTGCAATCTTTACCTCTCCCTGCTCCTCCGCTATGTAGTCTGGGCCGTCAAATCCATACTGTGCCTGACACCTTTTGAGCCTGCCTCCTGATGTATAGACATATATTTTGAATGTGTACGCTATCCATACATGTTATCTGGGGATACGGTACCCTTTCTAACCTTTGTGCAATCGCGTGCAATCCATACTGGGCCTAACACCGTCTGAGCCTGCCTCCTGATGTATAGACATATATTTTGAATGTGTACACTATGCTATCCATACATGTTATCCGGGGATACGGTACCCTTTCTAACCTTTGTGCAATCACGTGCAATCCATACTGGGCCTAACACCGTCTGAGCCTGCCTCCTGATGTATAGACATATATTTTGAATGTGTACACTATGCTATCCATACATGTTATCCGGGGATACGGTACCCTTTCTAACCTTTGTGCAATCACGTGCAATCCATACTGGGCCTAACACCGTCTGAGCCTGCCTCCTGATGTATAGACATATATTTTGAATGTGTACACTATGCTATCCATACATGTTATCCGGGGATACGGTACCCTTTCTAACCTTTGTGCAATCACGTGCAATCCATACTGGGCCTAACACCGTCTGAGCCTGCCTCCTGATGTATAGACATATATTTTGAATGTGTACACTATGCTATCCATACATGTTATCTGGGGATACGGTACCCTTTCTCACCTTTGTGCAATCACGTGTAATCCATACTGGGTGTGAGAACGGCTGGCGAGCTGTTAAGCAAGCTACAGCACCTGTGGTTTGCACACGTAAGTTTTTCATTTTTTCAGGAATGACGGTTAGGCCTAATTCCGGAACTGCGGTTGACCTGCACTTACTGGGAAATCATTGTTCGCGGGTAATAATTGTAATCAGTGATCCCCATCACTAACGTTGTTCAGTGGGTTATCTGCACCTGTAAGCGACAAACGCTGGCCTTTTCAGTGTAGCGCACATGCAGCCACGGACATGTAAGGGCATGACACACCAGTTATTGGCCAATCTCATGTGCCAGAGCCTCACGTGTCCCTCTAGTAAGCCGGACTCGGACCGCGGGGCATGATGGAGTCTCGTTCGTTAACGGAATTAAGCTTGCAATGTGTGTATCTTTTCTGTAGCTGGCATGGTTGAGGTTGCCCGTGTTGAGTCAAATTACGCCGTAGGCTCCACTCCTGGTGGTGCCCTTCTGGACATTCCTTTAAGGTTCAGCTTTGCAACCATACTGCCCACGTAAAACAAACACTTTGCCTTCATGAACGCTGTTTGGAGGGTCATGACTCGTGGGAATAACGCCGCCCAATCAGTTAACCTGCTAGAGAGATCGTTCGTTGCTCCCAAGCATGACATCACACTCCCTAGGAGGAAGGTAATGCCACTGTGGCGACCGTACTCCTGGGGGCTACACAAGTGCACTGATGCCCAGCCACTGCTCGATGAATCTGCTGGTACATTGACCCAGACCACTACATTCCCCTCGCACGCTACATGGCCTGAATCTGACCCAGATAAAACTCAGGTTACCCTTCCCATATACAGTTCCATCTTACACGGTGACAAAGAGGAAGCTGCAGATGAAAGTGCAGGTTCGGCCCACCCGCCATCAGACACACCACCGTACTATCAGGGGCCCTGTGCCAGTGCCGTCGCCAACGAGTGGGCCCCCCCTGCTTGCTCAGGATCACAGCACTTGCAAGGTTGAAATACTGTGCAGTGAGATGGAAGATGGGGACGACGAGGAGTCCAGACTAGTACAGGGATTCCCTAGCGAGGAGACTTATTTGATTGTTTTCAATGTTGGGACAGCAATTTTTGGGGAGCACTATACTCTGGAGAATGATAGATGGGGCCCACCATACACTGGAACATTCCAAAGGTGGACATCAGACACTGGAGCAGCATTTACAGGGCCCATTACACACTAGAGCATCAGAAATGGGGCCCATTATGTTTGGAGCATTATTTGGGCCCATAACACAGTGGAGCTTCATCCATGGGGACCAACATATACTGTAGCATTATGTGGAGCTCATCATATACTGTTTCAAACATTATATGGGACCAATGATTCTGTATGGAGAAATAGATGGGCCTCGTCATGAGATGTAAAAAGTGAAGTATTTTTCATTGTACTATACCGCTATTTCTCTGCTGTATCGGAGCATGATGAGTTGTGGTATGTGTTAAAGGGGCGCTCTTTCGCCCAGGGCACATGAAAACCTGGAGCCAGCCCTCCCCCCCACAACTTTAGCCAAATAACCCCCATTTTTCAGTGCGTAACTTGTATTATGAAGTTAATTAAGGTTGACAAGCTTAAGTAAGAAGAATTGATGCTTTTGGCATTCAAATGGGCACTGTAGGTGTGTTTCCTGTCCTCCTCTCACTGCCGACTTTTATTCCCCATTGACTTACATTGGGTTTTGTGTTTCGGGACGACCCCGACTTTTCCCTATAATCGGACGATCTTGCTCGACCCGACTTTTGGAAAAGTCGGGTTTCACGAAACGAAACTCGACCCTAAAAAACCAAAAGTCGCTCAACTCTACATTGCACACATCGGTTTGGCATAGTGGGACTGGCAGTACCCAAAATTTGTGTCCATGGTTTCAATCAGGTGGGGGCAGTCAGCTCTCCTATGACCTGGTTCCTGGCACTGCCAGCAGAATATGGGGCTCCTTACTTCCCCAGATAAGTTCTGAGCGGCCTTCCTGGGCCCCTCTCGCTGAACCAGGGGTGGGGACTTAGGGAACCTTCCTGTTACCTTCTGGGGGATCCCTCCCTGTAGCTCTTTGGTAGCCCCATACCTTTCTATGAGGTCTATCATCTGCATGACATTAGTAGGGGATGCCAGTCCGACCCATGTCTGGAGGGAGTGGGGCAAAGCCCTCCAAAATTTATCAGTCACTATGCGGTCCAGCATGGCCGTGGGGGACAACACCTCAGGCTGCAACCACTTTTGTAACAGGTGCAACAGGTCATAATACTGGGACCGGGCCGGCTTGGAGGGGGTAAACTTCCACTGGTGTACCCTCTGGGCCCACACTTTTACCCCAAGACGTGCCAGTATCTCACCCTTGACGACCGTGTAGTCCGCCCTTTGCTCAGGGGGTAGGTCCTGATACGCCTTCAAAGGTCCTGGGGTCAGAAACGGAGCGAGGACATCCGCCCAATGGTCCTGGGGTAGCTTCTCTCTCTCAGTGACTCCTTCGAACATCTCCAGGTACGCCTCCACATCGTCAGATTTCTCCATCTTGGGAATCGCTATACGAACCGCTTTCCGGACCTCATGGATTCCCCGGTCAGCTCCTTTTTTCTGCGCTGTCGTGAAATGCTGTATCAACAGCTGATTGGTTTCCTGCTGCTGCTGTATAGCCTGCTGTCGCATGGCCTCCTGTTGCTGCTGCTGCATGGCCTCCTGTTGCTGCTGCATAGCCTGCCGCTGCTGTGTAGCCTGCTGCTGCATAGCCTGCTGCTGCTGTCGCATGGCCTCTATAAGCGTTTTTACCGTGGCCTCAATTTCTGGAAAGTTCCCCACCTGGGTCTCTGCCACTCGATTCACCCAGGACATAGGCTGGGGTACAAATCAAAAATAAAAAATTAGCCTGGCCTCACTGCTTCTGCCCGCATTCTCCACCAATTGTAGGGATTCGCTCTGGTAGGCAATAGCTGGGCGCAGTAACGAGGCAACACACAGGCATAAAGTCCAATTCCAGTGGTTTTAATGTCACTCAGTAACCAGCAGCTTAACAAAACATAAGTTAAACCAAACACATACTCCAGCTTGGAGAACCACTGGTCCCAGACTCACCCCTTGCACCGGACGGGCGTAACTAAGCGGCTGCCAGGTCCTGCAGCATCCGCCGGGTGCCATTCCCAGGGTTCTTCCGAGTCTGGCTGCTATAGTCCTGCAGCACGGGAATCCTGTATACAAGTTTCAGGCTGAGTCCACACAAGTTCCTGTAGCTTCCAGAAACACACTCACACTGTGACAATTACCAACCTTCATTACATAGGGCCCAACCCCTCCCACCAGTGAGATAGACATCACATAGACTGATCACGTGACCCTGACATCATCGCAGGTCCTGTGTTTAGGGAAAACCCCGGCCAAACAATAAGCTGCTGGGAGAAACATATCTCCCATCCAGTAAAACACCCTTTACTGTACCACACTGCATTTTGTAGCGCATGCTTAATTTTACACTCCACATGCTGTTGCAGGGCGGGGACGGCCTGCCTGCTGAAGTAGAAACGGCTGGGAACGCTGTATTGTGGGATTGCAAACCCGAACATATCGATAAAGGCTTGCTTGCTCACCAGCCAGAATGGTAGCATTTACACTGCAAGCAGTTTGGCAATGTGTTATGATTGAGTGACCGTAGGAGGCAGACACAAAAATAGAAGCTACGTCCAGAAAACCAGAGGAGCTGGCAACTATCCAATTGCAGACCCCTGAACCTATCAACACAACTAGCAGTAGCCGTGGGGGGTACCTACGGTGCCCTAGACCCCTCGAACACAGCCAGAGGACTATATAGCCTAAAGATAGAAAGGGAAATCTAAACTGCCCCAGAGCAGACCCCAAAGTAAAAGGCAGCCCCCAACATATAATGACGGTGAAGCAAGATGAAAAAACACTGACACAGATAGAAAGATAGGCTGAGCAAACGTTGGGGCCCAATCTAATCTAAACAGGAAAGGAAAGGAAAGCTGCTGTCTGCAATCGGCAAAAAACCCTATCAAAAACATAGGCCAGCAAGCTGAAATGGAAAAAGACCCTGAAGCAACTAAGCTTCAAAACTAAATCAGCACTCTGGTATTTTCAGGAGACAGAGCTAAGGAGTTCAGCTCACCCCAGCAGGGGATGGCTGAAATCCAGAAAAAACAAAGCAAGGCACAAATGCAAAAAGCAAGGAAGAAAACTTAGCTTTAGCAGAGCAGGAATTCAGACTGGACTCCAAGGATACCACAGAGAAATCACCCACAGGGAGAATGGGCGTATGCAGCCTTATATCCAGTCTGTGACTCCACTCAGCCAGTCATCATCATTAATCTCAGGTGTCTAATAATCAGACTCACTACCTCTCCTTACCAGAAGAGGGAGTTCCCCGGGCCTCAGTGATGCAGGGGAAAATGAACTCACAACAGTACCTCCCCCTTGAGGAGGGGTCACCGAACCCTCAACCACGCCACCAGGGCGATCAGGGTGTGCCTGATGAAAGGCACGCACCAGTCTTTTAGCATGAACATCAGAGGCAGAGACCCAGGAATTATCCTCCTGACCATAACCCTTCCACGTAACCAAATACTGGAGTCTCCGTCTAGCCAGACGAGAATCCAGTACTTTCTCTACCTCATATTCAATGTTACCTTCAACCAATACAGGGTCTGGAGGTGCCACTCCCGGAACAACAGGTTCAACAAATCTCTTCAACAAGGACTTATGAAACACATTATGGATTTTAAATGTGACAGGAAGAGCCAAACGAAAAGAGACCGGATTAATAATCTCCAAAATCTTGTAAGGTCCAATAAATCTAGGCTTAAACTTAGGAGAAGCCACCTTCATAGCAATATTTTTTGATGACAACCACACCAAATCACCAACCTTAAACTGGGGACCAATGGTCCTATGTTGGTTGGAAAACCGCTGGGCCTTTTCCTGGGAGAGAGATAACTTATCTACCACTTGGTCCCAGATCTGGTGCATTCTCTCCACCACAGTGTCAACCCCTGGGCAGGCAGACGGCTCCACCTGCCCTGAAGAAAATCGAGGATGAAACCCAAAGTTACAAAAAAAAGGTGACATCAAAGTGGCAGACCTAGCTCTGTTATTTAAAGCAAATTCTGCCAAGGGTAAAAATGAAACCCAATCATCCTGATCAGCGGAAATAAAACATCTCAAATATGACTCCAAGGTCTGGTTTGTTCTCTCTGTCTGCCCATTGGTCTGAGGGTGAAAGGCAGAGGAGAAGGACAACTGAATTCCCAGCTTGCAACAGAAAGTTCTCCAAAATCTAGACACAAACTGAACTCCTCTGTCAGACACAATGTTCTCAGGAATCCTGTGCAAGCGAACCACCTGTTGCAAAAACAGGGGCACCAACTCAGAGGAAGACGGCAACTTAGGGAGTGGTACAAGATGAACCATCTTAGAGAACCTATCACAAATCACCCAAATAACAGTCATCCTTTGAGAGACAGGCATATCGGAGATGAAATCCATTGAAATATGGGTCCATGGCCTCTTGGGGACAGGCAAAGGCATCAACAACCCACTAGAGCGGGAGCATGATTTAGACCGGGAGCACGTCCCACAGGACTGCACAAAATTCCTGACATCACGAGACAAGGAGGGCCACCAAAAAGACTGACTCACAAGATCTCTAGTACCAAAAATACCTGGATGACCAGCTAAAGCAGAGCAATGAACTTCAGACATCACTCTCTTCTTCCACTGGTCAGGAACATACAACTTTCTACTGGGACAACGCTCAGGCTTGTCTCTCTGGAATTCTTCCAGAGCACGTGTCAAATCGGGCGAGATGGCAGAAAGAACTACCCCTTCGCCTAAGATGGTAGCAGGTTTGGTCACCACAGGAGAATCAGCAAAGAAACTCCTAGAGAGTGCGTCTGCCTTGACATTCTTAGTTCCAGGAAGAAAAGAAACCACAAAATCAAAACGTGTAAAAAACAAGGCCCATCTAGCCTGTCTAGGGTTCAAGCGCTTAGCCGACTCTAGATAAATCAAATTCTTGTGGTCGGTGAGGACCACGACTTGATGCTTAGCTCCCTCCAACCAATGTCTCCACTCCTCAAATGCCCATTTCATGGCCAACAGTTCCCGATTCCCCACGTTGTAGTTACGTTCAGATGGAGAGAACTTTCGGGAAAAGAAAGCGCAGGGATTCATTTTAGATGTTACAGGATCCTTTTGGGACAAAACAGCTCCTGCACCAATCTCAGAAGCATCCACCTCTACCTGGAACGGAAGTGAGACATCAGGTTGCCGCAAAACCGGGGCGGAGGTGAATCTTCGCTTCAACTCCTGAAAGGAAGAAACAGCCTCCGGAGACCAATTTAACACATCAGCACCCTTCTTAGTCAAATCAGTCAATGGCTTGGCAATACTAGAAAATTTTGCTATAAATTTCCGATAAAAATTAGCAAAACCCCAAAACTTCTGGAGGGCCTTCAAAGAAGTGGGCTGAACCCAATCATAAATGGCCTGTACCTTGACTGGATCCATTTCAATAGTTGACGGAGACAAAATAAATCCCAAAAATGAAATCCTCTGTACCCCAAAAAGGCATTTAGATCCCTTGACATACAGGGAATTCTCCCTCAAGATCCGGAACACAGTCCGAACATGTTCCACATGAGAATCCCAATCCTTGGAGAAGATCAAAATATCATCCAGATAGATAATCAAAAATTTATCCACAAAATCTCGGAAAATATCGTTCATGAAGCACTGGAAGACAGAAGGGGCATTAGTGAGCCCAAAAGGCATCACCAGGTACTCAAAATGTCCCTCCGGAGTATTAAACGCTGTCTTCCATTCATCCCCATGCTTAATGCGAATAAGATTATACGCCCCCCTGAGGTCAAGCTTGGTAAACCAGCAAGCACCTTTAACTCTAGAGAATAGATCCGAAATCAGGGGTAACGGATACTGATATTTAACAGTAATCTTGTTGAGGGCACGATAATCAATACAAGGTCTTAATGATCCATCCTTTTTGGCTACAAAAAAAACCCCAGCACCTAAGGGTGAAGAGGATGGTCTAATATGACCCTTCTCCAATGCCTCCTTAATATAGGATCGCATAGCCTCGTGCTCGGGTACAGATAAATTGAAAAGCCGACCCTTGGGGAATTTACACCCCGGGTTCAGCTCAATAGCACAGTCATAACTACTATGAGGAGGCAAAGACGCAGACTCATTCTCACTAAATACATCATAAAAGTCAGCCAAATAGTCAGGAACATCATGTGACTGGGGAGAGGTGGAGAAAACAGGAGCATCACTAAGGGCACACCGACAACCCCAACTCACCACAGACAAAGATTTCCAATCCAGAACTGGATTATGGATTTGTAACCAGGGAAACCCCAGAACAATGGTATCATGCAGATTATGCAACACCAAAAATCTGCAATTTTCCTGATGGTCTGGGGCGACCCGCCTCACCACCTGGGTCCAAAACTGAGGTTTATCTTTAGCCAAAGGAGTAGCATCAATCCCCCTCAAAGGGATAGGCGTCCGCAGAGGTGTCATAGGAAATCCACAACGTTTAGCAAAATCCAAGTCCATTAGGTTTAGAGCTGCTCCCGAATCCACAAATGCCTTGGTGGAAAATGTGGACAGGGAGCAGATCAGAGTAATAGCCAGAAGAAACTTAGGTTGAACACCACCAACAGAAAACGTGTGTGCAAAGCGTATCTCTCGTTTAGGACAGACAGAAATAATATGCGAGGCATCTCCACAGAAAAAGCACAACTTATTACGCCTTCTGAACTCCTGACGCTGCTCTCTGGAGAAATCTCTATCACATTGCATAGGTTCAGCCATTTGTTCAACAGGTGGCAACACCTCTCGTGCAGTTTTGCGTTCGCGCAAACGCCGATCAACCTGAATGGCTAATGACATAGAATCGTCAAGACCAGAGGGAACAGGAAATCCCACCATAGTATCTTTTACGGCTTCTGACAAACCCTTCCGAAAGAGAGCAGCCAAGGTATTATCATTCCAAGTAGTAAGTACCACCCACTTTCGGAATTTTTGACAGTACAATTCTGCAGAATCTCGACCCTGATTCAATGCCAGCAGGGTCTTTTCAGCCTGATCAATGGCATTAGGTTCGTCATACAACAAGCCCAAGGCTTGAAAAAATGCGTTCACATTAGTCAGAATAGGATCATCTGGTTTCAAAGAAAACGCCCAATCCTGGGGATCGCCACGCAGCAAAGAGATGACAATTTTAACCTGCTGAGCGGAGCTCCCTGACGAGATAGGCTTCAAGGCAAAAAATAATTTACAATTATTTTTGAAATTCAAAAATTTAGACCGATCACCACAAAATACATCAGGTGTAGGAATCTTTGGTTCAGCAGCATGTGAATGAGCAAGGTAGGCGGAAATTCCCCGCACTTCCGCAGCGAGCTGCTCCACACGATCAGACAATTGCTTTATCTCCATTGAGAGAAAAAAAAAAATTCCCCCTACGGCCTCAGAGATATAGAGGAAAAAATATACACACTTTTTTTTTTTGCAATTCTTTCCTGCTATTGAGTACCCTAGGATCTGCGGTCAGGTGGGTGATTCTGTTATGATTGAGTGACCGTAGGAGGCAGACACAAAAATAGAAGTTACGTCCAGAAAACCAGAGGAGCTGGCAACTATCCGATTGCAGACCCCTGAACCTATCAACACAACTAGCAGTAGCCGTGGGGGGTACTTACGGTGCCCTAGACCCCTCGAACACAGCCAGAGGACTATATAGCCTAAAGATAGAAAGGGAAATCTAAACTGCCCCAGAGCAGATCCCAAAGTAAAAGGCAGCCCCCAACATATAATGACGGTGAAGCAAGATGAAAAAACACTGACACAGATAGAAAGATAGGCTGAGCAAACGTTGGGGCCCAATCTAATCTAAACAGGAAAGGAAAGCTGCTGTCTGCAATCGGCAAAAAACCCTATCAAAAACATAGGCCAGCAAGCTGAAATGGAAAAAGACCCTGAAGCAACTAAGCTTCAAAACTAAATCAGCACTCTGGTATTTTCAGGAGACAGAGCTAAGGAGTTCAGCTCACCCCAGCAGGGGATGGCTGAAATCCAGAAAAAACAAAGCAAGGCACAAATGCAAAAAGCAAGGAAGAAAACTTTAGCTTTAGCAGAGCAGGAATTCAGACTGGACTCCAAGGATACCACAGAGAAATCACCTACAGGGAGAATGGGCGTATGCAGCCTTATATCCAGTCTGTGACTCCACTCAGCCAGTCATCATCATTAATCTCAGGTGTCTGATAATCAGACTCACTACCTCTCCTTACCAGAAGAGGGAGTTCCCCGGGCCTCAGTGATGCAGGGGAAAATGAACTCACAACAGCAATGCGAGAATTCATGCCCTGTGCTCGTGGGTAGTTTGTCGAGTACAGGCGCCTTTTCTCCCACACCCAGATGGCTGCACACTGGATTGGGAGTGTGAGGATGCCAGTGATTGGGATGCTGATGCTGACTAAGTACAGACAGTGTGCCGGCGTACAACACTGCCTGCAGATGCACCCTGGCATTCTGGCGAGGAAGCGGGAGCAGCTGTTTGCGAGCTGGAGGAAGAGGTGGCTGCTGTGACTGAAGAGGTGGAAGGTGGGGGACCAGCTGCAGATGGTGAATCATCTTGGTTGTGATGCTGCCACTCCACAGGGTGCCTCTTCCTGACATGCATCAACATATTGTTGGTATTAAGGTTGCTGACGGTCTTCCCTCTCCGCAAAGTTTGTCGACGAAGCTTGCATCTGACTACTGTAAAGTCATCTGCAACTTGATCGAAAAAGACCCATGCACCACCCCTTGTGCTCTTTAAAAGAGCCCTGCTCCTAACAGGTGCTGAAGTTGAGGGAGCCGACAACCAATTTTTCCCTCTTCCACGTGGACGGCCACGCTGCACCACACCTGCAAGCTGTTCCTCTGAGCTATCCCTACTTGCTTGCTGCCCCTCAGCATGCCATGATGGGTCAAGGACCTCGTCATCCAATGCACTTTCGTCAGCAGAAACTGGCAGCTGAATTTCATCATCATCTGCTGACTGGGGTCTGGTCACTGTGGGCACTGGCCCACCCTCCACTTCTTCCTCAGACGCACACAGTGGTTGCACATCAGTGCACACTACCTCTTCTTCAGCTGCAGGAATGTTGTCTGGCTGGCACACAGATTCCAAGCCAGCAGATTATGAGAAGAGGATTAAGGTTGGCTCCTGGACCTCTGAAAGTCTGGGCAATTTAGTGGGTGGTGAAGAAGCAGATGGGTGCTGCTCTTCAGTGGCCTGACCCGATGTGGTGGAGAGGTCATGGGAGGATGCTGCGCTCATTGAGGTGGATGCCTCAGCTGCCATCCAACCAACAACGGTTTCTACTTGATCCTCTCGTATCAGCCTATGGCCCTGCGCTCCTAACAAGCTGCGCATAAATGACTGCTGCCGGGTGAAAGTAGGTGCTGAGTGACTTGGGCCTGCTGCTTGCTCTGGATGTGCACCATGTCTAGCTGCTGATGCACCTCTTCCGCGGCCGCCGCGGGGACGTCCCTTACTCCCTGCCTTCTTCATCTCTATCGATGGATTCAGAACGGCAAGAAAGTAATTAATAGGGATTAGTGTGCTTATTCCTGTAGGACTACAAACAGGCATAAGAAACACTAATGGCAATATGATGGTGTGTCTGCTACACTTTACTTGAATCTAGTGTGGCCTACACAAAGAGTAACGTGTGTTTGTGGTATTGGTGTACACGTTACGGTCGGATGTCACAGCGCAGTAAATGACACTGCTGTGATACCAAAAAAAAAGGATTCTCCGGGACTGGGCCAGGTGCTGTGTGGCACCAGCCACAGAGGTGGTTTGGGCCCTCACAGTACAATCCCTATATACTGTAGTGTTTAACTTTAACCTCAATAGATGCTGTGAGGTAAAGTAACACTTATAGGGGCACTGAGAGTGAATTTACTGGTGAAAAATTTGGGGGTGCGCGATAGAACAGGCCGCACTAGGGGTCCTGCAGTCTGATGTGACTACAAAGACTGACCTAGTGGGTGCTGCACTACCCGAAAAAAAGCACACAGGCGGTTTGCGCAGCGGAGGTTACTAAACTGTGCAAAGCGCACCCGAGCACCAGGAAAATTGAGGGATAAATGGCGGTAAGGGATTGGGGGGGAACCCCTCACTGAAAAATCCCTATATAGCGATCACCAAAATGTACTGGGTGGTGAAGCTACACTTTTAGGAAAAAATAGGGGAAGGGGATTTAAGGGATGAAAAGAAAAGGCTGTGAAAAGGCAATGAGACACACACCACACAGTGCTGCAGCAAGAGGAGCTGCAGCAGCTGCAGTGAATGTGCGCTGCACTGTCTCACTATGCACCTCACTGAGAGCCTGCACAGCACAAAAAATGAAACTGAGAGGGGTGAGTGAGGAAAAAGACTGCTTCTGTAACACACAGGGGCTGCTACAGTCGCTGAAAAACAATTTCTATCGCTATTAGATCCGAGATCTCTCCCTATCTCCAACAGCAACCTATCCCTATCTGTTTTCACAGTAGAGTGAGGCTAAAATGGCAGGTGCAGCCTTTCATACTGCCTGATCCCACCATCCAGCCAATCGCAGCGCAGCCCCTAGCTAGCAAGTTTGGACGCCTCCTACCAAGCTTAGGGGAGTTACACAATGTTGTCAGCAATTCTTCAGCTCCTGATTGGCTCCACGGAGCGCTCAGAGGCTGAAGGATTATGGGATTTCTGATTTCCGATGTGACAAAAATATCGGAGAGAGGAACTAATTAAGAGAGGGGAAATACAAAGAGTGCGAACGCCTCATCTCCTGTGAAGCAGTGACTACCTGCAACGTCCAGGTAATTAAACAGGAAAAATCTTTTCTGTGAACCAGATACCAAAATGAGATTTGTTTACACAGAACTAACTTTTGTTCTCATCAAAGCATCTTTCATAGACACTCTGTCTTCAGGGTTCAGATAGGCACATTGAGGTTTGTAGCGATCTGACATTTATGGGATATAGATTTTTGGCATCGAAAGTCAACTGAAATATTGTCCAGGCAGTCGGACATGAAAAATTGTAAAATCAATTGGAAATAGAATGCAGCAGGACAGATGGACCCTTCACCAAGGAAAGCAGACACTCTCTAAAGACCTCATCAGACACAAAATGAGAATTTTTGGCAAGTGCCAGGCTGTCACTCACATCACTCCACTCCCGAGCCCTTTGTATTAGAGCATTGTGGCTCTTTCCAGGTCTTCCAGGAAAGCAAACCAAAGAGAGCAGCTGGAATGCCAAGGGACCGTACATTATGTAAAATACCTGTGACAGGAATGATGCCATCGAGACTACCCGATCTGTGTGTGAGAGACTGGCACTTGATAACTCTTATTCATACCTCCCAATCATCCCGATTCTCGCGGGACAGTCCCGATTTTGAACCCCCCCTCCCGCTGTCCCACTCGGGAGTCTATTTTTCCCGCACTGCACTGAGCTGCCATGCTCCCCATCCACCGACCCCATCCTCACCCTCCTTGGGAGACCCACCGCAGCCCCTCACAGCCAGCAATGACGTCGCTGGGCTGCACTGTGCAGACAGGACCTGTGTTGAGGTCACAGGAGGGGAGGAGTCAGGGGTCACATGATCAGGGGCCTCAGTGTATGCAGGACACTGCTGTGTTGGTTGACATGGTGCTGGATGAGGGGAAGTTTATGTGTGGGGTCAGGAGGGGTTTACAGTGTGGATGGACCAGAGCCGTGTGAGTACGAGGTGTACGGAGTGGAGCCGCATGTGTACGAAGAGAACGGAGAGGAGCCGTGTGTGTACAAGGAGTACGGAGCGGAGCTGTGTGTGTACAAGGTGTACGGAGCGGAGCCGTGTGTGTACGAAGTTTACGGAGCGGAGCCGTGTGTGTACGAAGTGTACGGAGAAGAGCCGTGTGTGTACGAAGTGTACGGAGCGGAGCTGTGTGTGTATGAGGTGTATGGAGCTGAGCCATGTGTGTACAAGGTGTAAAAAGCAGAGCCGTGTGTGTATGGGGTGTGCAGAGCTGAGCTGTGTGTGTACAAGGTGTACAAAGCAGAGCCGTGTGTGTATGTGGTGTGTGGAGCGGAGCTGTGTGTGTACGTGGTGTACGGAGTGGAGCCATGTGGGTACTTGGGGTATGGAGGGGAACCGTGTGTACGAGGTGTATGGAGTGGAGCCGTGTGTGTATGGGGTGAGCAGAGCGGAACCGTGTGTGTACAAGGTGTATGGAGCGGATCCGTGTGTAGTTGGTGTATGGAGCAGACCCGTGTGTGTATGAGGTGTATGGAGCTGAGCCGTGTGTGTATGGGGTATGCAGGCCAGAGCTGTATGTGTGCAAGGTATAGGGAGTGGAGCTGTGTGTGTACGGAGCAGAACCGCGTGTTTATGGGATATGTGGAGTATAGCCGTGTGTGTATGGGGTGTGTGGAGCGGAGCCATGTGTGTACAAAGTGTACGAAGCAGAGCCGTGTGTGTATGGGGTATGTGGAGCGGAGCCATGTGTGTACAAGGTGTGCGGAGTGGAGCCGTGTGTGTACTTGATGTACGGAGCGGAGCCGTGTGTGTTCTTGGGGTATCGAGCAGAGCCGTGTGTGTACGAGGTGTATGGAGCGGAGCCGTGTGTGTACGAGGTGTATGGAGCGGAGCCATGTGTGTGCGGGGTGTACAGAGTGGAGCCGTGTGTGTATGGGGTGTAAGGAGCGGAACGTGCGTGTATGGGGTGTAAGGAGCGGAACTGTGTATGTACGGCATGTGCAGAGCGGAGCCGTGTGTGTGTAAGGTGTACGGAGCGGAGTCATGTGTGTACTTGGTATACGGAGTGGAGCCGTGTGTGTACTTGGTGCACGGAGCAGAGCCGTGTGTGTACGAGGTGTACGGAGCAGAGCCACGGGTGTATTGGGTGTGCGGAGCGGAGCCGTGTATGTATGGGGTGAGCAGAGCGGAGCCGTGTGTGTATAGGGTGTGCGGAGCAGAGCCGTGTGTGTACGGAGTGGAGCCAAGTATGTATGAGGTATGTGGAGCGGAGCCGCGTGTGCACGGGATGTGCAGAGCGGAGCCATGTGTGTACGGGGTGTGCGGAGCAGAGCAGTTTGTACAAGGTGTACGGAGCGGCGTCGTGTGTGTACGGAGTGGAGCTGTGTGTATGGGGTGTGCGGAGCGGAACCATGTGTGTATGGGGTGTGCGGAGCAGAGCCGTGTGTGTGCAAAGTGTATGGAGTGGAGCCAAGTAAGTATGAGGTATGCGGAGCGGAGCCATGTGTGTACGAGGTGTACGGAGCTGAGCTGCGCGTGTACGAGGTGTATTGAGCGGAATCGTGTGTACTTGGTGTACGGAGCAAAGCCACGTGTGTACAGGGTGTATGAAACGGAGCCCTGTGTATATGAAGTGTACGGAGCTGAGGCATGTGTGTATGGAGCGGAGCAGAGCCATGTGTGTATGAGGTTTACGGAGTGGAGCCATGTATGTACTGAGTGGAGCCATGTGTGTGCAAGGTGTATGGAGTGGAGCCATGTGTGTACGAGGTTTACGGAGTGGAGCCATGTGTGTACTGAGTGGAGCCGTGTGTGTGCAAGGTGTACGGAGCAGAGCCATGTGTGTACAAGGTTTACGGAGTGGAGCCATGTGTGTACTGAGTGGAGCCATGTGTGACGTGTACAGAGCGGAGCTGTGTGTGTACAAGGCATACAAAGCAGAACCATGTGTGTATGAGGTGTATAGTGGGGAGCATTCATACCTCTCAACCGTCCCGGATCCAGTGGGAGAGTCCTGATTTTGAGAGTCAGCCCCGCTGTCCCAGCCGGGAGCTTACTTTTCCCGAGGACACAAGAGTACACGGCGGAGCCCCAAGGAGCACTTTATAACTCACACGTTCCACCAGAAGTGATGTGCTGGATGGTGACTGGAAATAAGGTAATTTCTGGAGGAGATTGTGACGGAACCATGGAGGCACTTCTGGGAATGCTTCAGATCCATCACTATGTCCTCTTCCAACAGCGCGGACAGCAGGATCGCCTTGAAATTGGGGATGCTGGCCATGTGAGCAGATCATGATATGTCCTGCATCGGGAGGCTCAGATGGGCACTAGAGTTGAGCAAAACGGGTCGAAAAATTTCAAAAGTCGCCGACTTTTGGCAAAGTCGGGTTTCATGAAACGAAACCCGACCCTAGGATGAGGTCGGCCACGAGGTCGGCGACTTACGCGCCAAAGTCGCGTTTCAAAAGTTTGTTTTGCGCTCTTTTTCAGCCAATCAGGATCCACGGACACTGTGGGCAACGTGATGACATAGGCACGGGTCACCACCATCTTTCAGAAGGGCATGCAAGTGATTGGCTTGCTTTGGTGGGCGTCACAGGGGGTATAAAAGGGCGTGCACGCCGACCGCCATCTTACTTCTGCCGATCTTAGCATAGGGAGAGGTTGCTGCTGCTGATTCTGTAGGGAGAGCGTTAGGCAGGGAAGAAGAAAAAAAAACTGCTTCTGCTGCTAGCGATTTTGCCTGTACAACACACCACTCACTGTGTGTGCAGTGCAAGGGGAGGCTATATTTTGGTGGATCAGCGGTGTTGGTTGTTAGGCTGCTTTCTAAGGCTTCCTGACGGCTGCATTGCTATTTACCCACTGCTCTGCAAACTGCTTTTTTAAAAGCAATCCCAATTTTTTTTTTTTGTCCTGCTGAGGTACTGAGCGTGCATTTTTTCACACCATACAGCGGTGCACACTCCTCACACAGTATCGTGTAACGGCTGTTATCACAGCCACAGTGAAGCTATCTGTGTGTCACTCTGTGAGAATAAGTCGAGGACATGTTCCATTCTTACAGACCTGCACCTTCTAGTTTTGTCTAGCTTTCAAACAGTTAAATATATTTGCTGTTTGATCACATTCAAAACTATAGAGAGACAGCGTGTGTCAGTCCGTATACTTAAAAAACACGGAGCTTGACAATTTTACGTACACCAGACAGCCGTGTACGTGCACGCTCCTCTCAGTACCGTGTAACGGCTGTTATCACGGCCACAGAGAAGCTATCTGTGTGTCACTCTGTGAGAATAAGTCGAAGACATGTTCCGTTCTTACAGACCTGCACCTTCTAGTTTTGTCTAGCTTTCAAACAGTTAAATATATTTGCTGTTTGATCACATTCGAAACTATAGAGAGACAGCGTGTGTCAGTCCGTATACTTAAAAAACACGGAGCTTGACAATTTTACGTACACTGGACAGCCGTGTACGTGCACGCTCCTCTCAGTACCGTGTAACGGCTGTTATCACGGCCACAGTGAAGCTATCTGTGTGTCACTGTGGAAGGATAAGTGGAGGACTTGTTCCGTTCTTACAGACCTACACTCTAGGGAGATTCCTATTCTGCCCAATTCTATATACACCTTGTAGTTTGTGATACACTAGCCAATTTCTGCCTGTGACATAGCGCTGTGATATTCAGTGGGCCTCACACAATCCAAAAGTGTCCAGTGTCCACAAGTGTGTGCAGAAATTCAAAATCTCCGTGATCCTGTAGTCACTTTTTTCACACCTGTGCCATCGAGCCTGTGACATAGCGCTCTGATATTGAGTGGGCCTCACACAATCCATAAGTGTCCAGTGTCCACAAGTGTGTGCAGAAATTCAAAATCTCCCTTATCCTGTAGTCACTTTTTTCACACCTGTGCCATCGAGCCTGTGACATAGCGCTCTGATATTCAGTGGACCTCACACAATCCATAAGTGTCCAGTGTCCACTAGTGTGTGCAGAAATTCAAAATCTCCCTTATCCTGTAGTCACTTTTTTCACACCTGTGCCATCGAGCCTGTGACATAGCGCTCTGAAATTCAGTGGGTCTCACACAATCCATAAGTGTCCAGTGTCCACTAGTGTGTGCAGAAATTCAAAATCTCCGTGATCCTGTAGTCACTTTTTTCACACCTGTGCCATCGAGCCTGTGACAAAGCGCTCTGATATTCAGTGGGCCTCACACAATCCATAAGTGTCCAGTGTCCACAAGTGTTTGCAGAAATTCAAAATCTCCCCTGTCCTATAGACACCTTGTACCTTGTTTTACATTACTATATAGTTTGTTGGATTTTGTCTACATTTCTACCAAAAATGAGAAAGGCTGGTGGAAGAGGCCGTGGAATTGGGCGGGGGTTGGCAGCTGGTAATGATGGTGTTGGTTGTGGATCTGATGGTAGTGGCAAAAGCAAAATAGGACCGAATGCAGGAGGTGTTGAGCCTGCGTCATCGTCTGGCTCCACAAGGCCTCGAAGGCTTACTTTTCTAGGAGTTGGCAAAATGCTTTTAAAGCCAGAGCTGCAGGAAAAAGTTTTGGCTTACATTGCTGACTCAGCCTCCAGCTCTATCACCTCCTCTTCTGATGTTGTAAAAAGTAAAAGCACTGAGTCGTCATTGGAGGCTCATGTTCATGAACCACACCTTTCCTTGTGTCCTTCACCCCAACCAAGATTGAAGGATGACGCAGGCCATACTACTGATTACTCCATGGAGCTGTTTTCACATACCATGCCTGGATTATCAAGTGAAATGGTGAATTACCCAGGCCAAGATGAATCTGACATGGAGTGCACTGATGCACAGCCACTGATAGATGATTCTGCTGGTACATTCACTCAGAGCACTACATTGTCCTCGCAGTGTACAGAGCCAGATTCTGACCCTGATGAGACTCAGGTGCCCCTTCCCGCACACTATACCACCATACACGGTGACACAGAGGAAGGTGCACATGACATTGAAGAGGAGGTGATGGATGACCCAGTTGTTGACCCAGATTGGCATCCATTGGGGGATGAGCTTCCAATAGCTCAGATGAGGAGCATCCACAGCAGACATCGACATCGCAACAGCTGTTATCTGGCAGGCCCGGAGCACTCCAAAGACAGGTTCCAAACATCAAAAGAGTTGCTGGACAGCTTGTCCAGAGGGTCAAAAGATCACAGCGTGCTAGGCCGCAAAATGTCTGCCAAAGTAGGAAGAGTGCAGTGTGGCACTTTTTTGAACAAAATCCTCATGATCAGGCCAAGGTTATCTGTAAGAAGTGCGCAAAGACCTTTAGCCGAGGGAAAAATCTGAAAAATTTGAATACCAGTTGCATGCTTAGACATTTAACCAGCATGCACATGCAAGCATGGACACAACACCAAACCTCAAGTACCACATGTGCAACTGATCACAAATAAGGTAGTCAGCAATGCTACATTGTTTCCCCCACTGTAAGCCCACCGGTCAGCACAGCAGCAAATGTTGAGGTGTCGTTGCAAGGCCACAGCAGTCGGGGAATCCCACTGTTATATCAACGAAATACTGAATCTAGGCCATCAGAAAGAACACCAACTCCATCACCATCATCAACCCTCTCTCAGTCCGCCCTGTCCACCGCTGCTTCCACCATATGCAGCTCTCAAGTCCAGCTCACCCTCCCAGACACTATGAGTAGGTCAAGAAAGTACTCAGTCTCTCATCCGCGTACACTGGGTTTGAACGCCCACATTGCCAAACTAATCTCGTTAGAGATGATGGCCTATCGGTTGGTGGAAAGCGCAGCTTTCCGCGAACTCATGGCCTATGCAGTACCATGCTATGGCCTACCCAGTCGCCACTTCTTCTCTCGCAAAGCCATCCCAGCCCTCCACCATCATGTGAAAGACCGCATTGTCCATGCACTCAAGCAGTCAGTGAGTGGAAAGGTGCACCTCACAACTGATGCATGGTCCAGTCGGCATGGCCAGGGCCGTTACGTGTCCATCACTGCGCACTGGGTTAATGTGGTGGACGCAGGGTCCACAGGGGACAGCGGTGGTGGGACAGTGCTGCCTAGCCCACGGTATAGGAAACAGTTGGCTGTAGGCGTTCGACCCCCCTCCTCCTCCTCCTCCTCCTCCAGAAGCGAAAGCTCGTCCACAGAGCGCAGTCGTACAAGCACTCCATCTGCAGCTGCCACTGTTGCACACGAGGTGTCCCCCTATCGAGCAGCTAGTGGAAAGCGTCAGCAGGCTGTGTTGCAGATGATGTGTTTGGGCGACAGACACACCGCCGAGGTGCTGGCCGAGTACTTTCAGCGACAAACTGAGTCATGGCTGGGCAGTGTACATCTTGAGGCAGGCAAGGTAGTTAGTGATAACGGCCGTAATTTTGTGGCAGCCATAGACCTTTCAAAACTCAGCCACATACCTTGCTTGGCTCACACCTTGAACCTGGTAGTGCAGTGCTTCCTCAAAAATTATCCGGAGTTAACAGCCCTGCTCCAGAAGGTGCAAAGACTGTGCGCGCACATCCGCCGGTCGCCTGTACACTCCATTCGTATGCAGAAGCTGCAGCGATTGCTCCACCTTCCCAACCACCGCATCATTATCGACATTGCAACAAGGTGGAACTCCACCCTGCACATGGTTGAGCGGCTGTGCGAGCAGAGGCAGGCCATAATGCATTTGTGGGAGGATACACGGCCAGGCACTTTGAGAGCAGACATGGAGTTGACAGGTGTGCAGTGGTCGAAGCTGAAAAACCTCTGTAAAGTCCTTCAGTGTTTTGAGGAATGCACATGGCTGGTAAGCGCAGACGACGCCATCCTAAGCATGAGCATCCCACTTATGCGTCTGCTCATGCAAACTTTGACACACCTTAAGGAGCAGGCGTCTGCAGCCAATGTTGACGAGGAGGGAATCCTTGATGACATTCAGCTATTGTCTGCTCCGGGACCTCTCCTGGACGAGGTGGAGGAAGAAGAGGAGGAGGATGATGATGGGGATGATTACTTAGGGGAGGAGGATGCATCTCGTGGGGCAAGTGAAAATGTTGGCGTGGCAAGGTCTGGTACAGGGTTTGTGCGTGACTGGAGGGATGTGGATTTGCCAGAAAGTGCTCCTCCAACCAGCACTTGCAGTGCATCATTGACACCGGGAATATTGGCCCACATGTCAGATTATGCCTTGCAGATCCTAAAAAGGGACCCCCGCATTGCCAAAATGATGAACGATGACGACTACTGGTTGGCCAGCATCCTGGATGCACGCTATAAAAGCAAATTAGAAAACATCATGCCACAGGAGAACCTTGACCTACTATTGGCTAATAAACAAGCAACTCTGGTAAATCGGTTGCTTGAGGCATTCCCAGCACACAGCAGCGGTGATGGTTCTCACACGAGCCGTACGGGCCGGGGGCAGCTTGGCAGAGGTGTTCGTGGTGCACACAGCAGAACTGGCGTTGGAAACAGGGGTTTCATGACAATGTTGTGGACTGATTTTTCAAGTACCGCTCACACAACTGGTAATACTGCATCGATGGAAAGTGACAGGAGACAGCAGTTGTCAACTATGGTTACAAACTACTTTTCCTCCCATATCGATGTTCTCCCACACAGGTCATTCCCCTTTGACTATTGGGCCGCTAAACTGGACACCTGGCCTGAATTCGCACAATATGCCTTACAGTAGCTCGCTTGCCCAGCTGCAAGTGTGCTATCGGAAAGAGTCTTCAGTACAGCTGGATCAATCCTGACAGAAAAAAGGACCCGTCTGTCAACCCAAAATGTGGATGATCTAACCTTCATTAAAATGAACCATGCATGGGTTTCCAAGGATTTTGTCCCACCTTCCCCTGATGACACATAGGGTGACAGAAAAATGGCTTGCTTTGGTCCACCTCTTCCTGGGACTTGACCTATTTCGCCTTTTGCATCAGCTGAATGTCCAACATCAACATATGCCACTTTCTAAAACTCCCTAACTGTGCTGCCTCCCCCCCATGGCCGGGGTCACCACCTAGCGCACGAAAGCGTGCAAGTGCCGTTGCCCTGGACAGGTGGGTAGGCCGACTCTTGGGCGTGGGCACTGGCACAGGGTCCCTCATAGTGCAATCAAGTGTCTCTGACGGTGGTGGTGCACACCCGCCGTCAGACACACCGCCGTACTATGAGGGGCCCAGTGCCAGTACCGAAGCCCACGAGTGGGCCCCCCTTGCTTGGGCAGGGCCCCAGCATTTGCAATCTTTACCTCTCCCTGCTCCTCCGCTGTGTAGTCTGGGCCGTCAAATCCATACTGTGCCTGACACCGTCTGAGCCTGCCTCCTGATGTATAGACATATATTTTGAATGTGTACACTATGCTATCCATACATGTTATCTGGGGATACGGTACCCTTTCTCACCTTTGTGCAATCACGTGCAATCCATACTGGGCCTAACACCGTCTGAGCCTGCCTCCTGATCTATAGACATATATTTTGAATGTGTACACTATGCTATCCATACATGTTATCCGGGGATATGGTACCCTTTCTCACCTTTGTGCAATCACGTGCAATCCATACTGGGCCTAACACCGTCTGAGCCTGCCTCCTGATCTATAGACATATATTTTGAATGTGTACACTATGCTATCCATACATGTTATCCGGGGATACGGTACCCTTTCTCACCTTTGTGCAATCACATGTAATCCATATTGGGCCTGAGAACGGCTGACGAGCTGTTAAGCAAGCTACAGCACCTGTGGTTTGCACATGTAAGTTTTTCATTTTTTCAGGAATGACAGTTAGGCCTAATTCCGGAACTGCGGTTGACCTGCACTTACTGGGAAATCATCGTTCCCGGGTAATAATTGTAATCACAGATCCCCATCACTAACGTTGTTCAGCGGGTTATCTGCACCTGTAAGCGACAAACGCTGGCCTTTTCAGTGTAGCGCACATGCAGCCACGGACATGTAAGGGCATGACACACCAGTTATTGGCCAATCTCATGTGCCAGAGCCTCACGTGTCCCTCTAGTAAGCCGGACTATCAGGGGCCCTGTGCCAGTGCCGTCGCCAACGAGTGGGCCCCCCCTGCTTGCTCAGGATCACAGCACTTGCAAGGTTGAAATACTGTGCAGTGAGATGGAAGATGGGGACGACGAGGAGTCCAGACTAGTACAGGGATTCCCTAGCGAGGAGACTTATTTGATTGTTTTCAAGGTTGGGACAGCAATTTTTGGGGAGCACTATACTCTGGAGAATGATAGATGGGGCCCACCATACACTGGAACATTCCAAAGGTGGACATCAGACACTGGAGCAGCATTTACAGGGCCCATTATACACTAGAGCATTAGAAATGGGGCCCATTATGTTTGGAGCATTATTTGGGCCCATAAGACAGTGGAGCTTCATCCATGGGGACCAACATATACTGTAGCATTATGTGGAGCTCATCATATACTGTTTCAAACATTATATGGGACCAATTATCCTGTATGGAGAAATAGATGGGCCTTGTCATGAGATGTAAAAAGTGAAGTATTTTTCATTGTACTATACTGCTATTTCTCTGCCGTATCGGAGCATGATGAGTTGTGGTATGTGTTAAAGGGGCGCTCTTTCGCCCAGGGCACATGAAAACCTGGAGCCAGCCCTCCCCCCCCACAACTTTAGCCAAATAAACCCCATTTTTCAGTGCGTAACTTGTATTATGAAGTTAATTAAGGTTGACAAGGTTAAGTAAGAAGAATTGATGCTTTTGGCATTCAAATGGGCACTGTAGGTGTGTTTCCTGTCCTCCTCTCACTGCCGACTTTTATTCCCCATTGACTTACATTGGGTTTCGTGTTTCGGGACGACCCTGACTTTTCCCTATAGTCGGCCGATCTTGCTCGACCCGACTTTTGGAAAAGTCGGGTTTCACGAAACGAAACTCGACCCTAAAAAACCAAAAGTCGCTCAACTCTAATGGGCACTACAATGTGAGGCAGGCTACTATAGTATTTTCATAGAACCTTTCTTTCTGTTTCTTTCTTTCTCTGTTCTTTCTTTCTCTCTGTTTCTTTCTTTCTCTGTTCTTTCTTTCTCTCTCTGTTTCTTTCTTTCTCTCTGTTCTTTCTTTTCCTCTCTAAACTTTTTCTTTCTCTCTCTGTTCTTTCTTTTTTCTTTCTCTCTCTGTTCTTTCTTTCCCCTCTTTCTTTATTTCTTTTTCTCTGTTCTTTCTATCTCTCTGTTCTTTCTTTCCCCTCTTTCCTTCTTTCTCTCTCTGTTCTTTCTTTCCCTTTTTCTTTCTTTTCTTCTTTTCTGTCCCCACTTCCTTTCTTTCTCTGTTCTTTCTTTTTTTCTCTCCCCTCTTTCTTTCTTTTTTTCTCTCTGTTCCTTCGTTCCCCTTTCTTTCTCTCTCTGTTCTTTCTTTCACTCTGTTCTTTCTTTCTTTCCCCTCTTTCTTTCCCTCTCTCTGTTCTTTTTTCTCTTTCTCTCTCTGTTGTTTCTTTCTCTCTCTGTTCTTTCTATCTAGCTGTTCTCTCTTTCTATCTGTTCTCTCTCTGTTCTTTCTTTCCCCTCTTTCTTTCTCTTTTTTTTCTTTTTTCTGCTTTTTTCTCTCTCTCCCCTCTTTCTTTCTCTCTCTCTCCCATCTTTCTTTCACATCTTTCTTTCTCACTCTGTTCTTCCTTTCTCTTTCTCTCTGTTCTTTCTTTCTCTCTCTGTTCTTTCCTTCAATCTGTTCTCTCTCTCTGTTCTTTCTTCCCCTCTTTCTTCCTCTCTTTTTTCTTCTTTCTCTCTTTGTTCTTTCTTTCTCTCTCTGCTCTCTTTCTTTCTCTTTCTCTCTCTCTGTTCTTCCTCTTTCTCTCTCTGTTCTTTTTTTCATGCTCTCTGTTCTTTCTTTCTCTGCTTTCTCTCTGTTTTTGCTTTCTCTCTCTGTTCTTTCTTTCTCTCTGTTTTCTTTTTTCTCTCTCTGTTCTTTCTTTCCTTCTTTTCCTCAGTACCAGTCAGTGTGCTCACAGTACCAACCACTGTGCCCATAATGCCAGCCACTGTGCCCTCAGTACCAGTGTGATCAGCAGTGCTAAATGGGTGCGGTTGGGTGTGGACATGGGTGTGACTAGTTGTGAAATGGTTGTGGGCGTGGCCTAAAATTTTCCACGCCACAGCCTTTATCCCTCTTTCCCTTCTTCAAACGTTAGGAGGTATGCTAATTGTTTGGGTCTCGTGGGGTGTTTTGAGTTAGATACTTTAGGAGTGACTTCTTTTCTTGGTGAAGGGTCTATCCAACATTTTAAACAGTACAGTACCTTCTGTAAACAGATGAACAAGAAATACACTGCACTGTTATTTTGACCCACAGACACCATGAGTGCAAAAAGACAGAGCGATTTCATTAAGAATAAGAAATGAATCATGGAAAAATAAGACCTAGCACATCTTTTGGAGCAAAAAATAATAAAAGACCCTGTCCTACTGTATACATGAGGAAACGCGGTAGTTACATGATTCTATGACTCTCATAAATGACACCTCTATCAACGTGGACACTGAAGAAAATATATCATAGAAAATAGCATCACATAGGGTGATTATGTGTTTTACAATCCAAAAGGCAAATAGAAAATAATAGAAAGTCCTCGTAGGCGGTGGGTAATATGCGGTGTTGGTGGAGTGTAAATTCCACAACTGTTGGGTGGATGGAGAGCAGCCAATGCCTCTTCCATCCCCAGGATACCGGTAGCCGACCATATTGGAGATAGGAGGTGCTAAAGTTTGTAGAGAGGCAAAATCTGAAGGATTCATATTAGGTAAAATATGAGGGACGATCTCAAGGGCCCAACTTTCCATCAACCGAATATTATGGGAAAATGTATTTTAATGTAAAGAAACATATGAGACATAGAACAATGGTAATCTTATACAATATAACAATGAGGCTTCAGATGAGCAGCGAGTTTGGGGAGACAAGAGTCTCCCATTTCATACTACTTCTGTTAGTAATTGTAATGGATAATGGGAAAATTATGTTATAAAGATACAAAACAGAAAAAGCAAAACTTTACCCCTCTGGTTACAAAGCCGACACTAACACAACCTGATGGCAGATTTATTTTATTTTGTGTATTCTTGTGCTATAACATTTTATTATTGGAGCAGAGTGAAATCCGTCACATATTACTCATGTCACTTTTACATCACAAATACTTCTCAGGTTACAGACATATAAGATTATTAATAACTAGATGGTGGCCTGATTCTAACACATCGGATATTCTAGAATATGTATGTAGATTATTTGCTAAGATTCTGCGCCAATATCACTGATTGCAGCAAATCCGTGCAGCAGGAGATGACCCGTGGCAACTGTCGGAAGATCAGCGGCCAGCGCCGCAGATCTCCCGATGGTAGTGGTGGCGGGCGTCGTTCAAATTCCACTCCAATTCGCGGCCGAACTGCACCTGTCGCTGATTGGTTGCGGCCAGCCGGGCGAGACCAATCAGCGACACGGGATTTCCGTTACAGAGAGACAGACAGACAGAATTAGACGATTATATAGTAGATTAGTAATAAGCTGTAATATCATTCCTATAAAGATGCAACAAATCCATGTCCAGTAATATTCTCAGGGCACAGGACACTTCCTACCAATTGCACACATCTCAGTGTTGGAGCTGAGGGGCGCCATCCTGTGATTGATGGATAAATGTCTGACATTTTACTACCTCTTCCATAAATGGCGTTCAGCACCCAATAACCTGTCCACACCCCCCTTTTTGTGAAGAAGCATCTGCGAAACGGCGCTCTTTGGGCGTGAGGGAGCTGCCCCTGCACACCATCCCCTGTGCACAGCTGTGTGTTATTCTCTTCAGCAGCAGCCAGGTAGCCTTCTAATATACTATGCCTCTTCCCTTCTCCCACATTATCATGGTGGTATATCAATTGTTTAGTGCTGAGCTCACTCCCCAGTATGGAATGGCAAACATTGTCTTGCACTACTGGTGACATAATATAACCGCCTCATTTATTTCTTTAAGGGTACCCAGATATTTTTTGTACTTCATTCATTCTCTACTTGCTGCTATATACTTGCACTGTGCACTTTAGCTATTTAGCCTGTTTATTTATATTCCTTTTCATCAACTTAGGATTAATTTAGACATACCTACAACATTGTGCTGATATGTCAACAAGTTGATAAACTAATGTTGGGCACAGTCTCCCCCTGCATTTGGAGGTTCCCCTTTTGTCTTTTACATCACGTATTTTATTTATTTATAATTAAAAATATATGTTTTTATCTTAAATGGTATGGTGCCATAAAAGAAGGAGGTGAGAAGACTTAAGAATGTTATTAATTTTATTACCTCTGTAAGAAACACAACATTATTGGGAATGTGAAATCCCTATAAAGATGGCGCTTATCAGACTGCAGATCCCTGCGAGTATGTAGGTGTAAGGGAACCTGCCATGTAATATAAGGCTAATAACATGCAGATATGGGGCTAATCTGCAGGCTAATAGCGCTCTGACACCGTGCGTCCCCCGCACTGAGAGCCCCGCTGCCAGGAGCACATGGATGTTATTCCCCCAGGCAGTATTAGGGTCTCAGTCACCGCTCTGTGCATATGAAATGGTGAAATAATGTTTGTTTCCTTCTCCGATTCCTTCACAGTCTCCATCATCTTCCAATGTTACAGGTCTCCTTTATCATGTAGAAATAAATAGAGAAGAAATATTTGGCCACAATGATCAAAGGTATGTGTGGAGAAAAAAGGGAACAAAATTTCAGGAAAAGAACATCCTGCCGACCATGAAGCATGGGGGAGGATCAATCATGGTTTGGGGTTATGTTGCAGCCATTGGCACGGGGAACATTTCATGGGTAGAGAGAAGAATGGATTCAATTAAATGAAATTTCAACAAATTCTTGGTGCAAACATAACACCATCTGTAAAAAAGCTGAAGGTGAGAAGAGGATGGCTTCTACAAATGGATAATGATCCTAAACACATCAAAATCCAAAATAGAGAACCTCAAAAGGCGCAAGCTGAAGGTTTTACATTGGCCCTCACAGTCCCCTGATCTGAACATCATTGAAAATCTGTGGCTAGACCTCAAAATAGCAGAGGATGCAAGACGACCCAGGAATCTCACAGAACTGGGAGAGATTTCCCAGGAAGAATGGAGGAAAATCCATCAAACAGGAACCGAAAGACTCTTGTCTGGTTACAAAAAGCATCTACAATCTGTGATACTTTCAAAAGGGGGCGCTACTAGGTACTAACCATAAATACTCATGGAAAAACAATGCATGCTTAGACTGTCATCTAATAGCAGAACATGCTAAATCGTAATAAGCATACTACCAGACTGTATGTACAAGGGGATAATGGCCAATGTATTATCACACCCAAAGAAAAACCGATCCAACATCCCAAATATTTATGTAACGTAGAAAAGTTTATTTATTAATAGCTAAATCAGGTACAAGGAGAGAAGGGATGGATAAAACATGCATGCCTGCACGGGCATGGGCGCACAAACAAGGATCACCAATCCATGTGGTAATAGAATCACTGTCATTTATGGATTTATTGCTAACCATAAGAGCTTACACTCTACAGGAGAAAGAGAGACAGAGAGAGAGAGAGAGAGAGAGAGAGAGAGAGAGAGAGAGAGAGAGAGAGAGAGAGAGAGAGAGAGAGAGAGAGAGAGAGAGAGAGAGAGAGAGAGAGAGAGAGAGAACCCCGTTGACCATAAGAGCTTACAGTCTACAGGAGAGAGCGAGAGAGAGGACCCCGTTGACCATAAGAGCTTACAGTCTACAGGAGAGAGCGAGAGAGAGGACCTCACTGACCATAAGAGCTTACACTCTACAGGAGAGAGAGAGGACCTCACTGACCATAAGAGCTTACACTGTACAGGAGAGAGAGAGGACCCCACTGACCATAAGAGCTTACACTGTACAGGAGAGAGAGAACCCCACTGACCATAAGAGCTTACACTGTACAGGAGAGAGAGAGGACCCTGCTGACCATAAGAGCTTACACTGTACAGGAGAGAGAGAACCCCACTGACCATAAGAGCTTACACTGTACAGGTGAGAGAGAGGACCTCACTGACCATAAGAGCTTACACTCTACAGGAGAGAGGGCCTCACTGACCATAAGAGTTTACACTGTACAGGAGAGAGAGAACCCCACTGACCATAAGAGCTTACACTGTACAGGTGAGAGAGAGGACCTCACTGACCATAAGAGCTTACACTGTACAGGTGAGAGAGAGGACCTCACTGACCATAAGAGCTTACACTGTACAGGTGAGAGAGAGGACCTCACTGACCATAAGAGCTTACACTGTACAGGTGAGAGAGAGGACCTCACTGACCATAAGAGCTTACACTGTACAGGAGAGAGAGAGGACCTCACTGACCATAAGAGTTTACACTGTACAGGAGAGAGAGAACCTCACTGACCATAAGAGTTTACACTGTACAGGAGAGAGAGAACCCCACTGACCATAAGAGCTTACACTGTACAGGTGAGAGAGAGGACCTCACTGACCATAAGAGCTTACACTCTACAGGAGAGAGGGCCTCACTGACCATAAGAGTTTACACTGTACTGGAGAGAGAGAACCCCACTGACCATAAGAGCTTACACTGTACAGGAGAGAGAGAGGACCCCACTGACCATAAGAGCTTACACTGTACAGGGGAGAGAGAGAGGTCCTAGCTGACCATAAGAGTTTACACTGTATAGGAGAGAGAGAGGACCCCACTGACCATAAGAGCTTACACTGTACAGGAGAGAGAGAGGGCCTCGCTGACCATAAGAGCTTACACTGTACCGTGAGAGAGAGGACCCCACTGACCATAAGAGCTTACACTGTACATGAGAGAGAGAGGACCTCGCTGACCATAAGAGCTTACACGGTACCGGTGAGAGAGAGGACCCCACTGACCATAAGAGCTTACACTGTACAGGAGAGAGAGAGGGCCTCACTGACCATAAGAGTTTACACTGTACAGGAGAGAGAGGACCTCACTGACCATAAGAGCTTACACTGTACAGGAGAGAGAGAGGACCCCGCTGACCATAAGAGCTTACACTGTACAGGACAGAGAGAGAGAGGACCTCACTGACCATAAGAGTTTACACTGTACAGGTGAGAGAGAGGACCTCACTGACCATAAGAGCTTACACTGTACAGGTGAGAGAGAGGACCTCACTGACCATAAGAGCTTACACTGTACAGGTGAGAGAGAGGACCTCACTGACCATAAGAGCTTACACTGTACAGGTGAGAGAGAGGACCTCACTGACCATAAGAGCTTACACTGTACAGGAGAGAGAGAGGACCTCACTGACCATAAGAGTTTACACTGTACAGGAGAGAGAGAACCTCACTGACCATAAGAGTTTACACTGTACAGGAGAGAGAGAACCCCACTGACCATAAGAGCTTACACTGTACAGGTGAGAGAGAGGACCTCACTGACCATAAGAGCTTACACTCTACAGGAGAGAGGGCCTCACTGACCATAAGAGTTTACACTGTACTGGAGAGAGAGAACCCCACTGACCATAAGAGCTTACACTGTACAGGAGAGAGAGAGGACCCCACTGACCATAAGAGCTTACACTGTACAGGGGAGAGAGAGAGGTCCTAGCTGACCATAAGAGTTTACACTGTACAGGAGAGAGAGAGGACCTCACTGACCATAAGAGTTTACACTGTACAGGAGAGAGAGAACCCCACTGACCATAAGAGCTTACACTGTACAGGTGAGAGAGAGGACCTCACTGACCATAAGAGCTTACACTCTACAGGAGAGAGGGCCTCACTGACCATAAGAGCTTACACTGTACTGGAGAGAGAGAACCCCACTGACCATAAGAGCTTACACTGTACAGGAGAGAGAGAGGACCCCGCTGACCATAAGAGCTTACACTGTACAGGTGAGAGAGAGGACCCCACGACCATAAGAGCTTACACTGTACAGGAGAGAGAGAGGACCTCACTGACCATAAGAGCTTACACTCTACAGGAGAGAGAGAGAACCTCACTGACCATAAGAGCTTACACTCTACAGGAGAGAGAGAGAACCTCACTGACTAAGAGCTTACACCACTGTACCAGATAGGATAATCCACCAGATGTCATAGCTGTGGGGCGTTTTTAAAAGGTCCACGTGGACACGCTGCAATACATTGTCCTGCTCTCTGATGTTACGGCAGTGCGGGGAATGGTGTCGGGCAAGTTTTTTTTATTTCTGAACCACTAATCACATTTTAGAGTATGAATTCATGTGAAACCATGAATTTCAGGAAATGGGACTCACACTCGATCCTCTGTGGTTTGATCCACTCATATGTAATATATTATATGCATATATACCCCTTTCCCACCTTAGACGTATAGATACATCCAAGGTCGCCTCCTCCTGTTGCTGCAGGCTCCAACAGCAGCTGGTGAAATCACGATCCACCTGCAGCTATTAACGTGTTAAATGCCGCTGTCAATCTCTGGCATTTACCATGATCGTGCCGGAAGCCTGCCACAAACCCCGCCCATCGGCTCACGTGTCACATGACTGTGGGTCGCCGATGGGTTGTTATGACAACCCGGGGTCTGCAGGAGTCCCCTGTGGTTGTCATTGTCTGATAGCTATGAGCGCCCCACAGTGGTCGGTGCACATAGCTGTTGAGCATTTTAGTTACACATAGCAGGGCTAAAGGCCCTTCTATGTGTGGAACAAGCGATCAGAAGATCGCAGCTTCAAGTCTCTTAAGGGGACTATTAAAGCAAGTAATAAACTGTTTTAAAAATATTAAGAAATAAATAAAAGTTTATATCACCCCCCATTCCCAATAAAACATTGAATAAAATATTCACATATTCGGTATCGCCGTGTTCAGATTCGCCTGATCTATCAATATATAAAAATTATTAATCCGATTAGTAATTGACGTAACGAGAGAAAAATCAACTCTGCAGAATTACGTTTTTTTGGTCGCCGCAATATTGGATTACAATGCAATAACGGGCGATCAAAAGATCGTATCTGCACCAAAATGGTATCAGTAAAAATGTCAGCTCAGCATGCAAAAAATAAGCGCTCACTCAACCCGAGATCACGAAAAATGGAGACGCTACGGGTATCGGGAAATGGGGACTTTTTTTTAGAAATATTGGATTTTTTTAAATAAAAAAAGAACCTAGACATGTTTGGTATGTACAAATTCGTAATGACCTGGAGAATCATAATGGCAGGTCAGTTTTACCATTTGGTGAATATGGTAAAAAAAATGAATTAAAAACAGTTGTGGAATTGCATTTTTTTTGCAATTTCACCGCAGTTTGAATTTTTTGCCATTTTGCAGTACACTATATGGCAAAACCAATGGTGTCAATCAAAAGGACAGCTCATCCCGCAAAAAAAAACAAGCCCTACACGGCCATATTGAAGAAAAATAACAACGTTATGGCTCTGGGAAGAAGGGGAGCAAAAAAAAGGAACATTAAATATGAAAACTCCCAAGGTGGTGAAGGGGTTAATTGATGTGATCTACTGGGTCACTTTATTATTATGGTGGAATTACAATTTGTTTTTCACTGTTTCACTTCACTTGGGATTATTTTCTCCCCATTCTTCAGCACATTATGTGGTAACATGAAGGGAGACTTTCATAATTACATTTCATCCTGCAAAAATCCGTCCTTCATGGGGAAATAATGCTTTATGGTATTTGGGCAGAAAAAGGAAAGAAACTGGAAAAATGCCCAGTCTCCAAGGGGTTAAGAGGTGTCACATAGAGGAGATCCCAGGATTATACATTACACATCAGTAGGGCGAGTGTCTCCTGCATCTCCTCGCTCCCCGCACAGGTCATTAGGAGGGTCACCTAAGGCTCTTTCTAGCCGGGAGGGGATGGATCTGAGGAAACCGTGTTGGAAATCCGCTGTCAGAAACACATAAATGATTGGATTCAGGCAACTGTTCAGACAAGCCAGGCTGGTAGTGATAGTGTGTACTGTATAGGATATTATGTAGTCTCCATAAAGCCAGAACATTTTTAGCCAGATGTAATATGGAAACCAGCAGATGAAGAAACACGATATAACAGCGGTGATGATCCTGGAGGATCTCTGAGATCTCTGGGATCTCTTACTTTTTCTAAGTTTGTAGAAAATGGTGACATAAGAGGTGACGATGATGAGAAACGGGATCACACACATTATAACCAATCTGATCCACTGCATGGTCTGATCTAACTCTCGGTTATAAGGAGATATGTGATAATAATATAATACACACCATTCAGCTAGAGAACCTACATGGTATCTATACACATAATACACCGCACCGGCCACAGTGACGCTCAGCCCCCAGATGATCGCTGCACTGATTCTCACCAGGCTACGAGATCTATGAACTTTGGCCCAGAATGGCCACATGACGGACACCCAGCGGTCAATGCTCATGGCCGTCAGGAGGAGAACACTGGCGCTCATGTTCACATTAAACAGAAAGATGTTCACTATACAATATGCAGGATCTGGGAGGTCATCAGAGAAAAGTGCAGCCCACTCAGCAATTCTCAGGGGGAGAGATGAGCAGCACAGGAAGTCGGCGATGGCCAGGTGGAGGAACCACACGGCACTGATTGTGTTCTTCATCCTGAATCCGGCAATCCAGATGACTAATCCATTACCGATAATCCCGAGAGCAAAAACAACGCTGTATAATGTAATGGACGCCTTCTGCAGAATGTATTCATAATATTTTGTCATGTATTCATCAGGTGACCTGAGAAGACAGAACAGGGCAGACATTAGGGGAATGAAGACTTTATAGTTCCATCAGTTTCCCCCTTGTACATGGAGGACGGGGGCTGACATCACAGTGGGATCACAATGAGGAGCGTTATTTAATACAAATGTTTCCCTGTGTTTCACCTGTAAAGTCTCTGAGGTTCCCGCGATCTCCTGCACACAGCTCGGGTTTTTCTCCTCAGTATTTTGTACAATACCTTGGTTTCTGCAGAATGCAGCATGTCACTTATTTCAGCATTTTTTCTGCATTTTTCAGCCATTAAAAGCAATAGGGGAGCGAAAAACGCTGAAAAAAATGCTGAAAAATCGCAGGTATCAGTTTTGCTGCATTTTTGGTGCCAAAACCTGATGAACTTGAATCTGATTTTTTTATGCACTAAACTTTATCAGCATGAACAAGAGACAAATGTACCCCGACAACAACGCAACAAAAACTAAGCAAAACCGGGATTTTTTGAAGCAAGTTTCTTACTGCCGAGAGAGCAGGTTTTTCCTGCAGAAAAAAATTGCATCAAAAACGCAACATGTGAACATGGACTAATATAGAAGCAAACAAGGACAAAATAAAAGCAAAAAAAAGAAATTTAAAGGGATAAAAGACATAGGCAAAATAGACGGAGAATCGGGAAGGAAAAATATGGTTTATTAAGGGACATGGAGAAAAGAGAAACATTACAAATTACAGGGATAGAAGGAAAATGAAAAAGCTTGGTCTGTCCAGACAGGCAGGGAAAGGGTTACGGGACACAGATAAGATCCCTTATATATAAAACATATAGGAGGTAGGAGGGGAGAGAAGGAATGGGAAAGGCAAGGAAAGAAAAGGGAAAGGAAGAACAGCTGTAACCAGGAGGAGACAAGACTATAGAGAAATACTGACTGTTACATAATGGAGGATACTGTCTGCTGGAGTCTAATAGCGGCGCAGTTTTCATGGAATCACAGCCACTCTGCTTGGACAGTCAGACACAGCAGAACATTCATGTAAAAACAGCAGCAGAAGATACGCAACATTTACGCTACATGTGAACACGGTCTAAATGTCCAAGCAACGTGGACGTGATTCCATGAAATCTCCGCTCTCTGAGGTCTGAAGACGCTGCTGAACTCTGCGGTTTTGGTGCTTTGTTTCTCTATAGGCTTCTTCTGGAAAAAACACACATAAAACACTGTTAGGCTATGTGCACACGTTACAGATTTGCCTGTGGAATTTTCTGCTCAAATTCTTCCTCTCTTGGCAGAAAACGCAGTTAGAAATCCGCGCGTTTTTTATGCAGATTTTCATGCATTTTTCCATGAGGATTTGTAAGATAAATAATTTACCAACAAAAAAGAGAATTGTGATGTCATTTCTTTGTCCAACCTCTTCTCTTACATGCTCCATTGAAGACCATAATATCATCACACACCATGTTCTAAAGTAATGTTTACACACACAAAACTAATAGAAGTGAATCTCTATAGATATTAGTGATGGGCGAGCAGTAAAATGCTCGGGTGCTCGCTGCTCGGGTCGACCAATTGGAATACTTGGGTACTCCGCCAGAACAACAAGCCCAATGCAAGTCTATGGGAGACCCGAGCATTTTGATTGCGATCCCCCCGGGGTCCTTTTAAGGTCTAAAAACATCAGAAAATGATGGAAACACTGCTCAAATGACACGGGGACATCATGGGGATCGCCCCTGGAAGCATCCCTGATCACAGCTGTAAACAATGTTGTCAGAGGTTCATGCCATTTTTACCGGTGCACCAAAAAACATACCAAAACAGATTTTGCTGGGAAATATAAGGTACATTCTTTCCAAGTTAACCCCTTCCTGAATCCGACGTACTATCCCGTCCACGGTACCCGGGCCCGTATGACCGTGGACGGGAAAATACGTCGGGCCCTTTAATGCGATACCGCGACTTAAGTCGCGGTGATCGCATTAAAATTCTGACGCCATGTCACCTTACAGAAGATGGCGTCGGCATCCTGGGCTGCGATCCCGCCCCCCCGGCATCCAGAGTGCTGTGATTGGCTGTTCAATTCTGAACAGCCAATCGCAGCATTTCTCATTGTTTCAGCCAATCAGCTTGGCTGAAACAATGATGTCCTAGGCTGGGATCGAGTACCGATGTACTCGATCCTAGAGCCGGTGCCTGGCAATGCCAGGCATCGGCAAAAAGCACATGGATTGGCGCGATCGCCGATCTAATCGATCGCGCCAAATCGCAGTGCACAGCGGCGCTATATAGCCACTGTGCCCTGCCAGTACCGGCCCGGATCGGTGCTATATTAGCACCGATCCTAGGCTGGAGCCTGATGCAGGCCCAGCAGGAGCTGGCTGGCGCGATCGATTAGATCGGCGATCACGCCAACCACAGGGCACAGCTGCGGTCACCATGTGACCGCTCTGTGCCCTGCTGGTGACCTGGGCATGACCTGCCTAGTAATCGGAGCTGTGAGCTCTGATTCTAGGCAGTTGCCATGGTCACCAGGCAGATCAGGGATTGGTGGATCGATGTAATCATTCGATCCCACCAATGACAGGTCACAGCAGCGATGTGACCGCTCTGTGACCTGCCCCTGACCTGTCTGACCTGTCTGCAGGGGTCCTCACTCTAGCTGAGGATTCCTGCAGAGAGGTCGGACACAGCAAGAGCTCCTGTGCTGGGAATTGTGGTGCCACAGCTTGTAGCATCACAATCCCTGCAGAAAAGAAAGAAAAAACCGCCAACCGTAAGTGTTCCTGATCTCTGATCCCCTACCCAATCTATCTTCACCCCCCTTCTATCATCATCCCCCCAACCTAATCCCCCATCCCCCTTCCCCCTATTTTTATCCCCCTCCACCCCACTTTTGCGCCACCTCCGTGCGCAGCCGGCGAGCGTTGATCGGTGACGCCGTTCACCGATCAACACTCGTGCTCGCTTTTTTTCCTTAGTCCCCTTTGCGCCACCTCCGTACACACATCCTGCAGCTGCAAAACTTGGATAAGTGACACAGTTCACTTATCAGAGTTTGTACCTGCCGTTTTCCTTTTTTTTTTTTCCACCCCCCCCCCTTGCGCCACCCCGTGCGCACATCCAGCAGCCTAGTTTTGATAAGTGACACTTATCAGCTAGGGCCTGCTGTTTTAGACTTTTTTCCACAGCTTTTTCTTTACAGAAAGTTTACACCAATCACTCCCCCCCCTCACGTACACATACAGTTTTCAATAAAGTGTACACCCAAGCACCATATTTACACAAAAATGTAATCAAATTCAGCCCAACAGCGCTATTCAGTGGAGGAGGCATATGCTATACTTGCCTCCGACACTGATAGCGATTTGGATGACGATCCGACTTTTATTTTTCGGATTCTTCATCCTCTTCTTCTTCCTCTTCCCCCTCCTCATCTTCCTC
The DNA here is from genome assembly GCF_039654945.1 of Dendrobates tinctorius. Taxonomy (NCBI): domain Eukaryota; kingdom Metazoa; phylum Chordata; class Amphibia; order Anura; family Dendrobatidae; genus Dendrobates; species Dendrobates tinctorius. The sequence continues at coordinate 12,954,396 of NW_027361831.1, read as the reverse complement.
CTCGGGTCCTGCGGAACCGCCACGCAGACGCTCCAGGACAGAAGGTGAGGCAGCACCCACCATGCCCGCAGCTGACCCAGTGCTCCCCGTATTGACCTCGCCCCCCCGAAAATTACGAGCCACTGATTCCTGATTTTGTGGCAGAATCCGGAATCAAGTTTGACACCACCGGCCTCACAGAAATTGACTTTTTCAAAGTTTTTTTCTCTGAGGATTTTGTTAACCTCATGGTGGAGCAAATTAATTTGTACGCTCGTCAATTTTTGGAGCAAAACCCGCGTTCAACATTTTCAAACTGGTCTCAGTTGAAATGACGCAGTTTTGGGGCCTGGTCCTCCATATGGGGATACTGAAGAAGCCGGAAATTCGGCAATATTGGAGTGTTGATATTTTATACAACACTCCAGTGTTCCGAATGGTCATGGCCCGGACGCGTTTTGAGGCCATCCACAAGTTTCTGTATTATACTGATAATGCACAGTGTCCCGCACGAGATGACCCCAACTTTGACCATCTTTTCAAAATTCGGCCGGTCATTGAACACTTCAACAAAAAGTTTGCTGAAGTGTACGTGCCCCAAAGGGACATCTGCGTGGATGAGTCCTTGGTTCACTTCAAGGGAAGGCTGCGATTCCGTCAATACCTGCTCAGTAAGAGGGCCAGGTACGGAATCAAACTCTATAAGTTGTGTGAGAGTACCTCAGGGTTCATCCACAAGTTTAGAGTTTACGAAGGGAAGGACACCCGGATTGAACCCCCTGAGTGTCCTCCTTTCCTGGGAGTGAGTGGGAAAATTGTGTGGGATTTGGTGCACCCACTGCTGGATAAAGGTTATCACCTTAACACTGATAACTTTTATACCAGCATCCCACTCTACAAATCCCTCTCTGAGCGACGTACAGCAGCTTGCGGTACTGTCCGCAAAAATCAGAGAGGCCTCCCAAAGACGCTACTTGGGCAAATGCTCCGAAAAGGTGAGAGCAGAGTCCAATGTAGCGACAACCTGCTGGTGGTCAAGTACAAGGACAAGAGAGATGTCCATCTCTTGACCACCATACACGGTGATGGCAGTACCCTCTGCACTGTACGGGGTACCTCTACACAGGTCCGCAAACCGACATGTGTAGTGGGGTACAACAAAAACATGGGGGGCGTTGATCTCTCCGATCAACTCCTCCAACCGTACAATGCATTGAGGAAGGCCAAGGTGTGGTATAGAAAGCTGGCCGAGCACATCGTCCAAATGGCAATGCTCAACGCATTCCTGCTGTCACAATGTGCATGCCCCAGCGATACGTCGTACCTTCAGTTCCAGGAGGTAGTGGTTAAGGCCCTGATATTTGGCGCTCAGGAAGGAGCGGGCCCCAGTACTTCTGGAACTGAAGGTGCTCGTATTGTCCCAGGTCAGCATTTTCCGGGGGGTGGTCCCACCAACCCCAAGAAAAGGTAAGCTGCAAAAAAGGTGTCGAGTGTGTTACAAAAAAGGAATACGCAGGGACACCACCTATCAATGCGACACCTGCCCTGAAAAACCTGGCCTGTGTATGAAGGATTGCTTCAAATTGTACCACACCTCCATGCACTACTAATTTACATTAGATTAGTTGGGGGCACATCTAGATTTGTTCTTTGGGGGTCTAGTATCCAAAATGATGTCGCATGTGGTTTTTTTTCCTGTTTAGGCACATCAGGGGCTCTGCAAACGGAACATGACGTCAGCAGACCGTCAAAGTCTGCATTCCAAAACAACACTACTTCCCTTTCGAGCCCCGACGTGTGCCTAAACAGTTTTTTCCCACATGTGGGGTACCAGAGTACCCAGGACAAATTGGACAATGACTTTTGGGGTCCAATTTCTCCTGTTACTCTTGGGAAAATTAAAAATTGGGGACAAAATGATCATTTATGTTGGAACAAGACAGGATTTTATATTTTCACGCCCGGGCATTATAATCTTTAGTGAAACACTTGGGGGTTCAAAGTGCTCACCACACATCTAGATAAGTTCCTTAGGGGGTCTAGTTTCCAAAATGGGGTCACATATGGGGGGTTTCTACTGTTTAGGAACATCAAGGGCTCTGCAAATGGAACATGACGCCCGCAGACCATTCCATCAAAGTCTGCTTTCCAAAACATCATTACTTCCCTTTCGAGCCCTAACGTGTGCCCAAACAGTAGTTTTCTCCCACATGTGGGGTATCAGGGTACTCTGGACAAACAGGGCAAATTGGACAACGACTTTTCGGGTCCAATTTCTCCTGTTACTCTTGGGAAAATTAAAAATTGGGGACTAAATGATCATTTATGTGGGAACAAAACAGGATTTTATATTTTCACGCCGGGCATTATAATCTTTAGTGATACACTTGGGGGTTCAAAGTGCTCACCACACATCTAGATAAGTTCCTTAGGGGGGTCTAGTTTCCAAAATGGGGTCACTTGTGGGGGGGTTTCCACTGTTTAGGCACATCAGACGCTCGGCAAACGCGACATGGCGTCCGATCTCAATTCCAGCCAATTTTAGTTTGAAAAAGCCAAACGGGGCTACTTCCCTTCTGAGCCCTGTCATGTGCCCAAACAGTGGATCCCCCCCCACATATTGGGTATCAGCGTACTCAGGACAAATTGGACAACAACTTTTGGGGTCCAATTTCTCCTGTTACCCTTGGGAAAATAAAAAAAATTGTTGCTAAAATATTTTTGTGACTAAAAAGTTAAATGTTCATTTTTTCCTTCCATGTTGCTTCTGCTCCTGTGAAGCACCTGAAGGGTTAATAATCTTCTTGAATGTAGTTTCAGTAGCTTCAGGGGTGCAGTTTTTAGAATGGTGTCACTTTTGGGTATTTTCTGCCATTTAGACCCCTCAAAGTGACTTCAAATGTGAGGTGGTCCCTAAAAAAAAATGGTTTTGTAAGTTTTACATATAGTAATTAAGGTTGAAGGGAGACTTTAAGTCCATCTAGTTCAACCCATATCCTATCCTAACTTGCCCTAACATGTTGATCCAGAGGAAGGCAAAAAAAACCCATGTGGCAAACAGTAAGCTTCACATTGGGGAAAAAAATTCCTTCCCGACTCCACATACGGCAATCAGACTAGCTCCCTGGATCAACGCAACACTAAGGAAACTAGTGTATATACCCTGTAATATTATACTTTTCAAGAAAGGCATCCAGTCCCTTCTTAAATTTTAGTAGGGAATCACTCATTACAACATCATATGGCAGAGAGTTCCATAGTCTCACTGCTCTTACAGTAAAGAATCCGCGTCTGTTAGTATGCTTAAACCTTCTTTCCTCCAGATGCAGAGGATGCCCCCTTGTCCCCGTCACAGGTCTAAGAGTAAAAAGATCATTAGAAAGGTCTTTGTATTGTCCCCGCATATATTTATACATTGTAATAAGATCACCCCTAAGCCTTCAATTCTCCAAACTAAATAACCCCAAGTGTAATAACCTGTCTTGGTATTGCAGACCCCTCAGTTCCCTAATAACCTTGGTCGCTCTTCTCTGCACCTGCTCCAGTTCAGCTACATCCTTCTTATACACCGGAGACCAGAACTGTACACAGTATTCTAAGTGTGGTCGCATTAGTGACTTATATAGAGGTAAAATTATGTTCTCATGAGCATCTATGCCTCTTTTAATGCATCCCATTATTTTATTTGCCTTTGCAGCAGCTGCCTGACACTGGCCACTAAATGTGAGTTTGTCGTCCACCCATACACCCAGGTCTTTTTCAGAGATAGTTTTGCCCAGTGTTTTACAATTAAGCACATAATTATACATCTTGTTCGTTCTACCCAAGTGCATGACCTTATATTTATCCCCATTAAAGCTCATTTGCCATTTATCAGCCCAAGCTTCTAGTTGACATAAATCCTCCTGTAATATAAATATATATTGTCCTCCTCTGAATTGATTACCCTGCAGAGTTTAGTGTCATCTGCAAATATTGAAATACTACTCTCTATGCCCCTTACAAGGTCATTAATAAATATGTTAAAAAGAAGCGGGCACAATACTGACCCCTGTGGTACCCCACTGCTAACCGTGACCCAGTCCGAGTGTGCTCCATTAATAACCACCCTTTGTTTCCTATCCCTGAGCCAGCTCTTAACCCACCTACACATATTTTCCCCATCCCCATTGTTCTCATTTTATGTATCAACCTTTTGTGTGGCACTGTATCAAAAGCTTTTGAAAAGTCCATATACACCACGTCCACTGCATTCCCTTGATCCAGTCTGGAACTTACCTCTTCATAAAAGCTTATCAGATTAGTCTGACAGGAACGGTCCCTTGTAAACCCATGTTGAAATTGGGTCATGAGGTTATTGGTCTGCAGATACTCCAGTATAGTATCTCTTAGAAAACCCTCCAGGATTTTACCCACAGTTGAGGTTAAACTTACTGGCCTATAATTTCCAAGTTCAGTTTTTGTCCCCTTTTTGAATATTGGCACCACATTTGCTATACGCCATTCCTGTGGCAAAGCGCAGGCATGAGGAAGCCTTCTGCACTGCCTGTGACAGATTGCTGATCTGTCACAGTGATCTGTGATGTGACAGATCAGCGATCTGTCACAGGACAGTGATGTCCCACCTGGGACTATTTAATAAAGTTAAAAAAAATAAAAAAAATATTCCCCCAAATAAATCCATTTTTTGGAAATAAAAAAAAAAAACAAAAACAATAAAAGTACACTTATTAGGTATCTCCACGTCCGTAACGACCCGCCCTATAAAACTGTCCCATTAGTTAACCCCTTAAAGAATAAAAATAAAAAACGAAGCAAAAAATAATGATTTATTATCATACCGCCAAACAAAAAGTGTAATAACGCGCGATCAAAAAGACGCATATAAATATCCATGGTACCGCTGAAAACGTCATCTTGTTCCGCAAAAAACGAGCCGCCACACAGCATCATCAGCGAAAAAGTAAAAAGTTATAGCTCGCAGAATAAAGCGATACAAAAATAATTATTTTTTATATAAAATAGTTTTCATTGCATAAAACCGACAAAACATAAAAAAACTACCTAAATGAGGTATCGCTGTAACCGTACTGACCCGAAGAATAAAAACGCTTTATCAATTTTACCGCACGCGGAACGGTGTTAACGCACCCCCCCAAAAGAAATTCATGAAACGCTGCTTTTAGTTCATTCTGCGTCCCAAAAATCGGAATAAAAAGCGATCAAAAAATGTCACGTGCCCGAAAATGGTACCAATAAAAACGTCAACTCATCCTGCAAAAAATAAGACCTCACATGACTCAGTGGGTCAAAATACGGAAAAATTATAGCTCTCAATATGTGGTGATGCAAAAACAATTTTTACAATAAAAAGCGTATTTTAGCGTGCGACAGCTGCTAAATATAAAAACCGCCCTAAATAGTAAATCAAACCCCCCGTTATCACCCCCTTAGTTAGGGAAAAATAATAAAATATGGATTTATTTCCATTTTTCCATTAGGGTTAGGGCTAGGGTTAGGGTTAGGGCTGAGATTAGGGTTAGGGGTGTGTTGGGGTTCGGGTTGGAGTTAGAATTGGGGGTTTCCACTGTTTGGGCATATCAGGGGCTCTCCAAATGCAACATTGCATCTGTTCTCAATTCCAGCCAATTCTGAGTTGAAAAAGTCAAATGGTGCTCCTTCCCTTCCAAGCTCTGACATGCGCCCAAACAGTGTTTTACCCCCACATGTAGGGTATCAGCCTACTCAGGTCAAATTGCAAAACAATTTTTGGGGTCCAATTTCTCCTGTTACCCTTAGGAAAATAAAAAAGTTGGGGGCAAAAATATCATTTTTGTGGAAAAAAATGATTTTTTTATTTTCACGTCCGAGCGTTATAAACTTCTGTGAAGCACTTGGGGGTTCAAAGTGCTCACCACACATCTAGATAAGTTCCGTGGGGGGTCTAGTGTCCAAAATGGGGTCACTTGTGGGGAGTTTCAATAGTTTAGGTACATCAGGGGCTCTCCAAATGCACATGACACCCGCAGACCATTCCATCAAAGTCTGCATTCCAAAACGTCACTACTTCCCTTCCGAGCCCCGACGTGTGCCCATACAGTAGTTTTCTCCCACATATGGGGTATCAGCATACTCCGGACAAATTGAACAACAACTTTTGGGGTCCAATTTCTCCTGGTACCCTTGGGAAAATAAAAAAAATGGTGACTAAAAGATCATGTTTGTGGAAAAAATACGAATTTTTTATTTTCACGCCCGGGCGTTATAAACTTCTGTGAAGCACTGGGGGGGTTCAAAGTGCTCACCACACATCTAGATAAGTTCCTTAGGGGGTCTAGTTTCCAAAATGGTGTCATTTGTGGGGGGTTTCCACTGTTTTGGTACATCAGGGGTTTTCCAATCGCGACATGATGTCCGATCTCAATTCCAGCCAAAAACGTCAAATGGCGCTGCTTCCCTTCTGAGCTCTGCCATGCGCCCAAATAGTGGCTTACCCCCACATGTGGAGTATCAGCGTACTCAGGACAAATTGCACAATAACTTTTAGGGTCCTGTTACCCTTGGGAAAATAAAAATTGGTGTGAAAAGATCATTTTTGTGGAAAAAATATGATTTTTTAATTGTACCGCTGTACGTTATAAACTTCTGTAAAGTCCTTGTGGGTTGAAAGTTCTCACCACATATCTAGATAAGTTCCTTGGGGGGTCTAGTTTCCAAAATGGGGTCACTTGTAGGGGGTTTCCACTGTTTAGGTACATCAGGGACTCTCCAAACGTGACATGGCGTCCGATCTGAATTCCAGCCAATTTTGCATTGAAAAAGTCAAACGGCGTTCCTTCCATTCTGAGCTCTGCCATGCGCCGAAACAGTCGTTCCCCCCCACATATCAGGTATCAGCGTACTCAGGACAAATTGTACAATAACTTTTGCAGTCCAATTTCTCCTGTTACCCTTGGTAAAATAAAAAGAATTGAACCTGAAATATTTTTTTTGTGAAAAAAAGTTAGATGTTCATTTTTTTTTTAAATATTTAAAAAAATTCCTGTTACGCACCTAAAGGGTTAATAAACTTCTTGAATGTGGTTTTGAGCACCTTAAGGGGTGCAGTTTTTAGAATGGTGTCACTTTTGGGTATTTTCTATCATATAGACCCCTCAAAGTGGCTTCAAATGTGATGTGGTCCTAAAAATAAAATGGTGTTGTAAAAATGAGAAATCACTGGTCAACTTTTAACCCTTATAACTTCCTAACAAAAAAATTTTGGTTCCAAAATTGTGCTGATGTAAAGTAAACATGTGGGAAATGTTAGTTATCAAGTTTTTTGTGTGCCGTATCTCTGTGATTTAAGGGCATAAAAATTCAAAGTTGGAAAATTTTCAAAATTTGCGCCAAATTTCCGTTTTTCTCACAAATAAACGCAAGTTATTTGAATGAAATGTTACCACTAACATGAAGTACAATATGTCACGAGAAAACAATGTCAGAATCACCGTGATCCATGGAAGCGTTCCAGAGTTATGACCTCATAAAGGTACAGTGGTCAGAATTGTAAAAATTGGCCCGGTCATGAACGTGCAAACCACCCTTGGTGGTGAAGGGGTTAAACACTCCTCCAACCTTCTAGCCATTTTCTCCCCCAGCACAGCTGCACCCTCCCCATTGAGGTGCAGCCCGTCCCTAGTTTTGTTGTAAAAATTAGAAATCGCTGGTCAAATTTTAACCCTTATAACTTCCTAACAAAAAAAAAATGTTGTTTCCCAAATTGTGCTGATGTAAAGTAGACATGTGGGAAATGTTATTTAGTAACTATTTTTTGTCACATATTTCTCTGTTTTAAGGGCATAAAAATTCAAAGTTTGAAAATTGCAAAATTTTAAAAATTTTCGCCATATTTCTGTTTTTTTCATAAATAAATGCAAGTTACAGCGAAAAAATTTTACCACTAAAGTGAAGTACAATATGTCACGAGAAAACATTCTCAGAATCGCCTAGATCCGTTGAAGCGTTCCAGAGTTATAACCTCATAAAGGGACAGTGGTCAGAATTGTAAAAATTGGCTCGGTCATGAACGTGCAAACCACCCTTGGGGTGAAGGGGTTAATGACTTGTATATAAGGCAAAATAAATAACCCCAAACCAAAATGTTCCTCCACCACTTGGGCTATGTTTAGATGCAGTATTTTTGAAGCATTTTTCAACTTTAACATTGCTTTCAACCAAAACAAATGCATTCACTGGGAAATGTCATTGTAACATTTAACAACCCTAGCTGGCCTTGTGGTGTGTGACACATAAGCAGACACATCTTGTTTCATTTATGAAGGAGGGACTCACAGTCACAGAGCCTATTTTTACAGGGGCATCAGTCAGCATTAATCTTCTTAAATGGCCATTATTAAACAGTGGGTCTCCTAAACAGATACAGCCTATGCAGTGAGTGGATGGGCTGCCAAGAATTATGACACAGCCCTTGGGGATGTACATATTTTTTGTATTTTGGTGACGGGCATCATAACACCCTTGCCAAAACAGAGAGTGGCCGGAGCATGTCTGGATACGTTCACCCTGGTGTTCAAGTGGTGGTGGACAGTGAGGATAAGGAGAAGGAGGACAACAAATAGCCAAAATCAGGAATTGTATACCCATGTTTGGTTGTGAAGAGGTGCATGGGAATACACCTCCCAAAAAAACACTACATTGGAGTTTATGCTTCGCTGTCATCATTTGGTGGTGTCGAGAAGTCAGGCCCATTCCATCTCTTGATCATTTTTTTCTTTTTTAAGAGTCAGCCTGTCTGCATTTTCCGTAGAAAGGTGAATGCGCTTATCTGTGGTAATGCCACCAGCAGCACTAAAAACCCTCTCAGACAAAATGCTAGCTGCAGGGCAGGCCAGGACCTCCAAGGCATAGAGAGCCAGCTCATGCCACGTGTTCAGCTTGGATACCAATAATTAAAAGATGCAGATGAATCACGGAGGACATTGGTACGGTCAGCAAGGTACTTCCTCAGCATCTTAGAAAACATTGCATTCCTTGTGAGATTACCCCACGCCACAGTGCATGGGCAATGGGAGTGTGGCGCCCCTGAGGCTTCAGTCGCCACAGAGGTACTGCACCTTCTCCTAAGGTGTGGTACCCCACCATCCAGGTAAGGTGGGAACTCCCTTCCACATTCCAACACCTGCACCCCACACACAGGATAGTTCAGCAGGGACCCATCCATGCTTTATGCTGGAAAGGTCATAGGGTGCCTTTTGTGGTCCCTGAAAGATAGAACAGTTCGGAATGAAGGAGACAGAAGGACGGTGGGAAGCAGAGATAACCCTTCCAGTCCATAGCGCAAAGGCCAGGGCCCGATCCCCGAGATTGATCGGAACTTTTATATTCAGCAACAGACACCGGTGGAGCAGTGAGCCGCTAACGCCTTACTCCCATCATAGACTTGAGACACAACAGCACCTGAATAGTGAGCTAGGACTCCTTAGTGAGGAGTCCCCGATAGAGGCTACAGCTGTCTGTCATACAAGTAAGGGTCATAGGAACCCGAGACAAGAGGTACTTCAGGGAACCACGGTACTGAGGAGCTTCACACTACAAAGCGCGTTGGAGGAGACATTCAGGAAGGTACATGTTGGTGGAGTGTTGTAGGGAGAATCCTATCTTATCTGGAGGTTGGCTGAGGCCCTGACCCGAAGGACACAGTGCGGAAGCAGGTATCTGTGTGAACTGCAAACAGTGAGTAAAGCTTTGGAACCGCATACTTCGGTGTCCTCCAGTTATTCCAGCACCGTTACACCTGGGTACCTGCCCCTACACCATCTGCGCCTCCCCGCCATTACTACATCTACTCTGCCCTGGGACTACAGCTCCACCTGTGGGGAGCTTTACCATATAAGCTGCACATACCATCAGTCCCAGCGGATCTGTATGCAGCGTTGGCCTAACACCATATTTGCCAAACACCACGGGTGGCGTCACAAACTATTCTACCATTAACTACATCTCCCCATTACTTGGGCGCCCAGGGCCACGGACCGGGTAATCGCTGCTGTGACACATCCCCCTGACACCAGCCCGGTACCGAGTACCCCACAGCCCTGGGAGGGCGACCCAATTTTGGCGTCACGAACAGGATGACGAGACCCGATGCCATCGGGTTCTGTGTGCCTTGGATTTACAATTTTTGAAAATGTGCCAAAGACCAAATTTAATAGAGTGTGACATGAATCTTAAAAATGGCTGATGGCGCGGAGAAGAAGGGCGTGAAGAGATGGGAGGTCCTAAGAAAAGACCGCGAAGAGTATTGGGCCTTCCCTGCCTGAATTACTATGTGACAGATGCATGGCCCACCCCTCCCCCGAGGGGTTCGTATACTGGCTTGGTATGGAGGTGCTGGAAGACGCCGCCCCTGGAAGGAGGGGCAGAGGAAGCCAGTGGCAAGCAGAAGGGCGGAGCAAGAAGAAGAACGGCAGAGCGCCATTTTGGGAAGCAAGGGAAGGAGGCCTGCGGAGCGCGGGCCCCTGGCGCCATGGCTGACGGCTCCAACCCTGAAGCCGGCATGATTTGTCGGCAGCTACAAGAAGAGATCACCGAACTGACCACCCGTCTGCAGCTGAGAAGGGAAGCGCTGGAGAGGCTGAGACGGCACCGCGCATCGGCAGGGCTTCCACCTGCGGTACCTAGTTCCCCGGTACCCGCTGCTATACCGGACTGCCCCCGGATGGCGCTGACCTACACCTCCACCCTGACCGTGCGGCTGAGCACCACCTGCCCAGAGAAATTACCGGAGGACCTGGGAGTGGAAGCGGAGCTCCCGCTTGGACCTGACACGGCTGCGCAGGTCCCCGCAGAGACCCCTGCCGATCCGGAGCCCTCACCTGCTCCCTCATCACCTGCACCGGAGCAGTGGCCGCACCGCCGGGAGACCTCAGGTATGTCAGGCGTCCCTTCACTCGAGAAGACCCGGGGTTGCCCCACCGCTGCAGCGGATGGCCAGGTTGTGCTAGACCTGGTCTGGGACCGGGAAGCCAGTCCCCAGGGGGGGAGACACCGGAACCCCAAACGGTTGTACCGCAGGCCCCAGCAGGCGAAAGCAGGTCCCGGGAGGAGGGAGAAAATGAGGCCCATTGCCGAACTATCATCAAGCAGCTGAGCACCGGGAGAGGGAGCAGCAGAGATTGGCTGTACTGGGCCCGGATCTGAAGAGAAAAGAGAGGACCCGTGCTGGGCATTACGGTTCCCAGGATGCCGCAGGATGGGGGCAGGTCCTTAATGTTAATCAAGAGCGGAGGTTTGGATTCATTGCAGACCCCAAGAGGATAAGTGACTTATTCTTTAACCGGAGGGACGTCAAATCTCACTTGCACAAAGGACACCCTGATAGAAACCTGCAACCTGGGGAGTATGTCACCTTTACCCGCCATGAGGGGCTCAGGGGATGGTACGCCCTGAATGTACGACGTATCCCTGCAGAGTTCATCGAGAGGTACCTGCCACAGAAGCCCTTCAATGCTCCTCCACCAACAGTTACCACCCAAGCTGCCAAGGTACCTGCTACCAGGATTTCAGCTGCCCCAAAGTCGACTCCAACCCGGCAGCCTAAGAAGATCTCTGGCTTGACACCGCAGGAAGAGGACTATCTAAGAATGGTCAATGACTATCTCGAATATGGTGATGGTTCCAGTTCCAGAACCCCAGGAGGGGATCACCAGTAAAAGTAAATAAGAAAAAAAAAAGAAAATTTCTACAAATCTCGTTACCCAGGAGGGTCATTTGCACCAGTTGTGCCTTTACCTTTTTTTTATCTTGTTGCCCAGTTTGTGATTGGCAGTGTGGTTTTGAAATAGAACTGTGGAGATCATAGGCGCTGATTGGTCCAAAACTTTATTGTACATAGTTTGCACCCCTTTGGGTGCTCTCTCTTGGTTTTACATATACAACCCCTTTTGTGAAGATAACGGTTTACATATAGACTCTTTGCGAAGATGATGTTTTACATATGGCCACTTTTTGAAGAATGATGTCTACCTCAAGGGACACTGCAAGAAATCCCGGCTGGGAGCAGTATTCAACACCTTTCAGAGATTCTTGTATGTTTTATGATAAAGTATTTGATAATGTTGTGTCTTATGCAAAGTAAATGTCTTTTATAGAATGTTTTGATACAGAGAATTAGAAAAGTTTCGAGATAGAATGTGAAACTTGAATAAAGAATGTGAGAATTGAATAAAGTAACAGGTGACAGGCCAAGTACAGATGGTCAGTGTCTTGCATCCAGTAGAAAGGGAGAAAGAGAAAGCGAATAATTGATAGAAAATGTGTTGAGTATAGCACTTTGAATTAAGAATTGCACTTAAAGAAAATTTTTGAGACTAAGATAGGAAGTTAGCCTGTTTGTAACGTTTAAGAAATGTGCCTCCTACATTAGGAAGATTAGATAAGTATTGTTAACCAGCATTTAAAAACTTTTGTGTGTTCCTGTATTGTTTCTTTTGTTGTCTTGCAGCCCACGGACGTGCTGTGTTTAACGTGGGGGGTATGTGGCGCCCCTGAGGCTTCAGTCGCCACAGAGGTACTGCACCTTCTCCTAAGGTGTGGTACCCCACCATCCAGGTAAGGTGGGAACTCCCTTCCACATTCCAACACCTGCACCCCACACACAGGATAGTTCAGCAGGGACCCATCCATGCATTATGCTGGAAAGGTCATAGGGTGCCCTTTGTGGTCCCTGGCTTCGTAACACAAGAGGTGCAGAGGAGGTGGGTGGAGTTAGATATAAAAGAGAGGGAAAGTGTAGGATTACAGGTCAGTCTGAAGTAAGTCAGTCGGAGGACGCTCACTCAGTGAGGAGTGAGAATCCCTTGAAGAAGGGATGAAGGAAGGAGTGCTGCAGCTGCCCCAGTGATCTGGGCCAGCTGGCACGGGGAAGGAAGAGAAGGAGAAAGAGACATAGACTTGATACTACAGATTCCATAAGAAACATAGAACAGTTCGGAACGAAGGAGACAGAAGGACGGTGGGAAGCAGGTTGAGAAAGAGAGATAACCCTTCCAGTGCGCAAAGGCCGGGGCCCGGTCCCCGAGGTTGATCGGAACTTTTATATCCAGCAACAGACGCCGGTGGAGTAGTTAGCCGCTAATGCCTTACTCCCATCATAGACTTGGGACACAACAGCATCTGAATAGTGAGCTAGGACTCCATAGTGAGGAGTCCCTGATAGAGGCTACAGCTGTCTGTCATACAAGTAAGGGTCATAGGAATCCGAGACAAGAGGTACTCCAGGGAACCATGGTACTGGGGTGCTTCACACTACAAGGCGCGTTGGAGGAGACGTTCAGGAAGGTACATGTTGGCGGAGTGTTGGTGGGGAGAATCCAATCTTATCTGGAGGTTGGCTGAGGCCCTGACCCGAAGGACACAGTGCGGAGGCAGGCATCTGTGTGAACTGCAAACAGTGAGTAAAGCTTTGGAACCGCATACTCTGGTGTCCTCCAGTTATTCCAGCACCGCTACACCTGGGTACCTGCACCTACACCATCTGCGCCTCCCTGCCATTACTACATCTACTCTGCCCTGGGACTACAGCTCCACCTGTGGGGAGCTTTACCATCTAAGCTGCACATACCATCAGTCCCAGTGTATCTGTATGCAGCGTTGGCCTAACACCATATTTGCCACACACCACGGGTGGCGTCACAAACTATTCTACCATTAACTACATCTCCCCATTACTTGGGCGCCCAGGGCCACGGACCGGGTCATCGCTGCTGTGACACATCCCCCTGACTCCGGCCTGGTACTGAGTACCCCACAGCCCTGGGATGGCGACCCAGGAGGGTCTTAGAAAACTTTCCCAGAACTTTGCCAATGTTCCTCTGTCTCTGCTGGAGTGGACTTGTGTCTGTTTCGCCTGTCCTGCTTGGTTGGCCAACGAACTGTTATCTCTGCCGCCAGCATTTTGACATGGGAATTTTTTTTAATACTTCTGCAACAATGACCCTATGGTACTGCACCATTTTGGTACACCTGTCTGCCTCTGGAGCAAGAGATTGAAAGTTATCCTTGTAGCGTGGGTCTAAAAGTGTCACTAGCCAGTAATGACTGGTACCCAATATTTTGACAATACGAGGGCCACGGGAAAGGCAGCACAACATAAAGTCAGCCATGCGTGCCAGACTGGTAACAGGCAAGCCCTCCGTGTCCTCACCAACAGGACAACTGACCAAGGTGTCCTCCACGTTGGGATGACATGAGGCTGGGGTGTGTGAAATCACCTTGAATGGTTCCTTGATCCATATCCTCGTGCTCCGCGTGCAATGCATCCTCTTTCATTGCGAGCAGAGAGCTTTTCAGAATGCAGAAAAGTGGCATGGTGATGCTAATTATGGTGTTATCGCCGCTCACAATCTTGGTGGACTCCTCAAAGTTTTGGAGGATGCTACATATGTCTGACATCCATGTCCACTTCTGAGGTCTTATGTTTTGAGTCGAACCTGAAAAACGACAGCCTTGTTGATGCTGGTATTCATCAACTGCCCGCTTCTGCTCACAAATCCTTTCTAACATATGCAGTGTAGAGTTCCAATGCATGGGGACATCACACACCACTCGGTATGCCGGAATCTGCAATCACTGCTGAAGCACGGCAAGGGCGGCTGAAGCTGTAGCTGACTTTCTAAAATGTGCACACAGGTAGCGTACTTTAACCAGCAGATACGGCAGCTCCGGATAGCGTTTTAGAAAACGTTAAACAGCAAGGCTCAGCACATGGGCTAGGCATGGTACATGTTTCAGTTTGCCTCACCTCAGAGCCGCCATCAGGTTTCTGCCATTGTCACACACAACCATGCCTGGCTGGAGATTCAGCGGTGTCAGCCACACATCTGCCTGCTCTTTCAGAGCTGTCAACAACTCTTCAGCATTGTGCGGTTTGTCACCTAAGCAAATTAGCTTCACCACAGCCTGTTGCAGCTTTGATTTGGCAGTGCTGCAGTGCTTCCAGCTTGTGACTGATGAGCTCATTTTGTACATGGAGGCTGAGGAGGAGGTTGTGCAGGAGATGTACACAGTGGGGGCAACCCTGATTGAGGTAGGGCCCACAAACCTTTGCATCAGGAGAACGTGTTGCATCCTAAGCTCTGATTGGGTCCCAGCTTCCACTATGTTAACCCATCGAGATGTACTGTCCCTGGTCACAAGCACTTGTCCACGTGTCCGTGGTTAGGTATACCTTCCCTGTAACTGCATTGTTGAGGGCATGGGTAATGTTGTGGAACACGTGCTTGTGTAATGCCAGGACGGCACAGCGGGAGAAATAGTGGCAGCTGCGGACCGAGTATCTTAGGATGGCTGCCGCCATCAGGTTACGGAAAGTTTCCATCTCCACTAGCCTAAAAGGCAACATTTCCACCACAAGCAGTTGAGAAATATGAGAATTGAGCACTGTGGTCTGTGGGGCGTTACCTGCATTTTTACGCTTACATTCCAATGACTGGGATATGGACAACTGAAGGCTGCGCTGGGACAAGGACATGGATGTGCTTGATGATGATGCTATTTGACTGTGGGCAACGGCAGGTGCAGGGCACGAGGCATCTTCGCATGCACCTTGGACAGGGGATTGGCTTGCACGCACAACACTGGAAGAAGCTGTGGTATCACCCGCAGACACTGTTCCTGCAGCATGGGGTTGTGTCCACAAAGTCGGGAGCTTTGCTGCCATGTGCCTGATCATGCTGGTTGTGGTAAGGCTGGTAGTTTTGCTACCCCTGCTGATGCTGGCGTGACAGATGTTGCAAATGGCCTGCTTGAGGTTATCTGCAGTCTTTAAAAAAATAATCAGACTCAGGAAGACCTAACAGTTGTACTGGCAACTTCTGTCAGTTTGGTGTTACCGGGAACGGTTCTACAACTTCTGTCTGCAGCCACAACACTGCTTCTTCCTGCCTGAAGTGGTGTGACGCCTACCTCTCCCTGTGTGCTGCTGTCCTCGCTCTGCATGTCCTCCTGCCAGGTTGAGTCTGTTACTAGGTCATCCACCACCTCATCTTCCACTTTCCCACCCTGGTCCTCCTCCTGATTTTCCGGCAATTGGATCTCATCATTGTCCTCCTCTTGTGACCGTGACTGCTCAAAGATTTGTGCATCGCTACATGGATTATCATCTTACCCCGCTTCAAGTTGACCGGGCGAGAGGCACAAGTCTCCAAATGGAAAACTGAACAGCTCTTCGGAGTGTCCGAGTGTGTGATCAGTTGGCTCAGGGCAGTCAGCATGGTGGGAGGAAGGAGGATCAGGGTAAGGAATATGCGGTCCAGATTCACGGCTACTGTGACTTGACGACAGGGTGCTGGTGGATGAGTAAATGGAAGTATTATCCGCTATCCAACCAACAACCTTTTCACACTGCTCAGGCTTCAATAGTGCTGTCTTGCCGTGGTCCCCTAGGACTTTGGACACTAAGGTCCAGTGAGAAGGTGTGGATGTTTATGGTGGGCCAATTTCAGCTTGCCCACGGCCTCGTCCTGCACCATCACCATCACGTCCACTTCCCCATCCCTTGCCACGTGCCTTGCTCATTGTAAATGGACTACAATATTATACACATTCACTACAAAAGAGTTATTTGGGAGGCAACTTGTATGTGATACGTGTGCTGGAAAACCACACTTTTACCTATCTGGACTTTAGGTAAAAATGTGTTTTGCCTCATCAGATTTAATAAGTACGTTAACAGACTTAAAAAAAAAAAAAAACACAATGTCTAGGCCTAACATGGCCAAATTTTTGGCAATGATAAATGAGGCCTCTTAGGGAGATACCACAACGAAAAATGTGTGGCCTGTATTTTTATTTTTTGGCTAACTAGTGCTATATATAAGTGCTGTGACACCCAGGACCAAAAAAAAGGAAAACCGGCCTAAACTGGCCAAACTTATAGCACGCACAAATATTAGCTGGCATGGAGATACCACTACGACATACGTGTGGCCTATTTTTGGCTAAATAGTGCTGTATTTAAGTACAGTGACAGACAGCAAAAATAAAATTAAATTTAGGCCTAAAAAGACCAAAGTTTTTAGCAGATGGATGCATGAGGTGTGTACAGATATACCACACTGTAAAATACGTGGCCAGTATGTATTTTTTTGGGGGGTTCAGCAAAATAGTGTCAAGAAATTGTGTAAGACACAAAAAAAAAAATCTACTCAACCGTACCACATAAAAATTAAATATTTCTCTGCGCACTCAAAAGGGATGTTTGGGACCCCTTTAAAATTGCTGGATTTTCATGATGCGCTATGAAAAGGATCTGCTTATTGCACTGTCAATAAGCAAATGGGGGAAAAAGGGCTCTGGATTGATTTGCAATAAAAAAAAAACTCTATTAGCCCTTGCCAAAAAAATTTTCAAAGCCATTTACACCTGGGTCTAGGTATATACGGCCAATATATCCTACAGGTAGCAGCAGCAGCACCAGGAAGGGATGGACCCTTTTGATGCATGCAATGATCTATATACACACATACAGAGCCTGCAGGCCTTGCACTGATGTGTATAGAGCGACGTACACTACCCTGCCTACCTAACACTGGAACCTATATACCCTGGAATTAGTCCTTAGAAGGGCTGTTTGTTTATCTGGATTTGAGTAGTTTATGATGGTAGACCCCTCACTGACTAATAAATCCCTAATTCTGACCCTATCTCGGCAGCAGCTCTCCCTACGCTATCTCAGTCCGGAGCTGAATGCTCCGAGCAGGGCGGTGCCCTGTCTCTTATATCACAGTTGATGCTGTGCGGCCAGCCAATCACTGCACAACCACACAAAGATGGCTGCGGCATTTCATGGCCTGGCAGACAATCCCTGCCGCAGGATTGGGCCTCTGAAGTCAGCCAAAAAAGCTGGGTGGAGACCCGAGTTCCCGCTGAATAATACCGGAAATGCTCGGTGCTCGCCGAGTACAACGAGTACCGTGATACTCGGGCGAGTAACAAGTAGTGGCGAGCACGTTCGCTCATCACTAATAGATAAATCTATCTATCGATATACAGTATATCTATATACAAAGAAATCTGACCAGCACCTCCTAATGTGAACACGTGCAAGCTGACAACCTGTATTATATACAGTAGACAAAAAAGGGCACAGCAGCCCTATGCATGAATCTAGGCCATGTGAAAACACAGAACAACATTTAATTTATATTTTAATACTCAAAAATATTTTCAAAATTTTTTTAACTTACAGTAATAGATGAAAATGAAGGTTCTGATGGGTCCTGCTCCACTGTATATGCCTCTCTTTATCTATCAGCCTACAGTTATGGACACTCCTGTCCACTCCCAGGCTAAGCCTACAATTTATGGGCAGGTAGAGCTGATTACAGCCACCTGCAGGTCAATGGGAGGAGTGCAAAATCAGGCTGGAGGCAGCCAGAATCAATAGTTTAGGGTACGTGCACACGTTGCAGATTTGGCAGTACCATGTAAACCTATGGTTTATTTTCCCCAGCATGTCAATTCTTTGTGCGGAATTCGCAGCTTTTTACACCTATTCCATTATAGGAATCCGCAGGTGTAAAACCGCAGGCAAAATCCTCACAAAATCTGCAGAAAATCCGCAGGAAATGAGCAGGTAAAACACAGGTCATTTTACCTGTGGATGCGGAAAAATCTGCACCGGAATCCACAACGTGTGCACATACCCTAAATATACAGAAAACCTGGTGCTGCTGTGCTCTTTTTTGTCTATATCTATCTATAGACATATCTATCTATAGATAGAAAAAATCTGTTAGCCAGGGTCACACTTGCGAGAAACTTGCACAAGTCTCGCACCTCAATACCCGGCACTGCCGCATGCACTCGGACCGGAGCGCATAGAAATACATGCAGCCGCACACTCCGATCCCGAGTGTCGGCGGCAGTGCCAGGTATTGAGGTGAGAGACTCGTGCAAGTTTGTCGCAAGTGTGACCTCGGCCTTAAACGCAATATCTGTTTAATTAAAAAAAGGGGAAAAATTGCGTCCCCTGGAGAGCGGTGACATCTCCCGATGTGACAGCTCTCCACGGGAGATTGTCGTGGGACACTTGATATTAAATGGATTACGTTGGAACAGGGAGTATACTGTTGGTGTTTTGTTTTGTTTTTGCAGGGGATCGAGGGCGTTAAGGATTTGCTGTATGGTGAGTATGTACTGTATGTGTGTGTGTTTTTTTAATTCAACACAGTAGCCGGATGATGGGACTACTACTGTCCCATCATCAGCTAATGCTGTCACTGTAGCAAACATAGCCGGATGGGACTAGTAGTCCCATCGGATGATGCCTGCCTACAAACAGACCTGCACACACACACACACACACAGACACCCACAGACAGACACGTATGTATTCACCGCACACACATAGTCTCCACCCACACACTCATCCTCCTCCCTATCTGCAGCGTTTCTCGCACGAAACTCCACAGCAAAACGGCAGATCTTTTTAAACCTGCGGTTTTGCTGCAGATTTGAGTGACTCAATGGAAGTCAATGGGTGCAGAAATGCTGCAGATCCGCAAAAAGAATTGACCTGCAGAAAATAAAACGCTGGAAATCTGCATGTATTTTTCCGCAGCATGTGCACACCAATTCTCAAATTCCCATTGACTAACATTGGTGGGGTGCTACGCTGCAGATTTGATGCAATTGTGAGTGTCCAAAAATGCTGCGGATCCGCATCAAAATCTGCAGTGTGTGCACATAGCATTAGATTTTTAACCCCTTCACCCCCAAGGGTGGTTTGCACATTCATGACCGGGCCAATTTTTACAATTCTGACCACTGTACCTTTATGAGGTCATAACTCTGGAATGCTTCCATGGATCACGGTGATTCTGACATTGTTTTCTCGTGACATATTGTACTTCATGTTAGTGGTAAAATTTCATTCAAATAACTTGCGTTTATTTGTGTGAAAAACGGAAATTTGGCGAAAATTTTGAAAATTTCGCAATTTTCCAACTTTGAATTTTTATGCCCTTAAATCACAGAGATACGGCACACAAAAAACTTGATAACTAACATTTCCCACATGTTTACTTTACATCAGCACAATTTTGGAACCAAAATTTTTTTTTGTTAGGAAGTTATAAGGGTTAAAAGTTGACCAGTGATTTCTCATTTTTACAACACCATTTTATTTTTAGGACCACATCACATTTGAAGCCACTTTGAGGGGTCTATATGATAGAAAATAACGAAAAGTGACACCATTCTAAAAACTGCACCACTTAAGGTGCTCAAAACCACATTCAAGAAGTTTATTAACCCTTTAGGTGCGTCACAGGAATTTTTTTGAATATTTAAAAAAAATGAACATCTAACTTTTTTTCACAAAAAAAATACTTCAGGTTCAATTTTTTTTATTTTACCAAGGGTAAAAGGAGAAATTGGACTGCAAAAGTTATTGTACAATTTGTCCTGAGTACGCTGATACCTTATATGTGGGGGGGAATGACTGTTTTGGCGCATGGCAGAGCTCAGAATGGAAGGAGCGCCGTTTGACTTTTTCAATGCAAAATTGGCTGGAATTCAGATCGGACGCCATGTCACGTTTGGAGAGTCCCTGATGTACCTAAACAGTGGAAACCCCCTACAATTGACCCCTTTTTGGAAACTAGACCCCCCAAGGAACTTATCTAGATATGTGGTGAGAACTTTGAACCCACAAGGGCTTTACAGAAGTTTATAACGTACAGCGGTACAATTAAAAAATCATATTTTTTCCACAAAAATGATCTTTTCACCCCAATTTTTATTTTCCCAAGGGTAACAGGACCCTAAAAGTTATTGTGCAATTTGTCTTGAGTACGCTGATACCCCACATGTGGGGGTAAACCACTATTTGGGCGCATGGCAGAGCTCGGAAGGGAAGCAGCGCCATTTGACGTTTTTGGCTGGAATTGAGATCGGACATCATGTCGCGATTGGAAAACCCCTGATGTACCAAAACAGTGGAAACCCCCCACAAATGACACCATTTTGGAAACTAGACCCCATAAGGAACTTATCTAGATGTGTGGTGAGAACTTTGAACCCCCAAGGGCTTCACAGAAGTTTATAACATAAAGCCGTACAATTAAAAAATCATATTTTTTCCACAAAAATGATCTTTTCACCCTCAATTCTTATTTTTCCAAGGGTAACAGGACCCTAAAAGTTATTGTGCAATTTGTCCTGAGTACGCTGATATCCCACATGTGGGGGTAAACCACTATTTGGGTGCATGGCAGAGCTCGGAAGGGAAGCAGCGCCATTTGACGTTTTTGGCTGGAATTGAGATCGGACATCATGTCGCGATTGGAAAACCCCTGATGTACCAAAACAGTGGAAACCCCCCACAAATGACACCATTTTGGAAACTAGACCCCCTAAGGAACTTATCTAGATGTGTGGTGAGCACTTTGAACCCCCAAGGGCTTCACAGAAGTTTATAATGCCCGGGCATGAAAATAAAAAAATCCTATTTTTTCCACAAACATGATCAATTAGTCCCCAATTTTTTCATTTTCCCAAGGGTAACAGGAGAAATTGGACCCCAAAAGTTGTTGTCCAATTTGTCATGAGTACGCTGACACCACATATGTGGGAGAAAACTACTGTATGGACACACGTCAGGGCTCAGAAGGGAAGTAGTGACGTTTTGGAATGCAGACTTTGATGGAATGGTCTGCGGGTGTCATGTGCGTTTGGAGAGCCCCTGATGTACCTAAACTATTGAAACTCCCCACAAGTGACCCCATTTTGGACACTAGACCCCCCACGGAACTTATCTAGATGTGTGGTGAGCACTTTGAACCCCCAAGTGCTTCACAGAAGTTTATAACGCTCGGACGTGAAAATAAAAAAAATCATTTTTTTCCACAAAAATGATATTTTTGCCCCCAATTTTTTATTTTCCTAAGGGTAACAGGAGAAATTGGACCCCAAAAATTGTTTTGCAATTTGACCTGAGTAGGCTGATACCCTACATGTGGGGGTAAAACACTGTTTGGGCGCATGTCAGAGCTTGGAAGGGAAGGAGCACCATTTGACTTTTTCAACGCAGAATTGGCTGGAATTGAGATCAGACGCCATGTTGCATTTGGAGAGCCCCTGATGTGCCCAAACAGTGGAAACCCCCAATTCTAACTCCATCCTGAACGCCAACACACCCCTAACCCTAATCTCAGCCCTAACACTAACCCTAGCCCTAACCCTAGCCCTAACCATAGCCCTAACCCTAACCCTAACCCTAGCCCTAACCCTAATGGAAAAATGGAAATAAATACATTTTTTTTTATTTTATTATTTTTCCCTAACTAAGGGGGTGATAAAGGGGGGTTTGATTTACTATTAATGGCGGTTTTTATATTTGGCAGCTGTCGCACGCTAAAATACGCTTTTTATTGTAAAAATAGTTTTTGCATCACCACAACATATTGAGAGCTATAATTTTTCCGGATTTTGACCCACCGAGTCATGTGAGGTCTTATTTTTTGCGGGACGAGTTGACGTTTTTATAGGTACCATTTTCGGGCATGTGACATTTTTTGATCGATTTTTATTCCGATTTTTGGGACGCAGAATGAACAAAAACCAGCATTTCATGAATTTCTTTTGGGGGGGTGCGTTTACACCGTTCCGCGTGCGATAAAATTGATAAAGCGGTTTTATTCTTCGGGTCAGTAAGGTTACAGCGATACCTCATTTAGGTAGTTTTTTTATGTTTTGTCGGTTTTATGCAATGAAAACTATTTTATATAAAAAATAATTATTTTTGCATTGCTTTATTCTGCGAGCTATAACTTTTTTATTTTTTCGCTGATGATGCTGTGTCATGGCTCGTTTTTTGCGGGACAAGATGCCGTTTTCAGCGGTACCATGGATATTTACATGCGTCTTTTTGATCGCGCGTTATTACACTTTATGTTTGGCGATATGATAATATATCATTATTTTTTGCTTCGTTTTTTATTTTTATTTTTTAAGGGGTTCGCTAAAGGGGTTAACTAATGGGACAGTTTTATAGGGCAGGTCGTTACGGATGCGGCGATACCTAATATGTGTACTTTTATTTTTTTTTATTTCCAAAAAATGGATTTATTTGGGGGAATATTTTTTTTTTTTCTAATTTATTTGGCGATTTTTTTAAATTTATTTTAACATTTTTTTTTATTTTTTTTAACTTTATTAAATAGTCCCATGTGGGACATCACTGTCCTGTGACAGATCGCTGATCTGTCACATCACAGATCACTGTGACAGATCAGCAATCTGTCACAGGCAGTGCAGAAGGCTTCCTCATGCCTGCGCTTTGCAGGCACTGAGGAAGCCAGCTTTCTGCAGGCCCCCGAAGGCCCCCGTCGCCATCTTGGATTCGGGGGCCTGCAGGAAAGGAGCCCCCCGCAGCAGCGCTGCACATTGCGCTGCCGTGGGGGGCTCAGGGAAGCACGGAGGGAGCCCCCCTCCCTACCGATGCTTCCCTTTAACCCCCGGTACACAGCGATCATGTTTGATCGTGGTGTGCAAGGGGTTAACGTGTCTGGGGCGGTCCGTGACCGCCCCTGACACATTGTTCCGGGTGTCAGCTGTGATAATCAGCTGACAATCTGCCGCGATCAGCGGCGCTCACCACGTGGGCGCCGCTGATCGCGGTAGACGTACTATCCCGTCCATGGGCATAGGGTCCCGGGTCCCATGGACGGGATAGTACGTCGGATGTCAGAAAGGAGTTAAGAGCAGAATCAAAGCTTTTCTGTACTATTAGAAAAGCGTTGAAAACTCTGCTTCATATCTGCCCTCAAATTGCCTCATATAAGGGGGAAAACACATAAAAGAAATGCAGCAAACATGCAATAATCAGAAAAGATTGTTATTGCGCTCTGTGGTGCGGAAACCTGCGGAAAGAAGGCAGCATTTACGCTGCATGTGAACACGGCCTCAGCATTACAATATTTATGGGTTTAATAGAGAAAGATATCAATCACGTCAGTTACTGATCCCCGTAAATAATCTGATCGCTGTGATGTGCGGGTCGTCACAATTACAGTGAAACCAAATGTATCTGTGCCATGTGCTGAATAGTGATGTTTATTATGTTAAAAAAAGCATTAAAATTACTATTTTTTTTTCAGTTTCATGTTTTTCATCATTATTTTTTAGTAATTTCATAGGATGAAAAAAATTATTTTTCCCCCACTAGAATACAAATCCATCCATTATACACAGCAGTGTATTTCTATCAGTATAATCTGCCTGTAGTACGGATCAAGGACACAGAATTCTCTCTGACCCTATCAGAGCTTGTGGTTCAGCAGCATAAAAGCCTGTGTGAGATGTCTTATTCCTCTGGGTTTGACACCAGGAGACTCCATGAAAACATAAGTTTGTTTTATTTGTAATTGCTTATTATTTTTACTACTTTTATAGGATCAAAAAATGTTATTCTTCACCTCAGTATACAGGGACCATAAATGTACATAGTTATACACAATGTATCTCTATGAACGTGGATAAGCTGCTTCTGGCTTCATTGTCTGCTGTACAGGACAAGATAACCATATTCTCCTCCCTCCATCATAGTGGGCTGTAGCTCAGTGGTAAACCAACATCCAGGGCGCAGAGCGGTGAGTTTGTTCACTGTGGAGACCCGATCACACCGTGTGATCTGCAATATTCACCCAATTTCAGGAAACAATGTGATTGGTCGTCTGCAATTTCATTTATGCAGAGAGGAGCCCCGTCCCCGAGGAGGAGCCGTGTAGAGGGAGCGAGGAAACCATCGTATAGGTGCGTATAGAAGATGGGAGAAAAGCTGTGACGTGACAGGATGCCGGACCTCCTGCCGAATCCAAGATGGCTGGTAACCATACATCCATAATCCAGAGTGACATATAAGAGCTCATACCTACAAATGTGTCCATACTTAACTTTTCATAAACTTTAACCCCTTCACGACATGTGCCGTACATGTACGGCACATGTTGTGTCTCTCCCATTGATGTGGGCTCTAGCGATGAACCCACATCTTTCGTGGCCCATGTCAGGTGATTATTATTGCTGATATGTGCTCCTAACAGCTGCAGGTCTAATCACGATCCACTCGCAGCTGGTAACGTGTTAAATGTCGCTGTCGATCTCTGACAGCGGCATTTAATGTGATTGCGCTGGAAGTGTCACCAATCCTGCCCATTGGCACCCATATCACATGACCTCAGGTCACCGATGGTTTGCATGACAACCCAGGGTCTACAGGAGACCCCTGTGGTTGTCATTGCAGGAAAGCTATGAGCACCGCCCAGCGGACCTGTTCTATGCAGCACAAGCGATCGGATGATCGCAGCTTCTAGTCTCACATGGAGACTATTGAAGCCAGTGTAAAGTAAAAAGAAAATGTTTTTAAAAGATTCAAATCACCTCTCGTTCACCCCATTCAAAATAAAACAGTTAAAAAAAATTATACTCATACTTAGTATCGCTGAATTCAGAATCGCCCGGTCTATCAAGAAATAAAAAGAATTAATCCAATCGGTAAATGACGTAACGAGAAAAAAAAAATCAAAACGCCAGAATTATGTTTTTTTGGTTGCCGCAACATTGCATTAAAATGCCATAACGGGAGATAAAAAGATTGTATCTACACCAAAATGGTATCATTAAAAACATCATCTCGGCAAGCAAGAAATAAGCCCTCACCCAACCCCAGAACACGAAAAATAGCGACTTTTTTTTTTTTTACAAACTTTGAAATTTTTTTAGCAATTAAATAAAAATTAACCTAGACATGTTTGGTATCTGCATTCACATAATCACCTGGAGAATCATTACGGCAGGTCAGTTTTAGCATTTGATGAACTTGGTAAACAACCAAAAAAAATGTTGTAGAATTCCAATTTTTTTGCAATTTCACCGCACTTGGAATTTTTTCCCTTTTTCCAGTACATTATATGGTCAAATCAATGGTGTCGCTCAAAAGGGCAACTGCTGGTCTCACAAAAAACATACCCTCACAAGGCCATGTTGATGGAAACATAAAAAAGTTATGGCTCTAGGAAGAAGATGAGCAAAAAACAGAAATGCAAAAAAGAAAATGGGCTGCAGCGCGAAGGAGTTAAAGATTCTACAATATAAATGTAATAGAATATTGCACCAGGCCAGTAAATCCCTGACAGGAGGCAATACACATGACTCTTGGATATGGGACGGATCCCCACTCCATCTTAAAACAACTATAACTACAGTAAGCCAAGGCACTAGAATAAATACACAAAACACACTATTTTGGTTGTCAAACTGGTCACAGCTTTATTTAACCCCTTAACGACCGCCGATACGCCTTTTAACGGCGGTAATTAAGGGTACTAAAACCACAGCGCCGTTAATTCACGGCGCTGTGGTTTAAGTGAACAGCGCCCCCCAGTGTCGGATTTTCTCCGGGGTCTCGGCTGCCAGGGGTAGCCGAGACCCCAGAGAACATGAATCGGTCGGTTTTTACCGACCCCCGCTTTTTCGATCGCCGTTATTAACCCTATAACAGCGACCGCAAAAAAAAAAAGCCGCGATTTTACATTCAATTTCTCTCTCCTCTGATGTGATCGCACATCAGAGGAGAGAGAAATAGGGTCCCCGATCCCCCCCGGTACCTCTCCGTGGCCCTCCGTCCCCTCCCGGTGGTCCCACGTCCCGCCGGCATCCTCCGATGGGCGCCGCCTTCTTGAAAATGGCGGGCGCATGCGCAGTGCGCCCGCCGGGAATCTGCCGGCTCCGGCTGGCAGATTCCATTCATTATTTTGATCACTATGATAAACGATCATAGTGATCAAAATAAAAAAATAGTACATAACCCCCCTGTTTATCACTCCCTTATATAGGCCAATATAATGAAATAAAGAAAATATTTTTTTTTCAGTTTTCCATTAGGGTTAGGGTTAGGGTTAGGGCTAGGGTTAGGGATAGGGTTGGGCTAGGGTTAGGGTTGGGCTAGCGTTAGGGTTGGGCTAGGGTTAGGGTTGGGCTAGGGTTAGGGCTAGGGTTAGGGTTGTGCTAGGGCTAGGGTTAGGGCTCGGGTCACGACTAGGGTTAGAATTAGGGTTAGGGCGAACTAGAATTAGGGTTAGAATTAGGATTAGGGTTGGGATTAGGGTTAGGATTGGGATTAGGGTTAGCGGTGTGTTGGGGTTAGGGTTGGAGCAAGAATTGAGGGGTTTCCACTATTTGCCAACTTTGGGGGTCTAAAAATTGGGGTCTAAAAAATCACTTTTGTGGAAATAAAAAAATACTTTTTATTTTCACGCCTCTGCGTTTATAAACTTTTGTGAAGCGCTTGGGGGTTCAAAGTGCTCACCACACATCTAGATAAGTTCATTAGGGGGTCTAATTTCCAAAATGGGGTCACTTGTGGGGGGTTTCCACTGTTTAGGCCCATCAGGGGCTCTGCAAGCGCAACATGATGCCTGCAGACCATTCCATCAAAGTCTGCATTCCAAAATGGCACTCCTTCCCTTCCGAGCTCTCCCATGCGTCCAAACAGTGGTTCCCCCCCACATATGGGGTATTGGCGTACTCAGGACAAATCGCATAACAACTGTGCGGGTATGATTTCTCCTGTTACCCTTGTAAAAATAAAAATTTGGGGGCGAAAATATCATTTTTGTGGAAAAAAAATGGATTTTTTATTTTCACGGCTCTACGTTATAAACTTCTGTGAAGCGCTTGGGGGTTCAAAGTGCTCACCACACATCTAGATAAGTTCATTAGGGGGTCTAATTTCCAAAATGGGGTCACTTGTGGGGGGTTTCCACTGTTTAGGCCCATCAGGGGCTCTGCAAGCGCAACATGATGCCCGCAGACCATTCCATCAAAGTCTGCATTCCAAAATGGCACTCCTTCCCTTCCGAGCTCTCCCATGCGCCCAAACAGTGGTTCTCCCCCACATATGGGGTATCGGCGTACTCAGGACAAATCGCATAACAACTGCACAGGTATGATTTCTCCTGTTCCCTTGTAAAAAAATAAAAATTTGGGGGCGAAAAGATCATCTTTGTGGAAAAAAATAGATTTCTTATTTTCACGGCTCTACGTTATAAACTTTTGTGAAGCCCTTGGGGGTTCAAAGTGCTCACCACACATCTAGATAAGTTCCATAATGGGTCTAGTTTCCAAAATGGGGTCACTTGTTGGAGGTTTCCACTGTTTAGGCACATTAAGGGCTCTCCGAACGCAACATGGCATCCGATCTCAATTCCAGCCAATTCTGCGTTGAAAAAGTCAAACGGCGCTCCATCCCTTGCGAGCTCTGCCGTGTGCTGAAATAGTAGTTTACCCCCACATGTAGGGTATCGACGTATTCAGGAGAAATTGTACAACAAATTTTGTGGTTGATTTTCTCTTTTAACACTTGTGAAAATAAAAAAAATTGGTTCTGAAGTAAATTTTTTGCAAAAAAAAGTTAAATATTATTTTTTTCCTTCCACATTGCTTTAGTTCCTGTGAAGCACTTAAATGGTTAACAAGCTTCTTGAATGTGGTTTTGAGCACCTTGAGGGGTCTAGTGTTTAGAATGGTGCCACTTTTGGGTATTTTCTGTCATGTACACCCCTCAAAATGACTTTAAATATGATGTGGTCCCTAAAAAAATGGTTTTGTAAATTTTGTTGTAAAAATGAGAAATCGCTGGTCAACTTTTAACCCTTATAACTTCCTAACAAAAAAAAATTTTGCTTACAAAATTGTGCTGATGTAAAGTAGACATGTGGGAAATGTTATTTATTAAGAAATTTGTGTGACACATCTCTGTGATTTGAGGGCATAAAAATTTAAAATTTTAAAATTGCAAAATTTTCAAAATTTTCGCCATATTTCCATTTTTTTCATAAATAAACACAAGACTTATCAAAGAAATTTTACCACTAATATGAAGTACAATATGTCACGAAAAAACAGTCTTAGAATCAGCGGGATCCATTAAAGCGTTCCAGAGTTATAACCTCATAAAGGGACAGTGGTCAGAATTGTAAAAATTTGCCTGGTCATTAAGCTGCAAACTGGCTCTGTCGCTAAGGGGTTAAATCACAAGATTAAAACAACCACAGTAGGAGTCAGGTGAAGTGCTTGTTCATTGGAATTCACAAGTACTGTGATACCCCCAGGTGTCTGACATACCAGGACAGACAGCCATAAAAGTGGTGGCACGCCCTGGCTTGCCATTCAAGCATAGCCAGTAAACTTTCAGGGCACCAATGACCCTTTTTGGCCTCATATATCCATTGGCGATTAAAAAACGGTCCGATTTCTGGACTGGAAAAAAGGGTGGTGTGTTATGCCAGTGTCATGCGATTTCTATGCGTTTTGTTTTCCATCCGTTTTCCGTCCGTTTTTCATCCATTTTTTTTCCCCAGCCACTCTTTTTCTACAGTCATTTACAGGACCATTTACAGTGTTCTATACCACAGAATGGTGATGTATCCATTAAAAACGGATGGAAAACGGATGGTCCGTTTTTTTAATCGCACCCATTGACTTATATTGCCGAAAATCGCGAAAAATCGCAGCATGCTGCAATTTTTTTCTCAGACAGATTTTGGCTGAGAAAAAAAATCGCAAGTGAGATGTCACCCATTCACTAACATGGGTCAGATTGCAATCCGATTAAAAATCGGATTGCAATCGTCCAATTTCATCGCCAGTGAGTATGAGGCCTTAGGCCGGTTTCACATTTGCGTTTAGGGCCGCAGCAACGGCCTGCGCACGGCAGCCGCTAAGCCCCGCCCCCTGCCACGCCTCTGCCGGCAGCTCCGCCTACCGGCGCATGACGCTGCATGCATCCAGCGTCCCCTATCTTTATTACTGGGGACACAGGCCTTGTGCAGTATGCATTTGGCAGCGCATGCGTCCTTTTGACGGTGCGCCGACCTGTGCCAAACGCAACCTGTAGCAATTTGGTTGCGCTCGGCGCACCGTCAAAAGGACACATGCGCCGCCAAATGCATACTGCGCACGGCCTGCGACCCCAGTGATAAAGATAGGGGACGCTGGACGCATGCGCCGGTAGGCGGAGCTACCGGCGGAGGCGCGGCAGGGGGCGGGGCTTAGTGGCGGCCGTGCGCAGGCCATCGCTGTGGCCCTAAACGCAAATGTGAAACCGGCCTTATCCTCTCTCCTGTGCTTAACCACTGTGCCCACCCCTGATTGACGTTACCATTGCAACATCCTTGAGGCTGGCCACCAAAGCCGAGCCTGTTCACCACCATGAGGTTTTTACCTCCTCTAAAAGTTAAAATGAGTCCACCTTAACTTGTCCGCAACTTTCACCCGACTCCTAATCGGCCACCAAGAGGCCATTTGACACCTTAAATGGACTCGACCGCCATTAGCCATGCCTAATAAAGCCATCAACCATTTCTACATGCTATGGAAAGACTGTGCCTACAAGTAACACAATTCCAGAGCTCCAACAGAATAATTTTATCAATGCAACTCTACCAAATTATGATCGATAATACTGTAACTAAAGCAAAATAACAGTCACTAGACATCCTGCAGTGAGGATCCCATCATGGGGAATGTGAAAAGTAAACCATAATAAAGGTGGTAGCCGCAGTCTGAATACCTGTAAAATGACATCTGTCATGCCTCAAAAACTATTATGCTGCATGTATCGTAGCCAGCTCTAATTTTTTGGGTCTAGAAACCACCACTATATACAAAAACACAACAAGAAAACACAAAATGACAAATTTGCTCATTTATGTGCATGTCACACAGGAGAGGGGTGGGGTCTCCCAAACCATGCTGAGCAATGAAAAAACGGATTAAAAACATATGTGACATGCACAAGTGTGAACAAGTCGGTCAGACAATGCTCACACCACCCAATGGCTGAAACACCACAAGAAAGCACAAAATGACAAATTTGCAAAGATACTCTGCAGTAAAAAACATGACAGTAATCAGCAAGTGCTGTTTAACAAATACAGGGTATTTAGTCGATACGTTTTTTGCAAAAAGTGTATACCAAGCCGCTTCACCACGTCACGGTAACCCTTCACGAAGCAGTCCCTATCTAATGTATTTAAAACCTGAACATGTGAACAATGTCTAAATGAACAGGATGCAGACAGGCGCCTCCTAGTATATGGGTATACAAGGTCATATCGGTGTCGGGTAGTGTTGAGCGATACCATCCGATATCCTGAAATATCGAATCGGATTGGATCAGCCCGATACCCAAAAAGTATTGGGTTTCGCCGATTCCGATACCGGAAACCCCATGCAAGTCAATGGGTTACAAATATCGGAATGAAAATAAACCCTTTCTTTCCTTGCACATCCAGTTCTGGAGGGGGGAAGAGTGTGGGCGGTGTGTGGGCGGACACTGTGCGTGTCGGTGTGTGCGGGCGAGGTCTGTGCGGGCCTCTCGGGGGTCTGTATGGGCCTAACGGGAGTCTGTGCCGGCTGCCAGGGGTCTGTACGGGCCTGTCGGGGGTCTGTGCCAGCTGCTGGGAGTCTGTGCCGGCTGCCGGGGGTCTTTGCCGGCTGCTGGGGGTCTGTATAGGCCTGCCGGGGGTCTGTGCCAGCTGCCGGGGGTCTGTGCCGGCTGCCGGGGGTCTGCATAGGCCTGCTGGGGGTCTGTGCCAGCTGCCGGGGGTCTGTGCCAGCTGCCGGGGGTCTGTACGGGCCTGCCGGGCATCTGTGCCAGCTGCCGGGGGTCTGTACAGGCCTGCCAGGGGTCTGTGCCGGCTGCTGGGAGTCTGTGCCGGCTGCCGGGGGTCTGTGCCGGCTGCCGGGGGTCTGTGCTGGCCGCCGGGGGTCTGTGTGTGTGTGCAGGCATCGTCCGATGGGACTACAAGTCCCATCGGGCGATGCCTGCTACAATGACAGTGATTGACACATTAGCCAATGATGGGACAGTAGTAGTCCCATCATCCGGCTAATGTGTTGAATGTAAAAAAAAAAAAACATACATACTACAAACTACATATATACTACATACAACATTCATACAACATTCATACTTAATATATACTACCTTCATACAACATACATACATACTACATTCATACAACATACATACATACGACATACATACTACATTCATACAGCATACATACATACATACTACATACATACAACATTCATACAACATACATACATACTACATATATATATGGTGATATATATTCATCACCATGAAGGAGGAAGAGAAAACATATATCATGCTGGGGGAAGAAGAGAGAGCAGTGGAGTTAGCAGCGCAATATGTGAGCGAATGTCATAGACTGCGAGAAAGAGAACTATGATATGCCAAGGACTTCTATGGCCCCCACCCTGGATATGCCCCATCCCCCCATCCACCTTCCCTTTGCCATGGACTTCTATAGCCCCCATCCTGGATCGGCCCCATCCACCTTTCCTACAACCCCTTCCCAACATCCCTACAGTCCTTATCCCCATTCCCTTTTGTACACTTGCTTTGGCAAAACTAATGTGTATTTAGTCCTGCCAATAAAGCTTCTTTGAATCTTGAATCTTGAATCTATACTACATTCGTACAGCATACATACATACTACATACATACTACATATATACAACATTCATACAACATACATACTACATACATACCACATATGTAGTATGTATGTATGTAGTATGAATTTAGTATATATGTAGTATGTAGTGTGTATGTGTGTTGTATGAATGTAGTATATATGTAGTATGTATGTAGTATGTATGTATGTTGTATGAATGTAGTATATTTGAAGTATGTATGATGTATGAATGTAGTATATATGTAGTATGTATGTAGTATGTATGTATGTTGTATATATGTAGCATGTTGTATGTATGTAGTATGTATGTTGTATGTCTGTAGCATGTTTTATGTATATTGTATGTATGTACTATGTATGTACAGTATGTATGTTGTATGAATGTAGTATATATGAAGTATGTATGTAGTATGTATGTATGACCGGTCTGCAAACCCTGTCTTATGAGGAAAGGTTGCAGGATTTGGGAATGTTTAGTTTGCAAAAGAGAAGACTGAGAGGAGACTTAATAGCTGTCTACAAATATCTAAAGGGCTGTCACATTGTAGAAGGATCAACTTTATTCTCATTTGCACAAGGAAAGACTAGAAGCAATGGGATGAAACTGAATGGGAGGAGACACAGATTAGATATTAGAAAAAACTTTTTGACAGTTAGAGTGATCAATGAGTGGAACAGGCTGCCACGAGAAGTGGTGAGTTCTCCTTCAATGGAAGTCTTCAAACAGAGGCTGGACAGACATCTAACTGGGATGATTTAGCGAATCCTGCTTTGAGCAGGGGGTTGGACCAGATGGCCCAGGAGGTCCCTTCCAACTCTACGATTCTATGATTCTATGATTCTATGCTGTATGAATGTAGTATATATGTAGTATGTATGTATGTTGGATGAATGTAGTATATATGTAGTATGTATGTATTCTGTATGAATATAGTATATATGTAGTATATATGTAGTATGTATGTATGCTGTATAAATGTAGTATATATGTAGTAGGTATGTATGTAGTATATATGTAGTAGGTATGAATGTAGTATATATGTACTATATATGTAGTATGTATGTAGTATATATAGTATGTATGTATGTTATATGAATGTAGTATATATGTAGTATGTAGGTAGTATGTATGTATGTATGCTGTATGAATGTAGTATATATGTACTATATATGTAGTATGTATGTAGTATATATGTAGTATGTATGTATGTTATATGAATGTAGTATATATGTAGTATGTATGTAGTATGTATGTATGCTGTAAGAATGTAGTATATATGTAGTATGTATGTAGTATGTATGTATGAATGTAGTATATATGTAGTATGTATGTATGCTGTATGAATGTAGTATGTATGTAGTATGTATGTTGTATGAATGTAGTATATATGTAGTATGTATGTTGTATGTATGTATGGTGTATGAATGTAGTATATATGTATGTACTATATATGTAGTATGTATGTAGTATGTATGTATGTTATATGAATGTAGTATATATGTACTATATATGTAGTATCTATGTATGTTGTATGAATGTAGTATATATGTAGTATGTATGCTGTATGAATGTAGTATATATGTAGTATGTATGTATGCTGTATGAATGTAGTATATATGTAGTATGTATGCTGTAAAAATGTAGTATATGTAGTATGTATGTAGTATGTATGAATGTAGTATATATGTAGTATGTATGAATGTAGTATATATGTAGTATGTATGTTGTATGTATGCTGTATGAATGTAGTATATATGTAGTATGTATGTTGTATGTATGCTGTATGAATTTAGTATATATGTAGTATGTATGTTGTATGTATGCTGTATGAATTTAGTATATATGTAGTATGTATGTAGTATGTATGTATGCTGTATGAATGTAGTATATATGAAGTACTGTATGTATGTAGCATTCAACACATTTGCCGGATGATGGGACTACTACTGTCCCATCATAGGTTAATGTGTCAATCACTGTCATTGTAGCAGGCATCGCCCGATGGGACTTGTAGTCCCATCGGACGATGCCTGCTCACACACACAGACCCCCGGCAGCCGGCACAGACCCCTGGCAGGCCCGTACCAACCGTCGGCAGCCGGCACAGACCCCCGGCAAGCCCGCACAGACCGCGCATCATGATGCGCGCAGACCGTGCATCATGATGACATCATTTCAGCAGCCAATCACAGCCACAACACTGGCTCATTGCATTATGGGAACTTCCGATTCCGGTATTCGATATTGTAAAAATATCGGTACTCGATATCGGAATTCTGATACAGCGAATATCAGCCGATACCCGATATTTGCAGTATTGGCAGCTGCAGACCGGGTCAAAAGCAAGTAATCAGACAGAAAAGCAGGCACGCAGCAATACTCACAGTGGTCACTTAACTAAGCTGAGGGCAAAAGTATAACTGACAGCGTGGAATGCCTGAGTGAGGTTATAAAAAGCCCTCCCCCTATCAGAGTGAGGCCACAGAAACTAACCCCAGAAGGTCCAATGCAACCCACCATGACACCCTCCAGTCACTGTTCCTAGCTCAGAGAAGCCAATTGCAATTAATTTATTTATTTATTTTTAAGCATTCAAAAAATGATTGCCATGACCTCAGGGACTTTACCCTAACAGGGTCTAATAGGCTATAAATGCTTCTGGAGACCAGGGGGCCATACTATAATGGTCACCCTGGATAAATAGGCCACAGCAGCCCTGTTTATTAACATATTTATATTACAAAATTAACATATCAGTATAACATTGACCAAATGAAGCAAAGAGAGGGGAGGGGTAGGTAACCGCCCCACCAAACGGACCCCCTACTCCCCCCTTCTGCTACCATCACCTGGCTCTCCACTGACCTATTCCCCACCCAAGTTGGTTGCCCCTCCACAGAACAACATTAAACAGCATTAACTTGACTCTGAAAAAAGGAGGCAGGGAATTGAAGGTTCAACCATTTTGAAACTGCAACAACAGCTCCACTATGCCACCCCCAGCCGCACCGCAATTGGCTCAGGGGGACCCAGCAGACTGTTGCCCATACCAAAAAGTGTCATGTTGAGACCTCTCTCAGTACAGACCCATTTTCAATTTTAAGAACACACAGCTCCACTATGCCACCCCCAATTGCCAAAAACAAATAATTGCTTTTAATTCAGTTCCTGAAATGTATATAAGTGAGGATGAAACACCATGTATGCACATATGTTATATTTTACGATCAAGGTATACAACAGGTTGATACTGGAAAAATCTCCCATCATAAGGTCAGATATAGTCAGTGATGGGCAATGTTATGTTATATGCTGTAATAATAAATGAGAAGCCGCCTGCTCCTCTACAACAGTTACCGAAAGACATGGCTTCTCAAATCACCAGCTGCCCATAAATAGTAAGAAATATAATATGTGTCACGTGACCCGTCCTGTGTGACGCGACCAACAGGCCGGTAACTAGAACAACAGAACGCGGCACGTGATACTGTCCTGTGTGACACGACCCGCAGGCCGGTAACTAAAACAACAAGACACGGTTACAACGGTGGGCCCTGCAATAGGGAATGGGGACGTGGAGACCTCCTGCACTGCCCTGAGTCAGTGTCCCTCACACTCCTAACGTTCCCTATGCCGGTTCCGCACCGGGCGCCGATCAGGAAGCTGTCGCCCTAACACATCCTATACCTATCCTTTGCTAGGGAACTGGGTGGTGCAGGCACTGGCCCCACCGCTGTACTAATACACACCAAGGGAAAAGACAAAACAGGGAAAACAACACTTAGCTTTACTCCGTTGCATTTGCTCCTGGCAACAGAGTCCACACCAGTATGCAGCTCTCCTCCTGAAATGCTGCCACCAAGCTCTGTCAGAGCTACAAGGAAATCACATATGACACCTTTCACACCAAGCTAAGACAGCGCTGCAAGGAACGCTCTCAGCTCCTTCCTCCACCAAGGATGGTTGAAATGAACACTATCACCAACAGTGATTGCAACACCTGTGACTCTTTTATAGCAGAGCAAGCAATCACACCTGAATAATAAACATGTGCACTTAACTAAAGAAACTAGAGTGCAATGACGCTCACCACCACCAGGGGCAAAAAAACAAACTTTAGCACAAACTAAAGGAAAAAAAAGTTACTTGTGCATTTTATCTGTCCTGATCCAGCATGGATCATGACAATATGTAGGTCTAGTATAAGTTGCCTGAAGCCATAGGTGTATGTGTAGCAGACTGCAAGTTCTGTATCCCAATCAGTCATGCAACGTACATACAACAGACGAGACAGGGCTGAAAACTGGAACCATGATATGTCCCCCAGAGCATGGTGCAGCATCACACTAGTAGTGCCCACTGAATGCCCCACCATGTGATGAGTTATTAGTGCCCACTAGTGATGAGCGAATATACTCGTTGCTCGGGCGGTCTCCGGGTATTTTGGCGTGCTCGGAGATTTAGTTTCTGTTGATGCAGCTGCATGATTTGTGGCTGCTTGGCAAGCTGAATACATGTGAGGAATGCCTGTTTGTTAGGAAATTCCCACGTGTATTCAGGCTGTCCAGCAGCCGTAAATCATGCAGCTGAGGCGATGAAAACTAAATCTCTGAGCACGCCAAAATACTCGGAGATCACCCAAGCATGCTTGGGGAAACCTGAGCAACGAGTATACTCGCTCATCACTAGTGCCCACTCACTCCTCGCCATGTGCTGAGTTACTCCCCAAATATTTATTTTATATATTGTAAAATATATATATTAAAGCTCCAGGTAATCCACTCAGGCATGTGCTATCCACCATCTTAGGTAATGTAAAATTAAGAACTTGATGGGTATACACCGATCCTCTAAAATATGAGGGGGACAATATACACAAACAGGATGGATATATCAGGCAGGACAGCGTGCCACATAAGAGGAATAAAAGCTGCCATAGCTACAGAATGAAAGAACTAAGCTGGAAGTCAGGTCCAGATTATATGTACAGCAAGGAAGAAACCTGTATACACAGTATCTTTATAGACAGCATGATCCGTATACAGCAGAGTGAGAAGTGATAACATGCACCTCAGGTATGTATCCATGATAAGTATACAGCCAATTTGGGAACTGCACCTAGGATAATTAGTCGCCAGACAGGCCACCTGGATGTGTACTGGCTATTAGGCACACTGCAGTGAGGGAATTATAACCACTCCTAGCCTCAGCCAGGTAATGCGCTTATAAAACCCGTTCCGTCACTGCCAGCTTTGCCCAACAAGCCCAGAACACGCTTCGCTGCCACCAGCTCTGATTTATTAATTAGTAAGAGGTCCAAAACCAACCCAATTTTTTAGTCCAAAAAAACATAAAGGCCACAAATTTTTGGGTGTGGTTTCTCCGTGCCAGCTCATATCTGTGTGTGCTGAAAGTTTGGCCAGTTTACAGCTTATTTCTCTTTTTTGCCTGACTGTCAGTTTTGGTTAAATAAAGCAGTATTTAGACCAAAAAAAACATAAAGGCCCCACATTTTTGGTGTGGTATCTTCGTGCCAGCTCATATCTGTGCGTGCTGAAAGTTAGGCCAGTTTACGGCTTTTTTCTCTTTTTTGCCTGGCTGTCAGTTTTGGTTAAGTAAAGCAGTATTTAGTCCAAAAAAAAACATACAAGCCACACATTTTTTGGTGCGGTATTTCCATGCCAACTAATATCTGTGCATGCTGAAAGTTTGGCCAGTTTATGTTGGTTTCCTTTTTTTGGCCTGGCTGTCACAGTCGTTATATCCAGCAGTCTTTTGTATCAAAAAAAAGAAAAAAATTAGTACAGTCTGTTATCTCTGGCTGAGGCCTGGTGTATCTGTGGTTGAAAGTTCTTTGCTTTGCAGGCATAGTTATCACATCTAATTTTTCTCCCAAGAAATCCATTTGTATTGAGCTTTTCAAATATTTCAGTAGTCCATTTAAAATGAGCAAGGTAAGGGGCAAGGGACGGGGAAGTGGATGTGATGCTGATGGTGCATGCAGAGGACGAGGCTGTGGTCAAGCAGAAAGTGGGTCACAGCAAAGACCCACATCTTTGCACTCGACCCTCCTGTCCCATTTTCTAGGGGACCGCACCACACCACTATTGAATCCAGAGCTGTGTGAAACGGTTGTTGGTTGGATAGCTGATAATGCTTCCAGTCACTTAGCCACCACCACCACTACCATGTCTTCCACACGGTCAAGTCTGAGTGAGTGTGGACTGGACCTGTTGAAGTGTGTGTAACGCGAAACAGCTGTAGTCTTTTTCCCTGCATGTTGCTCACGAACCTAGCCCTCATGCTGACCTTGTCCAACTAATTTAATAAAGGACTATGGCTTTTTAACGGATTCCACGAGTGGTGCAATTTTTCTTCATTTTATCACAATTAAAGATGATGCATTGCAGGAAGAGCATGAAGACATGGAGCAAGGAACCATACAGGGTGATTACATTCAGCCCAGCCTCATGTCGTCGCAACGTGGATTGATAGACAATGAGGAGGAGGAAGAACAGGAGCTACTTTCATACACTATAGACGGTACTACAAGCACAGCTGTCATACCGTCTGTTCAGTGGGGATGGCCTGAGGACAGGGAGGAGGAGGATGAGGAGGAGGAGGACAGCATAGTCAGTCGTCCTGTTGGTGAGGACATGGAATTCTTGCCTGTTAGTAGTCTGGGACGCATGGCTGATTTTATGTTGCGCTGCATTTCCCTGGACTCTTGCATTACAAAAATATTTGAGGACACTCATTACTTGGTAGTGACACTTCTATACACACGCTACAAAGAAAACTTTCAATCTCTTATTCCAGAGGCAGAGTGGTGTAGAAAAATGTTGATGTACCAGAGGGCCCTTGTAGCGGAATTACTGAAACAATTCCCACGTGAGAACGCTGGCAGCAGATGTCAGAGTTTGTTGTACAGCCAAGGAGTCCAAGCAAGAGAGACAGAAGTACAATCCAGCTCAAGAAGAGGAACAATGGCAAAGTTCTGGGACAGTTTTCTCAGACTCTCCCATCGTGCCGCCACAGAGGCAATGGGTTGTGTCACAAAAAGTGCAATGTTTGCGAAGATGGTGAGGGAGTACCTTGCAGATCATACAAATGTCCTCCAGGATTCCTCTGTGCCTTTTAATTATTGGGTATCCAAGCTTGACACGTGGCATGAACTTGCTCTCTACGCCTTGGAGATCCTGGTCTGCCCTGTCAGAGTGGGTTTTTAGTGCCGCTGGTGAAATTATAACAGATAAGCGCATCCGCCTGTCAAACGACAATGGTGACAGGCTGACTCTTATAAAAATGAACAAGGGCTGGATTGGGCAAGACTTCTGTACACCACCGAATGAAAACATTGAAACATAACCTCAAATTATTTTTTTTGTTTGGTGGGGAGTTGTATTCTCATGCACATCTTCACAATCACACATGGTTATGCGCTTCCTGACTGGGTCTGCTTGGTGTTATCTTCCTCCTTATCCTTATCCTCATCATCCACAAAAAGTAGAACACCAGGGTGAACGTATTCCATGATGCAAAAGTCACTATATTTTTGTTTATATCCCTGTCTCTGAGCTGTTGCTAGGGACAAACATATCTCGTTGGTCACATTCTGGCTTCATATCTATGAACCTGTGTTTGCCCCTCCCTTTTGTTATTTTCTATCATAGGTGGATTCAAATTTTTATTTTATTTGTTAGATTTCTGTATGATTTATCATTATGTCTCCTCATTCTCCACCACTAGATCACCAGGGTTAACTTGTTCTGGGCTGCTACAGCCAGTCCAATTTTTGGCAAGGGTGTCTATGATGCCTGTTTTATACTTTTAAAAAATGTACCCCCCGTGGGGAAAAGTTTGTCAGCCCATGCACTGCGTGTATGGGTGTTACAAGTGTAGGAGACCCGCTCCTTAACGTTGGGCATAGTTTTTAATGAGGCCTTCATCAATGTCTCCTCCTTCTCTGCCACTAGGTTACCAGGGTTAACGTGTTCTGAGCTGCTACAGGCAGTCCAATTTTTGGCAAGGGTGTCTATGATGCCCATATTATACTTTTAAAAAATGTACCCCCATGGGGAAATGTTTGTCAGCCCATGCACTGCGTGTATGGGCGTTCCAAGTCTAGGAGGCACGCTCCTTTACATTGCGACTAGTTTTTATTGAGGCCTTTGTCAATGTCAACTCATTCTCCTCCACAAGATCACCAGGGTTAACGTGTTCTGTGCTGCAACTGGTAGCCCAATTTTTGACAAGGGTGTCTAAGATGCCTATAGTATATTTTTGAAAAATGTACCCCCCCATTGGGAAATGTTTATCAGCCCATACACTTAGTGTATGGGCATTACAAGTCTAGCAGACCCGCTCCTTTGTAATGGGACATTTTTTTTAGGAGGCCCTTCTCCATGTTCCGTCCAAGGGGGGATTGGGGTGTGTGCAAATTTGGGTCAATGCAGCCCTTGCATTCAATGCATAAGGAAACTATGGCAGGACCAACTGAAGACTGTGAAGTGTTGGTTTTCATGTGGCCTTCCAGTATCTGGGTTCAAGGGCATATTGGATTGCATATGACTTGATATCAGGGCAGACCTTCCATTCAATGCAACATTTTTTCAGGAGGCCCTCCTGTACCTCTCGTGAAAGGGGTATTGGGGTGCGTTGTAATTCTTGGCAGCCCAGCCACTCACTGCATAGGCAATGACAACATAGGTGACCCACTGTTTAATAATGGCCCTTTAAGCAGATTAATTCCGCCTGATGCCCCTCTAAAAATAAGCTTTGTGACTTTAACAGTCCCTCCTTCAGAAGTGAAACAAGATGTGTCTCCTTATGTGTCACAAAACACATGGCCAGCTAGGGTTGTTAAATTTTACAATGACATTTCACAGTGAATGCATTAGTTGAAAGCAATGTTAAAGTTGAAAGTTGAAAAACGCTTCAAAAACGCTGCATCTGAACATAGCCCAAGTGGTGGAGGAACATTTTGGTCTGGGGTTAATTATTTTGCCTTATATACAAGTCATTAACCTGGAAAGGATATTCCTTAACATATTTCCCAGCAAAATCCATTTTGGTTTCATTTTGGTATGTTTTTTGGTGCACCAGTAAAAATAAAACGCTAAAAAAATTGTTTAAAGGGAATCTGTCACCTCATTTTCACTCTATGAGCTGCGGCCACCACCATCAGGGTCTTATCTACACCATTCTGTAATGCTGTAGATAAGCCCCTGATGTAACCTGAAAGATAAGAAAAACAAGTTAGATTATACTCACCAAGGGGCGGGGGCTGGTGCAGTGGGTGTCGCGGTCTGGCGCTTCCCATCTTCTAGCGATGACGTCCTCCTTCTTACTTCTGCCGCAAGTCTTGCACAGGCGTACTTACTCTGCCCTGTTGAGGGCAGAGTAAAGTACTGCTGTGTGCAGGTGCCGGGAAAGGTCACAGAGGTCCGGCGCCTGTGCACTGCAGTACTTTAAAGCTGTGAACTAGGAGTTAGGAATGCTTCCAGGGGTGACCCCCATGATGTCCCTGTGTCATTTGAGCAGTGTTTCCATCATTTTCAGATGTTTTTAGACATTGAAAGGACCACCGGGGGGTGATCGCGGTAAAAATGCTCGGGTCTCCCATAGACTTACATTGGGCTCATTGTTCTGTCCAAGTACCCAAGTATTCCAATTTGCTTGACCCGAACAATGAGCACCCGAGCATTTTAGTGCTCGCCCATCACTAGAAGTGATGACCCCATGAGTGGCTACATAAATTTCTGAGGTAATATTAACCCCTTCATGACCCAGCCTATTTTGACCTTAATGACCAGGCCATTTTTTGCAATTCTGACCAGTGTCCCTTTATGAGGTAATAACTCTGGAACGCTTCAACGCATCTTAGCGATTCTGAGATTGTTTTTTCGTGACATATTGCGCTTCATGTTAGTGGTAAATTTAGGGCGATAATTTTTGCGTTTATTTGTGAAAAAATCAGAAATTTGGCGAAAATTTTGAAAATTTTGCAATTTTCAATTTTCAAATTTTGAATTTTTATTTTGTTAAACCAGAGAGTGATGTGACACAAAATAGTTACTAAATAACATTTCCCACATGTCTACTTTACATCAGCACAATTTTGGAAACAAATTTTTTATTTTGTTAGGAAGTTATAAGGGTTAAATTTTGACCAACGATTTCT
The DNA here is from genome assembly GCF_039654945.1 of Dendrobates tinctorius. Taxonomy (NCBI): domain Eukaryota; kingdom Metazoa; phylum Chordata; class Amphibia; order Anura; family Dendrobatidae; genus Dendrobates; species Dendrobates tinctorius. Next base: position 12,911,656 of record NW_027361831.1, on the reverse strand, counting down.
CATTTTTACAACAAATTTACATTTTTTTTTAGGGACCTCCTCACATTTGAAGTCACTTTGAGGGGTCTATATGGCAGAAAATACCCAAAAGTGACACCATTCTAAAAACTGCACCCCTCAAGCTACTCAAAACTACATTCAAGAAGATTATTAACCCTTCAGGTGTTTCACAGGAACTAAAGCAATGTGGAAAGAAATAATGGACATTTTAATTTTTCCAACAAAAATTTTATTTTAGCATCAATTTTTTCATTTTCACATGGACAACAGGATAAATTGGATCCTAAAATTTGTTTGGCAATTTCTCCTGAGTACATCGATACCTCATATGTGGTCATAAACCACTGTTTGGGCGCACGGCAGGGTCCGGAAGGGAAGGAGCGCCATTTGACTTTTTGAATGGAAAATATGTTGGAATATTTAGCGGTTGTCATGTCACGTTTGGAGACCCCCTGTGTGCCTAAACACTGGAGCTCCCCCACAAGTGACCCCATTTTGGAAACTAGACCCCCCAAGGAACTTATCTAGATGCATAATGATCACTTTGAACCCCCAGGTGCTTCACAAATTGATCCGTAAAAAAAAAATACTTTTTTTTCACAAAAATTTTCTTTTAGCCTCAGTTTTTTCATTTTCACATGGGCAACAGGATAAAGTGGATCCTAAAATTTGTTGGGCAATTTCTTCTGAGCACAGCAATACCTCATATGTGGTCATAAACCACTGTTTGGGCGCACGGCAGGGTCCGGAAGGGAAGGAGCACCATTTGACTTTTTGAATGGAAAATTAGCTCCAATCGTTATTGGACACCATGTCGCGTTTTGAGAACCCCTGTGCACCTAAACATTGGAGCTCCCCCACAAGTGACCCCATTTTGGAAACTAGACCCCTTATGGAACTTATCTAGATGTGTAGTAAGCACTTTGAACCCCCAGGTGCTTCACAAAAGTTTATAACACAGAGCAGTGAAAATAAAAAATATTTTTTTTTCCTCAAAAATGATTTTTTAGCACGCTATTTTTAATTTTCACAAGGCTAACAGGAGAAATTGGACCACAAAAGTTGTTGTCCAGTTTTTCCTGAGTACACCGATACCTCATATGTGGGGGGAACCACTGTTTGGGCGCACGGCAGGGCTCAGAAGGGAAGGAGCGCCATTTGACTTTTTGAAATGCAAATTACTTTTAATCGTTAGCGGACACCATGTCATGTTTGGAGAGCCCCTGTGTACCTAAACATTGGAGCTCCCCCACAAATGACCCCATTTTGGAAACTAGACCCCCTAAGGAACGTATCTAGATGCATAGTGAGCACTTTGAACCCCCAAGTGCTTCACAAAAGTTTATAACGCAGAGCCGTGAAAATAAAAAATAATTTTTTTTCCTCAAAAAATTATTTTTTCGTGCGCAATTTTTTATTTTCACAAGGGTAGCAGGATAAATTGGACCCCAAAAGTTGTACAGTTTGTCCTGAGTACGCTGGTACCCCATATGTGGGTGGGGACCACTGTTTGGGTACACATCGGGGCTCGGAAGAGAAGTAGTGACATTTTGAAATGCTGACTTTGATGGCATGGTTTGCAGGCGTCATGTTACATTTGCAGAGCCCTTGATGTACCTAAACTGTGGAAACCCCCGACAAGTGACCCCATTTTGGAAACTAGACCCCCCAAGGAACTTATCTAGATGTGTGGTGAGCACATTGAACCCCCAAGTGCTTCACAGAAGATTATAACGCAGAGCCATGAAAATAAAAAATAATTTTTTTCCTCAAAAAATGATTTTTTAGCTCGCAATTTTTTATTTTCACAAGGGTAACAGGAGAAATTGGACCCCAAAAGTTGTTGTACAGTTTGTCCTGAGTACGCTGATACCCCATATGTGGGGGGGGGACCACTGTATGGGCAAACGTCAGGGCTCGGAATGGAAGTAGTGACGTTTTGAAATGCAGACTTTGATGGAATAGTTTGCGGTTGTCATTACGTTTGCAGAGCCCCTGATGTGCCTAAACAGTGGAAACCCCCCACAAGTGACCCCATTTTGGAAACTAGACCCCCCAAGGAACTTATCTAGATGTCTGGTGAGCACTTTGAACCCCCAAGTGCTTCACAGAAGTTTATAATGCAGAGACGTGAAAATGAAAAAATCATTTTTTTCCACAAAAATAATTTTTTAGCCCCCAATTTTTTATTTTCCCAAGGATAACAGGAGAAATTAGTCCCCAAAAGTTGTTGTGCAATTTTTCCTGAGTATGCTGATTCCCCATATGTTGGGGTAAACCACTGTTTGGGCGCACGTCGGGGCTTGGAAGGGAGGGAGTACCGTTTGACTTTTTGAACGCAAAATTGGCTGGAATCAATGGTTGCACCATGTCGCATTTGGAGACCCCTGATGTGCCTAAACAGTGGAAACGCTCTTTCCAACCCTAACCCTAACCCTCTTTCCAACCCTAACCCTCTTTCCAACCCTAACCCTAACCCGCTTTCCAACCCTAACCCTCTTTCCAACCCAACCCTCTTTCCAACCCTAACCCTCTTTTCAACCCTAACCCTAACCCTAATGGAAAAATAAAAATAAACATATTTTCTTTATTTTATTAGTTGTGCCTACCTATGGGGGTGATAATCGGAGGGTTTATTTACTTTTTATTTCATTTTGATCACTGTGAGAGTGATCAAAATGAAATAATGGAATCTGCAGCCGGCAGATTCGGGTGGGCTCACTGCGCATGCGCCTGCCATTTTCCAACATGGCGGCGCCCATCATCCGGACCCGCGGGACACCGGGAGTGACGGGGGACTCAGGAGGTATCGGGGGGTGAGGGGGGATCGGAGGCTGGCGGGGAGCGGAGGGAATGGGAGGGGGGGCAGATGATGACAGCGGCGGCAGATCGCCGCTGTCATTCAGTTGCAGGGGGGCGATCGCCGGTGGGGGGGTGTGGAATCGGTGTCTCCAGCCATGTCCGATGCTACTGCAGCATCGGCCATGGCTGGATTGTAATATTTCATCAATTCATTGATGAAATATTACTATCACTCTGATTGGCTGTTTCACTTTTAACAGCCAATCAGAGCGATCGCTGCCACGTGGGGGCGAAGCCACGCCCCCCGTGGTGAAGTACAAAGCCCCCTGTATCTGCGGGTCGGGTGACCTTTCAGTGACCTAGGTCACCCGACCCGCAGGGGGGCTTTAAAGACATGACGCCACATAGGCGTCACTGGTCAGATTTATACCAGCTTTCATGATGCCTATGTGGCGTCATTGGTCGTGAAGGGGTTAATGACATACATGATGTAGGAGCCAGCTATTAATGTGAAGTGATAAACCCACAGTATTATACTTCCCTGTCTGATGTCTTCTCCATTTCATCTGGTGAAAGAAAGAGGTTGAAAGACAATTTACCTCCTCTATGTAAACCCCTCACAGAGAGAGACCAGCCCCCACCATCCTCACAGTGGCACACCAGGCACAACCCTTGCATAAAATCTACACCACTATACACAAAAAACTGCAGGAGTTAAAATATCTGCCCATCCCAAAAGTCATGTTCTCTTGAGTCTATTACTCCGGTGGTTTCTGTGTGTGTACAGTATGTATAATCACCAGCAGCAGATAGCATGGTGATTACATGGTGGCATGCGCCCCTCAATGTTTAATTTTATGTGGTTTGATTAATAGCTTGTGCTATTCGGCAGTACTGAAGTCATTATGGGCATTTAAGGGTTAATGCCCTTCATGTGGTAACACGAGCAGGCTGCTGTGATTGGTCAGCCTGCTGCGTTGTGTCTAATGGTGTAGCTATGGAAGATTAATTTTGGGGTTAATCTGCCCTCAGTGAGTAACACGAGCAGGCTATGTGATTGGACAGCCTGCTGCGCGCCTATTTTGATTTATGCTATTGGTGGAGAAAGAAAAAGTGCGGGAGCCTTACCTTTATAAGGAGCCAGCTGTGAGCCAACTGTGTCAGTGACAGTTGTGAAGCAAGAAGAATCCAGATGGAGTCACTGCTGGAGCGGATGATGGCCCGGGTCGGCACAGCAGACGGCGAGGAATGGCTGAAGAAGTGTCTGGCGCCGGTGAACGAAGCCGCTGAAGTGATCCTAGTTCCAGCTCCTGCTCCTGCTGAGGTTCCTGCGCAGATGGAAGAGCTGCTGCAGTCCGGGGATGGAGAAGATGTCCGGAGGTCCCTGCGGAAGAAGAGGAAGAAGAACGAAGTATACTCACCGCCTGAATCCTGTTCCCAACGGTTCAGTGGAGGGAGGAAGAGGTCGGCGTCCGCTTGCGGTCGGCGCGGCTTCGGGAGGAAAGCGCCAGAAGCATCACGAGAGGCAGGAGTGTCAACGAGAGGAAGGATCGAGACATCTCGAGATCGCACACGAAGCCGATGAGACTTGGCCGCGTCATCGGCACGCGATTCCCAGAATGCCCAGCGGGCGATTATCCCGGAAGTCGCCGCCGGGTATGCCGCATCAGCTGCTGTGGCCAGGCACAGCGCGAACGCGGCGCCGCTCACGGGCCTGCACGCGCCGTCACCCCCATTGCAAAAGAGCTCTGCTGGGGTTTTGGCGGCGGTGACACAGGTATGGAACACATCGGAGGAGTCGGAAGAGGACGTCGCGGCAAGTGGCGGTCGGCACCCCCTGCACGACGCGATGGATGGATCCAGGAATGAAGGACATGGTGAGAGCCCCCTTGCTGGAGCACCTGATGTGGGTAGTGATTGTGTTAAGGACATTGTCTTTAGGACTTTGTCTGAGCTACTTGGTGGACAGGTCGTACCCCAGGCGCCTGCTGCTGAAGTGTCTATTCAGGACAGGTTCCCTGGGGTGGCTGAGCCCCATTTAAAAGAAGCACTGACATGTGATGTTTCTCCTTTGGGCTTTCATCTCAGTGCTTCCGTTAAAGAGAAGATATGGAAACAAGAGTATGTGGATATTTTTTCTTTGTTACCGGTTGCTAGGGAACTGCATCATAAAATGGAGAGGCCTGAAGGAAAGCAGGATGAGTCAGATAGAAAGAAAAATTTTAAATCATTCTATTCATGGTTGCAGGCCTTCTCCATTTATGCGGCAGTTTTAGGGGAAAAGTTTCCAAAATTGTGTTCAGGTTTGTTTCAACACCAAGACTGTATTCTGGAGGCTTATCGTAATTTCGGCGGTTTAGCCTGGCTGAATTATGACGAATCCTTCAGACAAAAATTGGCTGTTCACCCTGCTGTCAGGTGGGGTGGGAAGGATGTCGGGTTGTGGCTGAATTTAATGCTACCGCAGCGACAGAACCCCCACAGGCCGCAAGTGAATGTCACTTCGAAGAAGGGGGTGTGCTTTGCATTTAATGAGTCCTCGTGCAAGTGGCAGAATAACTGTCGCTTTCGCCACAAGTGCTCGTTTTGTGGCGGGGCCCACCCCTTGTTTAAATGTTTTAAAAAACATGGTCAGTCCAGAGTACAGCCATCTGGTTTTAGGGAGCAGTTTTTCAAAGGCTCAGACTCCAGTGAGCCTGGAAAGAATGCTCCCCTGGCTAGGCCGTTTTCCAGACAGGCCGAAAGCGGCGCTGGTACATAAAGGTTTTCAGTCGGGTTTTCCTGTGCCTTCTTTTGAGGGCATAGGTTGTACTGTAACAAAGAACTTAAAATCAGTAGATTGTCACAGGGAGGTAGTCAGGGCACATATTGAAAAGGAACTGTTGCTGGGCAGAGTGTCTGGTCCTTTTGAATTTCCTCCATTTGCTAATTTTAGGATATCACCTTTGGGAGTTGTACCCAAGAAAGAGGTTAATTCTTTTAGGATCATACATCACTTGTCGTATCCAACATGTAGCTCACTGAATGATGTTATTGATCCTAATGCTTCTTCGGTGAATTACACGTCATTTGATCAGGGCGGTGGATTTGTTGCAGAAGTTTGGCCGTGACTGTTTCATGGCCAAATCAGACATCAAGTCTGCTTTTCGGCTTTTGCCAATTAACCCTTTTCTTTGGGTTTCTGTTTTGAAGGTTTGTTCTATTTTGATAGGTGTCTCCCTATGGGATTTTCATTGTCATGTTTTTATTTTGAGTCATTTTCCACGTTTTTGCATTGGGCGGTTCAGGATGGGTTTTTAGAAGGGGGTGTGTTACATTATCTGGATGATTTTTTGCTTGTGGGTGAGCCGGGTCATTGTTTGAGGTTATTGAATAAATTTTTGAGTTTGATGGAATTGTTTGGGGTCCCGTTAGCTCATGACAAAACAGTCGCCCCTTGTAAAGAGCTTGAGTTTTTAGGGATTGTGTTGGACTCAGAGAAAATGGAATTGAGACTCCCCTGCCAAAAGATTGTGAAGTTAAGGTATTGTATTGCAGGCTTTTTAGTGAGGAAGAAATGTACCCTTCGAGAGCTTCAATCTCTGCTGGGTTGTTTGAACTTTGCACTAAGAATTTTACCAATGGGGAGGGTCTTTTCTAGGCGTTTGTATGATGCAACTAGAGGTGTTAGGTGCTCTGGGTCACATATCAGAATTTCGTGGGAGATGAAAATGGATTTAAGAATTTGGGATGAGTTTTTAGGAATTTTTAATGGCATTAGTTGCATTCAACAAGATTTTGTATCGTCTCAGGATTTATTGTGGTTTACTGGGATAACTAGTGAGGTTGGCTTTGGTACAACTCTTCAAACGCATTGGTGTTTTTCTTCATGGCCCTCGTATTGGTCTGCTCAAGGTTTGTTGGACAAACAGGTTTTCTTGGAGCTCTTTACAGTTTTTGTTTCACTGCATATTTGGGGGGAGGAGTTAGCGAATAGGAGGGTTATGTTCTTATCTCGTTGCCAAGGTCTGGTTTTTGCTTTAAACACATTGGCGGTGAAGTGCAGGTTCTTAGGTGGTGTTTTACGGAAATTAGTCCTTTTGTGTTTGAAGTGGAACATTTGGTTGAAAGCTCGCTTTTCCCCGGAGTACAGTAATGCTTTTGTTTTTCATCTCTCTTCTCAGCGGTTAGAGGATTTCAAGAAAAGTACAAAAGAAATGGATCCCCTACCGACTGTCTGCCCATCCCAGTTATGGGAGGCAGTTTTGAATTAGTGTTCGAATCTATTAGAAATTCCCTTGCTCCAGGGACATGGAGAGCATACTCGGCTGCTTGGCTTACATGGAATCAATTTTGTGTTGCCAGGAATCTGCTTCCTTATAAGTGTGATGTTGCTACAGCATTTGTTTTTTTGAATTTTTACATAGGTTTAGGTTATCGTTACACTTTTTTGTATAAATCATTGTGTGGGGTCTCTTTTTTCTTAAAATTGTATGGCGAGGAGTCTTTATTAAGCCTTTTTCCGGTTTGACAAGCTTTAAAGGGTTGTAAAAAAGGTTGGGCTGTGGCTGATAGCCGCAGGCCTATATCTGTAAATCTATTAGAGAGGTTATGGTCTGTGTTATACGAAGTTAGTTTTAATAATTTTGAGTTGTGTTTATTTCGGGCAGCTTTTGTTATTTGTTTCTTTGCAGCTCTGAGGATTAGCGAATTGCTGTCTCATAGTCGGTCCAACACCTCGGGTTTGTGCAGAAATGATGTTAGTTTATCCGATGCTCGGACTATACTGTTTATCAATAGGTCAAAAATGGATCAGCTGGGTAAGGGGTGTGTTTTGAAGTTGCGATCTCTACAAGGTTCGTCTATATGCCCTGTCACTAATTTGTATAACTGGCTTTCTTTACAGAGGGATACTTCCGGTTTGTTATTTTTACATGAAGATGGTTCTCCTGCCACTAAGTTTCAGTTTAATGCCATATTAAAAAAATGTATAGTCAAACTACAGTTGGATAGCTCTAATTTTTCATCACATTCCTTTCATATTGGGGCCGCAACTGAGGCAGCAAGAGCAGGCCTCAAAAGAAAAAGTATCTGTAAAATTGGTAGATGGGCGTCGAACCGATATCAGTTGTATATCCGTCCCAATTTATTATAATTAATTTATATTGTTTCTCTCCAATTCTAGGCCCAATGGTCATTTGGCTGGTAGGTCACTCATTTATACATTGGGCGCAGAGGAGAGCAGCTTGCAGAAGCTACACAGAGAACCTATCTTTTAAGTATGACCTGGTTAACGTTTTTTGGTATGGTGTAAGACAGAGGTCCCCAATGTCAGTCCTCGAGGGCTGAACCAGTGCAGGTTTTCAGGATTTCCTTACTATTGCACAGGGATTGGAATCATTACCTAATGTGCAATACTAAGGAGATCCTGAAAACCTGCACTGGTTTGGCCCTCGAGGAATGACATCGGGGACCTCTGGTGTAAGAGGTCTGAAATTTTCAAATTTGGTGGCCAGCTTAAAAAGCATGCTGTTGACTCACCCATATCCTGATCTCATAATTTTTCATATTGGAGGTAATGATTTAGGAAGGATTAAAACATTGGAGTTATTAGCTAATTTCCGCAGGGATTTTGCCTTAATAAAGAACATTTTTCCTGATTCATCACTGATTTTCTCCGAAATTGTTCCGAGATTGGCCTGGAATGGTACCCAGTTTTCCTTTTTGGAAAGAATAAGGAAACGGGTAAATCGGGAAATGGCAAAATTTTTAATTAATTTGGATGATTTTTCACATCGCCATATTGACTTGGAAGGTTTCACAGCTGGCCTTTACAGATCGGATGGTGTGCATCTTTCTGATGTGGGTCTAGACATTTTTAATGTGGGTATTCAGAATATGATTGAGAAGTGGCTGTGGTGTTTGGGGGGGGGCCTCGTATTTTTAATACTCGGCCGTTTGGGGTAAAATCACCCAACTATGTTGGGTGGATTGTGGTTTGTATATGTGTTTTGGTATTTATGAATTTTTATGGTTATTTATGATTTTAATAATATGGTAATTTATTCTAAATTATAAAGTTACCAATAATAAAACACCACGGCCATTTTTTATTCCAAAACTAACATGTCTGAGTATTTATTTATTTAGTGACAGTAATTTAAAGGGTTATGGTGGGCTTTATGCTACCACGTATAATCACCAGCAGCAGATAGCATGGTGATTACATGGTGGCATGGGCCCCTCAATGTTTAATTTTATGTGGTTTGATTAATAGCTTGTGCTATTCGGCAGTGCTGAAGTCATTTTGGGCATTTAAGGGTTAGTGCCCTTCATGTGGTAACACGAGCAGGCTGCTGTGATTGGTCAGCCTGCTGCGTTGTGTCTAATGGTGTAGCAATGGAAGATTAATTTTGGGGTTAATCTGCCCTCAGTGAGTAATGCGAGCAGGCTGTGTGATTGGACAGCCTGCTGCGCGCCTATTTTGATTTATGCTATTGGTGGAGAAAGAAAAAGTGCGGGAGCCTTACCTTTATAAGGAGCCAGCTGTGAGCCAACTGTGTCAGTGACAGTTGTGAAGCAAAAAGAATCCCCCGCCCACCCTCCCATTGTTAGGATTATGATTTTTAATGGTTATAATTTTTGTCGGGTTGTTTTATTAGTTGGGGTAAAATCGCCCAACTATGTTGGGTGGATTGTGGTTTGTATATGTGTTTTGGTATTTATGAATTTTTATGGTTATTTATGATTTTAATAATATGGTAATTTATTCTAAATTATAAAGTTACCAATAATAAAACACCACGGCCATTTTTTATTCCAAAACTAACGTGTCTGAGTATTTATTTATTTAGTGACAGTAATTTAAAGGGTTATGGTGGGCTTTATGCTACCATGTGATTGTATGTATGAAGTGTGTGTACAGTATGTGATCGTATGGAAGCAGCGAGTGTACAGTATGTGATTGTATGGGAGCAGTGAGTGTACAGTATGTGATTGTATGGGAGCAGTGTGTGTACAGTATGTGATTGTATGGGAGCAGTGAGTGTACAGTATGTGATTGTATGTGAGCAGTGAGTGTACAGTATGTGATTGTATGGGAGCAGTGTGTGTACAGTATGTGATTGTATGTGAGCAGTGTGTGTACAGTATGTGATTGTATGGGTGCAGTGTGTGTACAGTGTGTGATTGTATGGGTGCAGTGTGTGTACAGTATGTGATTGTATTGGTGCAGTGTGTACAGTATGTGATTGTATGGGTGCAGTGTGTGTACAGTATGTGATTGTATTGGTGCAGTGTGTACAGTGTGTGATTGTATGGGTGCAGTGAGTGTGAACAGTATGTGATTGTATGTGAGCAGTGTGTGTACAGTATGTGATTGTATAAGAGCAATGTGTGTATAGTATGTGATTGTATGGGTGCAGTGTGCATACAGGATGTGATTCTATGGGTGCCGTGTGTGTACAGTATGTGATTGTATGGGAGCAGTGAGTGTACAGTATGTGATTGTATGGGTGTAGTGTGTGTACAGTATGTGATTGTATTGGTGCAGTGTGTACAGTATGTGATTGTATGGGTGCAGTGAGTGTGAACAGTATGTGATTGTATGTGAGCAGTGTGTGTACAGTATGTGATTGTATTGGTGCAGTGTGTACAGTATGTGATTGTATGGGTGCAGTGAGTGTGAACAGTATATGATTGTATGTGAGCAGTGTGTGTACAGTATGTGATTGTATGGGAGCAGTGAGTGTACAGTATGTGATTGTATGGGAGCAGTGTGTGTACAGTATGTGATTGTATAGGAGCAGTGTGTGTGTACAGTATGTGATTGTATTGATGCAGTGTGTACAGTATGTGATTGTATGGGTGCAGTGTGTGTGAACAGTATGTGATTGTATGTGAGCATTGTGTGTACAGTATGTGATTGTATAAGACCAATGTGTGTATAGTATGTGATTGTATGGGTGCAGTGTGCGTACAGGATGTGATTCTATAGGTGCCGTGTGTACAGTATGTGATTGTATGGGTGCAGTGTGTGTACAGTATGTGATTGTATGTGTGCGGTGTGTACAGTATGTGATTGTATGGGTGTAGTATGTGTGTGGCGCCCCCAGGAGTATGGCTGCCATAGTGGCTTTGCCTTCCTCCAGGGAGGGTAATGCCTGGCTTGGAAGCAGTAAAGGGTCTCTCTCGCAGTTAAGCTATACATGCAACACGGTTCCCACTCCAGACCAACAGAGGGAGCGCTGAACCAGGATTGGGGGAGGAGCGCGCTCTGAAGGCCAGGAGGGAGCATAGGTAGTTAGTCTGAGGAGAGTGAAGTGTGCAGACGTGAGGAAGAAGCGCGGAGATCGAGCAACGAGGAAAGGCTCATCTCCATCAAGAGCGCATGATCTGGAGCCTGGTCTCCATGGTTGTATGAATATTAATGGTCCTGCAACAGACATCAGAGGAGTAGGAGGCTGTAAATGCACTACTCCCATCTAAGACTTGAGGGCACAACAGCAACATTGATAGTGAGCTGGGACTCAGGAGCAAGGAGTCCCGAAACAGGCTACAGCTGTCTGCCGTACAAGTAGAGTTCTTGGGAACATCTGTCAGGAGGAACTTCAGTGTAACTTGGTACTGGAGATCCCTCAAGTAAGAGCTAGGAAGGAGTCTGCACAGCCCATCTGCTGAGAGAATCCCTGAGTTGCTTCCAGGCTAGCCTGCTCCGGTACCATCTGTAATCAGGACCCTGGACTGCATTTATCAAGTAATGGTACAGAAACTGCACCCCCCCTGCTGTGTCTTTGTCTGCTTCCTACCCTTCCGGCAAAGCTACATCCCCGTGCCAACCATATCTACACTGCCCTGGGACTACAGCTTCACCTGTGGGGAGCTTAAACATCTTTGCTGCACCATACCATCAGTCCCAGCGGATCTGCATGCAGCGTCGGCTTAACACCTCCCTTGACGAACACCACAGGTGGCGTCACGAACTATTCATCTAATCCATTGCATTTCCACCATTCAATCTCCCCTATTTCTTGGGCGCCCAGGGCCACAGACCGGGTCACTGCTGCCGTGACACAACCCGCTGATACCGGCCCGGTACCGAGTACCCCACAGCCCAGGGAGGGCGACCCAACTTGGCGGCACGAACAGGATTACGGAGCCCGGCACCCCCGGGTCCTGTGTGCCATAGACTGTGTTTGTGCAAAAAAACTGTGTTGGCGCCATTGCCGCCATTATCCCGCTGTTTGGCGTGCGCGGGAAAACAAAAGAGGCAGGCCTTCGTGGGCGGAGCCTGCCGAGAAGCGTGAAGCAGTGAAGTCCCGCGCGGGAAGAGGAAAAGTGCGTGAGAAGTGGGATAAGCTGAGGCCTGCAGCCTGATCATCGAGCCTGCGAAGCGGCCGCCGGTAAGCTTGCTCGACTCCGGCCCTGGCTAACGTTAACTGGGGGGGAGAGGATGTCAGAGTCCTGTGCCAATGCAGCGGCGGACGCCGCCGCCAGCCGCTCAGCGTCGCAAGATGATGGATCCAATATGGCTGCGGCTCAGATAGTGCCCACTGCAGCAGTCCCCATAATGACGCTGTCTATGCCCTACTTTCCGGGAGCAGCATGGCTACCGCTTTATTCAGGGGAGTCACATACCCTGAGTGAATTCAAAGATAGACTGTGTAGTTTGTTTGAAGTATACCCTCTGTCTGAAAGCCAGAAAGTGAACATCCTGATTGGGCAGCTAACAGGTGCAGCACAGAGAGAGGTGATAGCCTGGCAGGATGCTGATAAAGAGACTGTTGCAAAGATTCTGGCCAAGCTGAGAACCACCGTTGACACCCTCACTGCGGCTGAAATCAAGATGAGGTTCTTTGGATGTAAACAGAAGGCGCAGGACAGTATAAGGGACTATGCTCTTAACCTGCAGGAGGCGCTGTGAGCCATTAAGCAAATTGATCCTGACAGTGTGAAAGAGGAAGACAAATTGTTAATTAAAGGAACAGTTCATTGAAGGACTCCTATCCAGTACCCACAGAGGACAGCTGCGCATCATCACCCTGCAAAACCGTGATCTGGACTTTGCTGATTTCAAGGACAGGGCTATTTGGGTACTGCAAGAACCAACTGTCAGCCGTCCAGCGCTCCCTAGGCACCCAGTGATCACCTTCCACCAGGAAGCAACATCTTTCCCTTCCATCCCTGTGGAGGCTGATGCTCAGACTCTGGATAAAGACCCAGCTGCAGATCTACGTCTACAGGTCCAGGAGTTGACTAAAGGAATGGCTGCACTTACTAAAAGTGTGCAGTCCCTGAAGGTGTCCTGCAAGGAGAAGATCCAGCTTGCCTCCAGTCCAGTGGATGTCCCGTGGCTCTGGAAGAAGAGGATTCCACCACTCCAAGGAAGAACCAACGATCGCTATGACCAGGCTGGACGACCCATCTGTCGTAACTGCCACAGGACAGGCCACATCGCCAGGTTCTGTCATTTAAACAAGCAACCCCTGGGGCAGAGGGCCAACCCCCAGGAATAGGATCCCCAGGCCCAAAGAACTGGAGAGCCAAGTATGTTGGAGGGAGACCAATCCTTCCAGTGGTGATTTATGGCTTCCCCATGAACGCTTTGCTGGACACTGGCTCCCAGGTGACCACCATGCCGTACATTCTTTACAAGAGGTACTGGGCTGACTCTGAACTCATCCATGGCCCAACTGATGAACTGACAGTAGTTGCCAGTAATGGTCAGTCTTTACCCCAAGTAGGATGTAAAGAAATTACTGTTAAAGTGGGTAGAGTAGAATTAAAATCTCAAGGCCTGATAGTTGTGGATATTGATCAACGTGAATGTAATCCCATGATGACTCTTGGTACAAATGTAATTGAAAACTGTCTTTCCGAGGTTATTGTCCTGTTGCAACAGGTGGCTGAGACTGCTGGTTCCGGTGAACAATGAGTCCTGCAGAAGGAGATCAAGGCCCTGATGCAAAGACAACAGGTAGAACTCTCTGGCGGAGAAATTGGCAGTGTCAGAGTGAGTAATCCTTTCCCCATTGCAATACCTCCCATATGCGAAATGTTGATTTGGTGTTGGGCAGCCATGGGCCTCAGAGGTAAAGATTACCAGGCCTTGGTAGAACCAGTGTACTCTGACAGCCGGCCCACCTGGGGGGTAGTTGATGTACGTAAAGGGAGAGTACCTGTACGCCTTTTGAATTGTGGGGAGGAGGAGGCCACAATACCTCGGTATGCCTCAGTTGCTAAGCTGCTCACTATTAATAACAACTCATTGCAGGCAGCAGAGCCATTGAACTCATCTGACCAGGTGGAGGACAATGGCTCTGTAAAGCAGCTGGAGGAGCGGTGTCAGCAACTGCAGGTAGGAACCGATTCAACCCCTACCTACCAAAAGAATGGAATTTACAGGGTGACTCAGGAATATGAGAGGGTATTCAGTAAACACTCACTAGACTTTGGGCAGGCAAAGGGGGTTCAACATCATATCCCCACTGGAGATCATCCACCCATTAAAGAAAGGTACCGTCCTAAACCCCCGAAACAATACCAATGTGCTAAAGTTATGTTGAGAGAGATGAAGGAAGCTGGGGTTATCAGAGATGAAGGAAGCTGGGGTTATCAGAGACAGTTGTAGCCCATGGGCAGCTCCCATAATTTTTGTAAAGAAAAAGTATGGTACCATGAGAATGTGTGTTGATTATAGGAAAATTAACAGCATTACACATAAAGATGCCTACCCATTACCTAGAATTGAGGAATCATTAGCTGCAGTTAAAACTGCTAACTACTTTTCCACCTTGGATCTCACTAGTGGGTATTGGCAGGCTCCTGTGGCAGAGGCAGACAAGGAAAAGAAAGCCTTTACAACACCAGTGGGTCTCTGTGAGTTCAACTACATGCCATTCGGGCTCTGCACCGCTCCAGGGACATTTCAACAGCTGATGGAGTGCTGCCTGGGACACAAGAACTTTGAGACAGTCCTCTTGTACCTGGATGATGTCATTGTTTTCTCCAAAACCTATGAAGATCATCTGAAGCTTTGTCCAATTTTGGCCAAAAGGTGAAGCTTTCCAAATGCCACCTCTTGAAGTCCAAGGTACAGTACCTCGGTCATGTGATGAGTGCAGAAGGTGTAGCACCAGATCCTGACAAGGTCACAGTCATCCGGGACTGGCCGAAGCCCAGCAACGTCCATGAAGTACGCCAATTCCTCGGACTGGTAGGCTACTATCGAAGATTTATCAAAGGCTTTACTGAAATAGCCACCATTATGCAAAATCTTCTGGTGGGGCAGTCCAAGAAAGCCAAACAGAAAAGTTCCACCTTTGAATGGACTGAGGAGTTGGAGAGATCCTTCACTCGACTGAAGATGGCTCTCACAGGTGATGAAGTTCTGGCCTACCCAGATTATGACCAACCCTTTGTCTTGTATACGGATGCCAGCAACATGGGACTTGGAGTAGTACTGTCACAGGTACAGAAAGGCAAGGAAAGAGTGATCTCTTACGCTAGCAGGAAACTTCGTCCCTGACAACTACAGTTCCTTCAAACTGGAGTTACTGGCCATAGTCTGGGCTGTCACTGAAAGATTCAAGCATTACCTAGCTTCAGCCAAGTTTACTATCTTCACGGACAACAATCCGTTGACTCACTTGGAAACTGCGAAGTTAGGTGCACTGGAGCAGCGATGGATGGCTCGGCTGTCTAACTATGAATTTACCATCAAGTACCGAGCGGGGCACAAGAATGCCAATGCTGATGCGCTGTCCAGGATGCCTAATCTGCCTGATGCAGGAGAAGACTCTGAGGCTCTTGAAGAAATAGAGTTACCTCCCTTCCACCGGCCAATTGCAGCTCAACGTGCTCAAGGAGTGAGAAACCGACGGTCTGGCTTGAAGGAGGTCACCCTGAATCCTTTGCCCCATCATGACTGGGCAGAAACGCAAGATAGTGACCCTGCAGTCTGCCTGGTGAAGTAGCTACTGTCACAAGCTGACTCACACCCAGAGTCAGATGCTCCTGAAGAAACCCAGCAGTTGTGGAAGGAGAGAGGCCGTTTGTTCATCTATGAAGGAAAGCTGTGTCGGAGGAGTATCAATGCCCGCACTCATGAGCTGGTCTGGCAGGTGGTAGTCGCAAAGAGAGAGGCATCAATGGTCTTAGAAGCATACCACAATGGAGCTGGCCACTTTGGATGGAAGAAGTTGGAAGCATTGCTCTGGGAGAGATTCTACTGGGCTGGTATGAGAAAAGCCATTGAAAACTGGTGCCGGGAGTGTGGACAGTGTAACCTGCGCAGAAAGGATCGAAACAGCCAGAGAGCGCCTCTACCGCCAATAATCACCAAACAACCACTTGAGTTGGTAGCCCTGGACCATGTGAAGCTGGTTCCAAGCCGTTCAGGCTACATCTATGCTCCTACCATCGTAGACCACTACTCAAGGTTCCTGGTAGTTGTGCCTGTCAAAGATCAAACAGCCAGGACAGCAGCCAGAGCATTCCAACAGCACTTCTGTAGACCACATGGATATCCTGAGCGAGTGCTTTCTGATCAAGGTCCAGCTTTTGAGGCAGAAGTGCTCCAGGAATTCTGTAACTTGTACGGTTGTAAGAAGATCCGGACAACACCCTACCATCCACAGACCAATGGCATGTGTGAGAAGATGAACCAGGTGGTGATTGACCTACTGAAGACACTGCCTTTAGAGGAGAGAAATCTGTGGCCAGAAAAGTTGCCAGATCTGGTGGACCTCTACAACCATATTCCAGTGAATTCCACCAACTGTACCCCAGCCTACTTAATGAGAGCAAGACCTGGTAAACTGCCTATTGATTTGGACATGGGAGTCCTTACGTCTGAAGTAACATCACCAGATGCTGATTGGGATACAGAAAGACAACAACAGTACAGAAGAGTCCAAGAGTGTGTGGAAAAGAGTCTAGCTCTACACACTTGGTCTGGGGCAACTCATAAAGTCCCACGGATTCCAGTACCACCTTTATGCCGATGATACTCAGATCTACCTCTCTGGCCCAGACATCACCTCTCTCCTCTCCAGAATCCCAGAGTGTCTATCAGACATATCCTCCTTCTTCTCCTCTCGCTTCCTCAAACTCAATGTGGACAAATCTGAACTGATCATCTTTCCCCCATCTCACAGATCTTCCTTACCTGACCATTCTATAACAATTGACCACGCTTGACCACACCACGCTTTCCCCAGTACCGGAGGTCCGCTGCCTCGGAGTAACCCTTGACTCTGCCCTGTCCTTCAAACCGCACATCCAAGCTCTCTCCACCTTCTGTCGCCTCCAGCTCAAAAATATTTCCAGAATCCGTCCCTTCCTCAACCCTCAATCTACTAAAATGCTTGTGCATGCCCTCATCATCTCCCGCCTCGACTATTGCAACATCCTTTTCTGTGGCATCCCTGCTAACACCCTTGCACCTCTCCAGTCCATTCTCAACTCTGGCGCCCGATTAATTCATCTCTCTCCTCGCTACTCCTCCGCTTCTCCCCTCTGTAAATCTCTTCACTGGCTCCCATTCCCTCAGCGTATCCAGTTCAAATTACTAATACTGACCTACAAGGCCATCTACAACCTATCTCCTCCATACATCTCTGAACTAATCTCCAGACACCCCCCCTCACGTAATCTCCGGTCCTCCCAAGACCTCCTTCGCTCCTCCACACTTATTCGCTGCTCACCCAACCGCCTCCAAGACTTCTCCCGAATAGCCCCCATCCTCTGGAATTCCCTGCCCCAACACATCCGGCTATAAACCACACTCGGATCCTTCAGACGGAACCTGAAAACCCATCTCTTCAGGAAAGCCTACAGCCTGCAGTGTCCTCTCTCCTCTCTATATCAGTCTGTGATTGTTAGTTTGTTTGCTGTAAGTGATATCTGTAATCTGTATGTAACCCCTTCTCATGTACAGCACCATGGAACCAATGGTGCTATATAAATAAATAATAATAATAGCTCAGGCAAGACAAAAGCAGGAGAAGCTTTACAATCAAAATGAGCCTGCAGTTCCCTTGTTACCAGGAGAACAAGTCTTAAAAAGTAAAAGAAGACTGCATAAATTGGATGACCAATGGGAAGCTGAACCTTACACCATTCTACCCTCAAACTTTGACAACATCAAAGTATGTCTTATTAGTAAAGATGGAGGAGAAACTTCAGCAGCAATATCAAGAGATCATCTGAAATTATGCCCTGATTTGTTGAAGGAAAGAAGGGAAGAACAAAGTAACATCCAACCCTTAGAAGAAGAAGAAAAGGTCAGCACTATACTCGGAGAATTCCCTGCAAATTGGACTAAAGTAAATGATGCCATAGTGGTGTCAGTGTTGACGTTTCCCCAACTGGTAGTACAAGAGGAAGTAAGTCCAGAGAACTCTGAAAATCAGGAAGTTCGAGCAGCAGATGCTACACCAGCAGTGGAGTCAGAGAACCCTCGCCCTGCCAGTAGTGAATCTGTCATGCCCACAGTGACTCTAAGATCTAGTAGACGCATACTACCCAGTGTACACGCCACACCAGTAGCTAGAACCAGACAAACAGTTCAGTCCATAACAACACCAGTGTTACGCAGATCTACCCGTACCACCCAAGGTATACCACCAAGTAGATTTTGCATCTAGAGTAAGTTAAAGTAATGTAACTGTTAAAATGTATATACAAAAGTAACTGTTCAAGTCTTGTGCCTACAGATATTCTGTAAGAAGTTTTCCCCCTTTTTGAATTTTCCAGTTTTGTTTTCATGGACACTGAAACACAGGACTGTGTGTGGTAAAAACTTTCCTTGTAAATAGTTCACCATTTGCCCAGGAATGGACCATGGACATTGATGCTGGACTTATCATCATAGGACTATTTTTGGAGCACTTGGTTTTTGTAATTTTTCCTTTTAACAAATCTTGTACAATTATTATTGCTCACTTTGTTTATTTGTTAATATGTTTTTCATGTTTTTCATCAGCCAAGTAGTGCTGACTTGCACTAGGGGGGAATGTGGCGGCCCTAGGAGTATGGCCGCCACAGTGGCTTTGCCTTCCTCCAGGGAGTGTAAAGCTAGGCTTGGAAGCAGTAAAGGGTCTCTCTCGCAGTTAACCTATACATGCAACACTGTTCCCACTCCAGACCAAAAGAGGGAGCTCTGAACCAGGATTGGGGGAGGAGCGTGCTCTGAGGGCCAGGAGGGAGCATAGGTAGTTAGTCTGAGGAGGGTGAAGTGTGCAGACGTGAGGAAGAAGCGCGGAGATCGAGCAACAAAGAAAGGCTAATCTCCATCGAGAGCGCATGATCTGGAGCCTGGTCTCCACGGCTGTATGGATATTAATGGTCCTGCAACAGACACCAGAGGAGTAGGAGGCTGTAAATGCACTACTCCCATCTAAGACTTGAGGGCACAACAGCAACATTGATAGTGAGCCGGGAATTAGGAGCAATGAGTCCCCGAAACAGGCTACAGCTGTCTGCAGTACAAGTAGAGTTCTTGGGAACATCTGTCAGGAGGAACTTCAGTGTAACTCGGTACTGGAGATCCCTCAAGTAAGCGCTAGGAAGGAGACTGCACAGCCCATCTGCTGAGAGAGAATCCCTGAGTTGCTTCCAGGCTAGCCTGCTCCGGTACCATCTGTAATCAGGACTCTGGACTGCATTTATCAAGTAAAGGAACAGAAACTGCACCTCCCCCGCTGTGTCTTTGTCTGCTTCCTGCCCTTCCGGCACCGCTACATCCCCGTGCCAACCACATCTACACTGCCCTGGGACTACAGCTTCACCTGTGGGGAGCTTAAACATCTTTGCTGCACCATACCATCAGTCCCAGCGGATCTGCATGCAGCGTCGACTTAATACCTCCCTTGCCGAACACCACAGGTGGCGTCACAAACTATTCATCTAATCCATTGCATTTCCACCATTCAATCTCCCCTATTTCTTGGGCGCCCAGGGCCACGGACCAGGTCACTGCTGCTGTGACACATCCCGCTGATACCGGCCCGGTACCGAGAACCCCACAGCCCTGGGAGGGCGACCCATGTGCAGTATGTGATTATATGGGAGCAGTGTGTGTACAGTATGTGATTGTATGGGAGCAGTGTGTGTACAGTATAAGATTGTATGGGTGCAGTGTGTAGAGTATGTGATTGATTGCAGTGTGTGTACAGTGTGTGATGCAGAGTATTTACAGCATGTGATTGTATGGGTGCAGTGTGTGTACAATGTGTGATTGTATGGGTGCAGTGTCTGTACAGTATGTGACTGTATAGGTGCAGTGTGGGTACAGTATGTGATTGTATGGGAGCAGTGTGTATACAATGTGTGATTATATGGGTGCAGTGTGTTTACAGCATGTGATTGTATGGGTGCAGTGTATACAGTATGTCATTAGGTGCAGTGTGTGTGTAGTGTGTGATTGTATAGGTGCAGTGTCTGTACAGTATGTTACTGTATAGGTGCAGTGTGTGCAGTATGTGATTGTATGGGAGCAGTGTGTGTACAGTGTGTGATTTCATGGGAGCAGTGTGTGTACAGTATGTGATTGTATGGGTGCAGTGTATACAGTATGTCATTAGGTGCAGTGTGTGTGTAGTGTGTGATTGTATGGGTGCAGTGTGTGAACAATGTGTAATTGTATTGATGCAGTGTGTGTACAGTATGTGATTGTATGGGTGCAGTGTATGTACAATATGTGATTGTATGGGTGCAGTTTCTGTACAGTATGTGACTGTATAGGTGCAGTGTGTGTACAGTGTGTGATTGTATGGGAGCAGAGTTTGTACAGTGTGTGATTGCATGGGAGCAGTGTGCATACAGTATGTGATTATATGGGCGCTGTGTGTGTACAATGTGTTATTGTATGTGTGCAGTGTGTGTACAGTATGTGATTATATTGGAGCAGTGTGTACAGTATGTGATTGTATGGGAGCAGTGTGTGTACAGTATGTGATTGTATTGGTGCAGTCTGTGTAAAGTATATGATTGTATGGGTGCAGCATGTGTACAATGTGTGATTATATGGGTGCAGTGTGTTTACAGCATGTGATTGTATGGGCGCAGTGTGTATACAATGTGTGATTGCATGGGTGCAGTGTGTGTACGGTATGTGATTATATCGGAGCAATGTGTACAGTATGTGATTGTATGGATGCAGTGTGTGTACAGTATATGATTGTATGGGTGCAGTGTTTGTACAATGGGTGATTGTGTGGGTGCAGTGTGTACAGTATGTGATTATATTGGAGCAGTGTGTACAGTATGTGATTGTATGGGTGCAGTGTGTGTACAATGTGTGATTGTATGGATGCAGTTTGTGTACAGTATATCATTATATTGAAGCAGTGTGTACAGTATGTGATTGTATGGGTGCAGTGTGTGTACAATATGTGATTGTATTGGTGCAGTCTGTGTATAGTATATGATTGTATGGGTGCAGTATGTGTACAATGTGTGATTATATGGGTCCAGTGTATTTACAGCATGTGATTGTATGGGCACAGTGTGTGTACAATGTGTGATTATATGGGCGCAGCATTTGTACAGTATGTGACTGTATGGGAGCAGTGTGTGTACAGTATGTTATTGTATGGGAGCAGTGTGTGTACAGTATGTGATTGTATGGGTGCAGCATGTGTACAGTATGCGATTGTATTGGTGCAGTGTGTGTATAGTATGGGATTGTATGGGTGCAGTGTGGAGGCCCGCACAGGCCATCTGCCCAAGTGGGCAAATGTACATTAGGCTGCAGCACTGAACTGTAAGGAGGGCAGATAGACCCAGTTTTTGGCCTCCATCAGTGTCATGTCAGACAATGGCCAGGCATCAGGAAGTTTTTCTGTGGGCAGAGTTTGCACTCTTCTCTGTCCCCAGCAACTTCTACTACACACTGCTGCGTTTCATCTTCTCCTTATCAGGATCTGTGTGCGTCCCGATATGGAGCATTTATTTCTGCATTTACTGCATTCAGCCTCCAATCATATATATACAGCACTCGGCCTCCTATCTTGTATATACCGCACTCGGCCTCCTATCTTGTATATACAGCACTGAGCCTCCTATCATGCATATAGAGCACTCTGCCTCCTATCATGTATATACAGCACTCGACCTCCTTTCATGTATATAGAGTACTCAGCCTCCTCTCATGTGTATATATATATATATATATACTGCACTTGGCCTCTTATGTATATGCAGCACTCGACCTCCTATCATGTATATACAGCACTCAGCCTCCTATCATGTATATGCAGCGCTCAGCCTCCTATCATGTATATTCAGCACTCAGCCTTCTATCATGTATATACCTCACTCACCCTCTTCTCATATATATACAGCACTCAGCCTCCTATCATGAATATACCTCACTAACCCTCCTCTCATGTGTATACAGCACTCAGCCTCCTATCATGTATATACAGCACTCAGCCTCATATCATGTATATACAGCACTCGGCCTCCTATGATGTATATACCTCACTCACCTTCTCTCATGTGTATACAGCACTCAGCCTCCTATCATGTATATACCTCATTCACCTTCCTCTCATGTGTATACAGCACTCAGCCTCCTATCATGTATATACAGCACTCAGCCTCCTATCATGTATATACAGCACTCGGCCTCCTATCATCTATATACTTCACTCACCCTCCTCTCATGTGTATACAGCACTTAGCCTCCTTTAAACTCTTTCCTTCATTGGACGTAATATTCCGTCCATGTGACCTGGGCCCTAAGTACCATGGACGGAATATTACATCATGCCCTTTAATGCGACATCGCGACTTAAGTCGTGGTGATCGCATTAAAATGCCGACGCCATCTAACCTCAGGATAGATGGCCTCGGCATCCCGGGCAGTCTCCGCCCTGCCTCGCCCCTCTGTGAGCTGTGATTGGCTGTTCAATTCAGAACAGTCAATCACAGCGCTTCTCTTTCTTTCAGCCAATCAGATTGGCTTAAACAACACGAACCTAGGCTAGGATCGTGTACCGATGCACTCGATCCTAGGACCAGTGCCTGGCATTGCCAGGCACAGGAGAAAAGCACCCAGATTGGCGCGATCGCCGATCTAATCGATCGCGCCAATCGCAGCGCACAGCGCTGTGCCCTGCCGGTACCGGCCCGGATCGGTGCTGTAATAGCACCGATCCTAGGCGAGAGTCTAGGACAGGCCCAGCAGGGCCTGCACGAAGTGGTTGGCGCGATCGATTAGATCGCCGATCGCTCCAGCCACAGGGCACAGCTGCGGTCACGCTGTGACCGCTCTGTGCCCTGCTGATGACCTGGCCATGACCTGCCTAGGCTCCGATCCTAGGCAGTTACCATGGTCACCAGGCAGAGCAGGGATTGGTGGTAAGTATTCGATCCCACCAATGACAGGTCACAGCAGCGACGTGACCGCTCTGTGACCTGCCCCTGACCTGCCTCTGACCTTTCTGACCTGTCTGCAGGGGTCCTCACTCTAGCTGAGGATTCCTGCAGAGAGGTCGGATGCAGCAAGAGCTCCTGTGCTGGGTATTGTGGTGCTACAGCTTGTAGCATCACAATCCCTGCAGAGGAAAGAAGAAAGAAAACTACAACTGTAAGTGTTAAATGATCCCTGATCCCCTGCCCAATCTATCTTCACCCCCCAATCTATCTTCATCCACCCCCCTCTTACCCCCCTTCTACCCCCCTCCACCCCACTTTTGCGCCACCTCTGTGAGCAGCCGCCGAGCGTTGATCGGTGACGCAGTTCACCGATCAATAATCGTGCTCGCTTTTTTTCCTTATCCCCCTTTGCGCCACTTCGGCACACACATCCCGCAGCCGCAAAAGTTGGATAAGTGACACACGTCACTTATCCAAGCTTGTGCCTGCCGTTTTTCATTTTTTTCACCCCCCTACTACAATCCTAACTGTTGATCCCTGCCCAATCTCTCTTCATCCACCCCAATCCCCCCATCCCCCTTCCCCCTATTTTTACCCCCTCCACCCCACTTTTGCGCCACCTCCGTGCGCAGCCGCCAAGCATTGATCGGTGACGCAGTTCATCAATCAACACTCGTGCTTGCTTTTTTTCCTTAGCCCCCTTTGCACCACCTTCCGTACACACATCCCGCAGGCGCAAAAGTTGGATAAGTGACACACGTCACTTATCCAAGCTTGTGCCTGCCGTTTTTAATTTTTTCACCCCCCTTTGTGCCACCGAACTACAATCCTAACTGTTGATCCCTGCCCAATCTCTCTTCATTCACCCCAATCCACCATCCCCCTTCCCCCTATTTTTACCCCCCTCCAGACCACTTTTGCGCCACCTCCGTGCGCAGCCGCCGAGCGTTGATCGGTGACGCAGTGCACTGATCAACACTCGTGCTCGCTCGTGCACACATCCAGCAGCCACTAAATTTTGATAAGTGACGCCGTTCACTTATCATATCTAGGACCTGCTGTTTTAGACTTTTTCACAGGTATTTTGCTCCCTATTTCCTTTTAGCTTTTTCTTACAGGATAGTGTGCACCAATCACTAGCCCCCCCCACCACATACACAGTTATAAATAAAGTACACCCAAGCACCATATTTACACGAAAAAATGTCCCGCCCATCACGTTCCACCCAACAGCGCTATTCAATGGAGGAGGCATATTCTTACCTTGCCTCCGACACTGACAGTGATGATGACGATCCGACTTTTCTTTATTTTTCGGATTCTTCATCCTCTTCCTCTTCCTCCTCGAGTCCTGCGGAACCGCCACGCAGACGCTCCAGGACAGAAGATGAGGCAGCGCCCACCATGCCCGCAGCTGATTCAGCAGACCCTGTGTGGACATCGCCCCCCCGAAAATTATGAGCCACTGATTCCTGATTTTGTGGCAGAATCAGGAATCAAATTTGACACCACCGGCCTCACAGAAATTGACTTTTTCAAAGTCTTTTTCTCTGAGGATTTTGTTAACCTCATGGTGGAGCAAACTAATTTGTACGCTCGGCAATTTTTGGAGCAAAACCCGCGTTCAACCTATACTAACTGGTCTCCTGTGGACGCAGTTGAAATGACGCAGTTTTGGGGCCTGGTCCTCCACATGGGTATCCTGAAGAAGCCTGAAATTCAGAAATATTGGAGTGTTGATATTTTATACAACACTCCAGTGTTCCGAATGGTCATGGTCCGGACGCGTTTTCAGGCCATCCACAAGTTTCTGCATTATAACGATAATGCACAGTGTCCTGCACGAAATGACCCCAACTTTGACCGTCTGTTCAAAGTTCGGCCTGTCATCGAACACTTCAACAAAAAGTTTGCTGAAGTGTACGTGCCCCAAAGGAACATTTGCGTGGATGAGTCCTTGGTCCATTTTAAGGGCAGGCTCATATTCCGTCAATACCTGTCCAGTAAGAGGGCCAGGTACGGAATCAAACTCTATCAGCTGTGTGAGAGTACCTCAGGGTACACCCACAGGTTTAGAGTGTACGAAGGAAAGGACACCAGGATTGAACCCCCTGAGTGTCCTCCTGACCTGGGAGTGAGTGGGAAAATTGTGTGGGATTTGGTGCAACCACTGCTGGATAAAGGTTATCACCTCTACACTGATAACTTTTATACCAGTGTCCTACTCTACAAAGCCCTCTTTGCGTGAGGTACCACAGCTTGCGATACTGTTCGCAAAAATCAGAGAGGCCTCCCGAAGACGCTACTTGGGCAGATGCTCCAAAAAGGTGAGAGCAGGGCCCAATGTAGCGACCACCTGCTGGTGGTCAAGTACAAGGACAAGAGGGATGTCCATCTCTTGACCACCATACACGGTCATGGCAGCGCCCTCAGCACTGTACGGGGTACCTCTACACAGGTCCGCAAACCTGAATGTGTGCTGGGGTACAATAAAAACATGGGGGGAGTTGATCGCTCCAATCAACTCCTCCAACCGTACAATGCTTTGAGAAAGGCCAAGGCGTGGTACAAAAAGCTGGCCGTGCACATCGTCCATTGGCAATGCTCAATGCATTGCTATTGTCACAATGTGCATGCCCCAGTGATACGTCGTACCTTGAGTTCCAGGAGGTAGTGGTTAAGGCCCTGATGTTTGGCACTCTGGAAGGAGCGGGCCCCAGAACTTACGGAACCTAAGGTGCTCGTATTGTACCAGGTCAGCATTTCCCGGGGGAGGTCCCACAAACTGGAAAAAGAGGTAAATCACAAAAAAGGTGCCGAGTGTATTAAAAAGACGGAATACGCAAGGACACCATTTATCAATGCGACACCTGCCCTGAAAAACCTGGCCTGTGTATGAAGGATTGCTTCAAAAAGTACCACACCTCATTGAACTTCTAAATTACTTTACCGGAAACATTAGATTAGTTGGGGCACATCAAGATAAGTTCCTTGGGGGTCTAGTTTCCAAAACAATGTCACTTGTGTGTTTTTTTACTGTTTAGGCACATCAGGGGCTCTGCAAATGGAAAATGACGCCCGCAGACCATTCCATCTAAGTCTGTATTCCAAAACGTCACTCCCTTCCGATCCCCGACGTGTGCCTAAACAGTTTTTTCCCACATATGGGGTACCAGCGTACTCAGGACAAATTGTACAACAACTTTTGGGGTCCAATTTCAACTGTTACGCTTGGGAAAATTAAAAATTGGGGACTAAACGATCATTTTTGTGGGCACAAAATAGGATTTTTTATTTTCACGCCTGGGCAGTATAAACTTTAGTGAAACACTTGGGGGTTCAAAGTTCTCACCACATATCTAGATAAGTTCCTTAGGGGGTTTAGTTTCCAAAATGGGGTCACTTGTAGGGGGTTTCCACTGTTTGGGCACATTGGGGCTCGTCAAACGCAAACTGGCGTCCAATCTCAATTCCAGCCAATTTTAGGTTGAAAAAGTCAAATGGCGCTGCTTCCCTTCCGAGCCCTGCCGTGCACCCAAACAGTGGTTCCCCCCATATTTAGGGTATCAGCGTACTCAGGACAAATTGGACAACAACTTATGGGGTCCAATTTCTCCTGCTACCTTTGGGAGAATAAAAAATTGGGGACTAAACGATCATGTTTGCGAAAAAAAAATATGATTTTTTATTTTCACGCCCGGGCATTATAAACTCCTGTGAAGCCCTAGGGGGTTCAAGGTGCTCACCACACATCTAGATATGTTCCTTAGGGGGTCTAGTTTCCAAAATGGGGTCACTTGTAGGGGGTTTCCACTGTTTGGGCACATTGGGGGCTCGTCAAACACAACATGGCATCCAATCTCAATTCCAGCCAATTTTAGGTTGAAAAAGTCAAATGGCGCTGCTTCCCTTCCGAGCCCTGCCGTGCGCCCAAACAGTGGTTCCCCCCACATATAGGGTATCAGCGTACTCAGGACAAATTGGACAACAACGTTTGTGGTCCAATTTCTCCTGCTACCTTTGGGAGAATAAAAAATTGGGGATGAAACGATCATGTTTGTGGAAAAAATATGATTTTTTATTTTCACGCCCGGGCGTTATAAACTCCTGTGAAGCCCTAGGGGGTTCAAGGTGCTCACCTCACATCTAGATAAGTTCCTTAGGGGGTCTAGTTTCCAAAATGGGGTCACTTGTGGGGGGTTTCCACTGTTTGGGCAGATTGGGGGCTCGTCAAATGCAACATGGCGTCCAATCTCAAGTCCAGCCAATTTTAGGTTGAAAAAGTCAAATGGCGCTGCTTCCCTTCCGAGCCCTGCCGTGCGCCCAAACAGTGGTCCCCCCCACATATATGGTATCAGCATACTCAGGATAAATTGGACAACAACTTTTGGGGTCCAATTTCTTCTGCTACCTTTGGGAGAATAACATATTGGGGACTAAACGATCATGTTTGTGGAAAAAATATGATTTTTTTTTTTCACGCCCGGGCATTATAAACTCCTGTGAAGCCCTAGGGGGTTCAAGGTGCTCACCACACATCTAGGTAAGTTCCTTAGGGGGTTTAGTTTCCAAAATGGGGTCACTTGTGGGGGTTTCCACTGTTTGGGCCCATTGGGGGATCGTCAAACACAACATGGCGTCCAATCTCAATTCCAGCCAATTTTAGGTTGAAAAAGTCAAACGGCGCTGCTTCCCTTCCGAGCCCTGCCATGCACCTATAGGGTATCAGCATAATCAGGACAAATTGGACAACAACTTTTGTGGTCCAATTTCTCCTGTTACCCTTGGGAAAATTAAAAAATTGTTGCTAACAGATCATTTTTGTGACTAAAAAGTTAAATGTTAATTTTTTCCTTCCATGTTGCTTTTGCTCCTGTGAAGTGCCTGAATGGTTAATAATCTTCTTGAATGTAGTTTTGAGCAGCTTGAGGGGTGCAGTTTTTAGAATGGTGTCACTTTTGGGTATTTTCTGCCATATAGACCCCTCAAAGTGACTTCAAGTGTGAGGTGGTCCCTAAAAAAATGGTTTTGTAAAATTTGTTGTAAAAATGAGAAATACTGTAGCTGGTCAACTTTAAACCCTGAGGCTGTGTGCACACGCTGCGGATTTTGCTGCGGTTCCGCAGCGGTTTTGGCCGCTGCGGACCCGCAGCAGTTTCTGCTGCGGTGTACAGTACAATGATTCCCTATGGGAATCAAAAACCGCAGTGCAGACGGTGCGGAATTTTCCGCGCGGATTATCTGCGGTTTTCAATCCGCAGAAAGAATTGACATGTCAATTCTTTCTGCGGATTCTCCTGCGGTTTGCCATCTCCTCCATTGAGGAGATGAAAAACCGCAGGACAAAACCGCAGAGCAATCCGCAGGTAAAACCGCAGGTCTTTTGACCTGCGGTTTCACCTGCGGATTGTACAAAATCCGCGCGGATGAATCCGCACCTTTTCCGCAGCGTGTGCACACAGCCTGATAACTTCCTAACAAAAAAAAATTTTGTTTCCAAATTTGTGCTGATGTAAAGTAGACATGTGGGAAATGTTATTTATTAACTATTTTGTGTCACGTAACTCTCTGATTTAAGGGCATAAAAATTAAAATTATGAAAATTGCAAAATTTTGTAAATTTTCGCCATATTTCCGTTTTTTTCAGAAATAAACGCAAGTTATTGCAAAGAAATGTTATCACTAAAGTGTAGTACAATATGTCATGAGAAAACAATGTCAGAATCGCCTAGATCCGTTGAAGCGTTCCAGAGTTAATACCTCATAAAGGGACAGTGGTCAGAATTGTAAAAATTGGCCCGGGAGTTAACGTGCAAACCACCCTTGGTAGTGAAGGGGTTAATGTATATACCTCACTCACCCTCCTCTCATGTGTATACAGCACTCAGACTCCTACCATGTATATACAGCACTCAGCCTCCTATCATGTATATACAGCACTCAGCCTCCTATCATGTATATACAGCACTTGGCCTCCTATCATCTATATACCTTACTCACCCTCCTCTCATGTGTATACAGCACTCAGCCTCCTATCATGTATATACAGCACTTGGCCTCCTATCATCTATATACCTCACTCACCGTCCTCTCATGTGTATACAGCACTCAGCCTCCTATCATGAATATACAGCACTCGGCCTTCTATCATGTTTATACAGCACTCAGCCTCCTATCCTATATATACACAGCAGTCAGCCTCCTATCATTTATATACAGCACTCAGCCTCCTCTCATGTATATACAGCACTTAGTCTCCTATCATGAATATACAGCACTTGGCCTCATATCGTACATACAGCACTCAGCCTCCTATCATGTATATACAGCACTCAGCCTCCTATCATGTATATACAGCACTCAGACTCCTATCATGTATATACAGCACTCAGCCTCCTATCATGTATATACAGCACTCAGCCTCCTATCATGTTTACACAGCACTCAGCCTCCTATCATGTATATACAGCACTCAGACTCCTATCATGTATATACATCACTCACCCTCCTTCTCTTGTGTATACAGCACTCAGCATCCTATCATAAATATACAGCACTCAGCCTCCTATCATGTATATACAGCACTCAGCCTCCTATCATGTATGTACAGCACTTACATCAGACTCTGTGGTTTGGGGGGTTTATTGCTGTCACTAATAAATGATTGCAGTGTGGTTTTCTATGTCCGGCTCTGGTCACATCTGTCATTATACAGGAGCCACATTGCAGAGCCGAATCCTCTGCCACAAAGACACCACTGACTCCTGATGGGTGATACTGAGGGCAGAGGGGCTTGATGGGTTCTCCAGAGTTTCCATCATTATGGGAGGAATAATAGCTGCAGGTAGAGCTGACTTATCTACATGAATATGGATGTAATTGGGGCGGAGGCTCGGATATAGATGAGAATGGAGTCTGCACTGATGTCTCATGAGAAATACAGAATTAGGAATATAAGCTTACCTGTATTTGTAGTCCAGAGTTGTATTCGATGTGGTCAGATTGTGCAGAGTTGTATTAGACATGGTCAGATTATTAGCAGCATCGTCCATTCTGAGGAGTCACCTACAGTAATAATAATACAACAGACCATGTAATCTCTGTATCTGGGCAGTAGGATCTTGTGGTAAAGGAGCCATTGTTTCCTCATTGTCCCCCTGTTAGTTATCAGTAATGTGTGTAGCGAGTGTATTACATTACTGACCAGTCACTGTATTTTGCCGTTTCCAACTTTCTTTGCCTCGTTCTGCGTCTCATAGACTAACACTGAAAAGTGACCTCCGGCCACAGAGAAGTGGAGTGGAGCCGGAGTAGACCGGAGCAGCGCTGGAAACGGCAGATGACGATGGCTGGTAAGTAATGGAATACACGCTCTACACACATTACTGATCACTAATGGGGGGACAATAAGCACATCGGGGGCTCCTGTAATCACACGTGTCTCCAGCTTACACTATGGGGGGATTTATATAAAGCCGGCTGGAGTAAGATGAGCTGCACGCTGTATAGTTATAGTTCATGGGAACAGGATTCAAAAATATTTGTGCTGGAGAAAGATTAGAAAATGTGTGGAATATTAATATTTTCTTATTTTATATGGAGTGCAGTGACAATTTACCACAAATTTTGGGCAGCAAACAGGTCTCCAAGGAAAGGAGCTGGATATTAAAAAGTTGTATCCCACCACTGATAAAGACATCACTATCTGCTGTGGAATGACTTCTTACAGATTTATCATTATCACTCATCACATGAGACATAACACCCAAACCAATCAGGGCAATATCTTCTGGAGATGCCTCATGGGAATCTGTCAGCACAATCCTCTCCCCAACTGTGTATATGGTCGTGTTCCTCTGTGACAATACTGAGAAGACACAACACGACCATATACACAGATTGTGGGCTGGGAGAATTGTGCCAACAGATTCCCTATAAGAAAGAAAATTACTGTTATAATAAACTGCTGATCTATATAAAAAATATAATAAAAGATAGATAATAGATAGAGAGATAATAAGTAG
This sequence comes from Dendrobates tinctorius, assembly GCF_039654945.1. Classification (NCBI taxonomy): domain Eukaryota; kingdom Metazoa; phylum Chordata; class Amphibia; order Anura; family Dendrobatidae; genus Dendrobates; species Dendrobates tinctorius. The sequence goes on along the minus strand of NW_027361831.1, from coordinate 12,880,466 downwards.
GTAATAGAGGATAGATAGTTGATAGACAATAGATGATAGATACTTAGATATAATAGATTAATACTTAGATAATAGATAGATAATAGTTAGATAGATAATAGATAACAAATGAAAGAAGGAAAAAAAGCAGCACAAAAGAGATTGTTGGGTGCAAGAGCCTCCCAGGCATGTACTAAACTTTGTAGATACATAAAAAAAAAAATGAAGGCAGCACACCAGTAGATAAAGAGTCACGTGCAGTTTATTGGCCCATATAGAAAGATAGAAAGATAGGCAGATAATAGATAGATGATAGATAGATAACTGATAGAAAGATAGATGATATATAGATAATAGAAAGATTGTAGATGGATGATAGACAATAGATAGATAGATAATAGATGACAGATAATACAGAATAGATAATAGATAGAAGAGAGATAGATAGAATTACCTTCCTTTCTTCTCCACCAGAATCCCTTCCCTTTGGTCAGTGAGTGCAGCGGATCATCTGCCCATAACCAGCATTGTTGCTGTATATACTGTGTATATATATATATACTCTTCTCTGGCCGAATCCATCAGACACTTCTGCTAAGTGCAAACAGTTATAAATTACAGAATAATTGTTTTTTATATTATTTACTTAGTTGTTATTGAACCATCCGGATATATTAGTTTATACATATTTTATACAAATAATTATATTAATGCTTTTTCATGACTCTCATACAATTATTTGCTCTTTCAGTCCATTATGAGGAAAGTGTAATACAGATATTTTTATTGTTGCATTTGAAGTGAACTTTCCACCAAATTTTTCATCTTGAGCTGGAGACACAATGTAATAGCGACTGCAGAGCGGAATACAACATGTTTTATTGTTTTTAGCTCTCCATCGTGGAGATACTAGCAATCAAATTATTTGGCACCTAATGAGTAAACTTTTGTTGAGCCCCAGTGGATGTTATCAATAGATTTCACTTCTTTCTATTTGATGCTGATCAATCATAAGCAGGCAGCACTTGAGCAAATCATCAAGATCTTCTGCTGGCAGCTCCCTTTGTAATTGCCATCATTGACGTTCCAGATGTGCTCAATGGGAAACAAGACCCAAGAAGGAGCAAGATAAAACTGGACTCATTGTTGAAGATGTTAAACCCCATTCCAGACTCCATTGCTCTATTTCAGCCTCTAGCCTCCATTTGTAAACCACGTGAGCAATGTACTGAAGAGGACAACACGAGTGAATGACACACAGGTCCTATTGCTGTGATTATGTTGTGGGGTGACATAATGTGCGATATCACTCTGCACTGTGGTGGGAATTTTTATTCATAAAAAGACGTTGGAATAAGCTCCTCCATATGCTTCTTAATAAATTAGTGGCATCTCTGGCCATCTTTCTATGATTTAGAGGGGGGTGGCTAGGCTTTCTTATGCTAGTGAAAAAAAAATCAGATATCTTATCTATTAATCTATCGCCCTGCCTGTCTATTTATCTTTATCTATTTATCTATCTGTATATCTAGCTATCTATCTGGTAGGCGTAAGGCCTTAGGTAGTGTTCACACAGGCAGTTCAGTTTGGGTCCAAACACTTGCAGATTTTATTGCTTTCCACATGTAGCACAGCACCAAAACCAACTGATAAACATAAATCCCTAGTCAGTAACTAAACAGAACAGACCCTGGCTACTCCTACATGGCTGAGCTAGCCCCACCTCAGTCCACATACAAATATGGTTCACAGCAACCACTGACACTTGTGGTTCTCTGCACACGGCCTCTGCACTCTTCTCAGAGAGGGATTCTGGCCTGTTTCTCACTTCAATTCCAAGACACATCCAGTTTGGTCAGCTTCCGTGATCTGACTGACCAAGGAGAAGAGATAACTTGGGTATATCCAGGACTAGCCAGGTGATCTATTTAGGGCCTGTAGACCTAGGATTTAGCACTAGCCTATCTGGCTTTGCTGCACAATCATTCAATTCAAAGAAGTTTTATTTAAAGAACAAAATATGGATACACGAGAGTAAGTGGGTGCTCTTGTCATTAGTATGGCTGTCTTTGGAAAGACCGAACAGGCTGGGGCTCATCCCACTGAATGCCAGTACTCTTTCCTCATGGGAAGAGTATTAATCAGACAACAGGTTGTCTGTACAGATATAGTACATTACTAGGAAGGATACCAGATGATGCAAGTGAGTTTCACCCTCCCACTGGCTCTTCAGTGATTAGAACCTTTGCGACTAGGAAGCTGACCGAGCACAGCGAGGTATGTGGCCAGGTGACTGGATTGTCCCAATCTGGGTTCTCCAAACAAATTTGTGGGCTCAGTGTTGGGCAGTGGAGCAGTTTTGTAATCCACCAGCTGGAACCATGGTCCCAAGGCTGAAGTCCTGTGGAATCACTCTGGTGACAGAAGATTTCCCCTTTTATATTCTGCAGCTCCAATTTCTGGGAATTTGGTGTAAAGGTGTGACATAGGATTACCACCTCGCTTTGCTCCCCTAATGCTTCTTAATTTGTAACTGTTTACATATGTTACTTACTGTAATGTCATTAATACTTGGTGGTACCGCTACATGTAAAATATGTATTACTCCGCATAGTCAATGGTACTGCCACACTCTTTTCAGTGTTACCATTTTATGTACAGTATTGTATATGTGTTATGTTCGGGTAATGTAATACTGTGTAAGATAGGGAACGTAAAGTGCACGCTTTGGACATTAGAGGGGGGCACCTTAGTATTATAGTTCTCATAGATAAGGGTATGTGTAGTTTCTTTGTGGGCCACTAGATGGGGGCATACTAGTGTGCACGGTTAGAATAGGTTATAGCTCATTTATAGGGGGTTAAAGATAGGAGGGGCTGCCAGGTGGTAAGTCAGGAATTTTAGGAAGTTAAGTCAGACGGGGCCAGGGTGCTCGATTTGTACACATGGACTATAGGCCCAGGACGGCTCGGCAGCCATGCAACGTTAAATAGCTGCAGCCCACGTTATCCATGGCCACTGGGCATCATTTCAGTGGGTCAGTACAGGAGAAGGAAAATGTGGCGACTCATAGCCTGGGCAGATGCCTTTAGGGCAGGAGTCAGTTGGAATGAGGAACTGAAGGAAGTTGGAGCTTCGACAGGAACGGTACAGACAGGCCGGATGCTTTACCAGAGGCAACCAAATCGGGTAGCTGATGATTTTGAGTCTGGGGCGAAACAGGCAGAAGGAATTGTCATCATGGCGAGTTTAGGCCAGGAAGAATCTGGGGAGCAGTCTAAGATGCCGGTCCGGACGTGTGTCGCACAGAAGCGTCAGCGAAGTAGGGAAAGATGAGGAAACAAGTGCAGTTGAATGTGAATTCCATGATGTGCCAACTGTGGATATAATGTGTGAAGTTCTAAGTAAAGAAATTGTTCAAGTTATCCTGGACTGTGTCTCCATTACTGGGGGTCGCCTGGAAGGAGGGTCGTCGTTGCCTGGGAAGCGCCCAGGGGGACCTGAAACTGGAGACGCAGGTAATCTGAGAAGTGGAATACAGTTTTCTGTGAGGGAAGGTCAGGACACAGATGCTTCAGTGTCTCTGGCCAAGACTAAAGTCTTGGACCTCGCTTACCAAGTGATGGAAGAAAAGCTAATGTTATTTGAGTCCGTGAAACAGGGAAATAGCAAGGTGCAGAAAAAATATATTAATAATATTACAAGGTAAATATATTCTATTGCAGACGTTTTGATCTGTCCTGGGTCTTATTCATTACGTCATTGTTTGTTGCGGGAGAGGAATAGAACTATGGGTTAAGAAGAGGAACTGCCCAGTTCAAGAGAGTACAAATAGATTGCTGTATAGTCTTCAATTCTATGGGATAGGTATAATGTGATGTAATTGGAAATTGTGGCGGTGCTCCCGTACCTTGCTCCTGCACCTTGCTCCTGTTGCTGCCGTACTTAACCCATAGTTCTATTCCTCACCAGCAACAAATGACGATGTAATAAATAAGACTCAGGATGGGTCAAAACATTTGCAGTAGAATATAGTCGCCTTATAATATTATTAATATTTTTAATATTTAATAGCAGCTGAGGTGTGTATTATTAGGTTCTGTAGCAGCTGAGGTGTGTTATGAGGTTCTATAGCAGTTGAGGTTTATTATGAAGTTTTGCAGCAGCTGAGGTGTGTATTATGTGGTTCTGCAGCAGCTGATATGTATAATGAGGATCTGCAGCAGCTGATGTGTATTATAAGATACTGCAGCAGCTGCGGTGTATTATGGGGTTCGGCAGCAGCTGAGGTGTCTATAATGTTCTACAGCAGTTGAGGTGTATTATGGGGTTCTGCAGCAGCTGAGGTGTATTATGAGGTTCTTCAGCAGCCAAGGTGTGTTATGTGGTTCTTCAACAGCTGAGGTATATTAAGATGTTCTGTAGCAGCTGATGTGTGCATGATTAGGTTTTACAGTGTCTGAATTATGATGTTTCGCAGCAGCTCAGGTATGTTATGCAGTGGCTGAAGTGTGCATTATGAGTTTCTGTAGTGGCTTAGATATCTTTTGCGGCAGCGGAGATTTGCATTAACCCCTTTACCCCCAAGAGTGGTTTGCACGTACATGATCGGGCCAGTTTTTACAATTCTGACCACTGTCCCTTTATCAGGTAATAACTCTAAGGCTAAGTGCACACGTACCGGAATTCTCGCGGAAATTCCCGTGAGAATTCCGGAATTCCAGTCCGCTGGAAAATCGCATTTTAAATTCCCGCGATTTTCCCGCGGAAAAACTAGCATTTTGCAAGCATAATTAGCTTGCAGAATGCTAGCGTTTTCCAAGCGATCTGTAGCATCGCTTGGAGAACTGATTGACAGGTTGGTCACACTCGTCAAACATAGTGTTTGACAAGTGTGACCAACTTTTTACTACTGAGGCCGCCTATGCAGCATCAGTAGTAAAAGATAGAATGTAAAAAAAAAATAAAAAATGGTGTTATTCTCACCCTCCGACGTCCCGCGCATCCGTTCCCAGTAATCCTTTGCGAAAATGCCCGCGATGACGTCAGTTCTCACGGGATCGCGACGTCTCGCGGTAATTCGCGATGACGTCGCGCAAATGACCGCAAGACTTCGCGATCCCGCGAGAGTGGACGTCATCGCGGGCATTTTCGCAAAGGCTTACTGGGAACGGGAGCGTGAAGAGAGGCGGGGAGGCTGCGCAGGACGTCGGAGGGTGAGAATAACAATATTTTTTATTTTAAAATTCTATTTTTTACAGGGATATGGTACCCACAGCCCGGAGGACAGTCTCCTCTCCTCCGGACCGTGGGTACCATCCGCAATTGTTCTGCTTACTTTCCGCATGGTGTGCACAGCCACATGCGGGAAGTAAGCGGAACAATGCATTCCTATGGGTGCGGGATCGCCGCGATTCCGCAAATTAATGAGCATGCTGCGGTTTTTACCGTGAAGCGATTCCGCCGCGGTAAAAACCGCAGCATTAGCATAGCATTGCGGAATCCCATAGGAATGCATGGGATGCTTATTTTTCGCGTTTTCGCGGCAAAATCGCGCGGTTAAAACAGCCGCGGAAACGCGAAAAAAACGCCACGTGTGAACTCAGCCTCAAACGCTTCCATGGATCCTGATTTTTTCTCGTGATGTATTGTCCTTCATGTTAGTGGTAAAATTTAATTCAAATAACTTGCGTTTATTTGTGAAAAAAACGGAAATTTGGCAAAAATTTAGAAAATTTCGCAATTTTCCAACGTTGAATTTTTATGCCCTTAAATCACAGAGATATGGCACTTAAAAATCTTAATAAATAACATTTCACATATGTTTACTTTACATCAGCTCAATTTTGGAACCAACATTTTATTTGTTAGGAAGTTATAAGGGTTAAAAGTTGACCAGCGATTTCTAATTTTTGCAACACCATTTTATTTTTACGGACCACATCACATTTGAAGCCACTTTGAGGGGTCTATATGATATAAAATACCCAAAAGTGACACCTTTCTAAAAACTGCACCCCTTAAGGTGCTCAAAACCACATTCAAGAAGTTTATTAACCCTTCAGGTGCTTCACAGGAATTTTTTGAATGTTTAAAAAAATGACCATTAAATTTTTTTTCACAAAAAAATTATTTCAGGTCCAATTTTTTTATTTTACCAAGGGTAACAGGAGAAGTTGGACAGCAAAAGTTATTGTGCAATTTGTCCTGAGTACGCTGATACCTGATATGTGGGGGTGAACCACTGTTTTGTCGCATGGCACAGCTCTGAATGGAAGGAGCGCCGTTTGACTTTTTCAATGCAAAATTGGCTGGAATTCAGATCAGACGCCATGTCACGTTTGGAGAGCCCCTGATGTAGCTAAACAGTGGAAACCCCCCACAAGTTACCTCATTTTGGAAACTATACCCCCCGAGGAACTTATCTAAATATGTGGTGAGAAGTTTGAACCCACAAGGGCTTCACAGAAGTTTATAACGTACAGCCGTACAATTAAAAAATCATATTTTTTACACAAAAATGATCTTTTCACCCCTAATTTTTATTTTCCCAAGGGTAATAGGACCCTAAAAGTTATTGTGCAATCTGTCCTGAGTACGCAGATACCCCATTTGTGGATGTAAATGACTATTTGGGTTCATGGCAGGGCTCGGAAGGGAAGCAGCGCCATTTGACTATTTTGGTTGGAATTGAGATCGGACACAATGTCGCATTTGGAAAGCCCCTGATGTGCCAAAACAGTGGAAACCCCCCACAAATGACACCATTTTGGAAACTAGACCCTCCAAGGAACTTAACTAGGTGTGTGGTGAGAACTTTGACTCCCCAAGGGCTTCACAGAAGTTTATAACGTACAGCCGTACAATTAAAAAATCATATTTTTTCCACAAAAATGATTTTTTCACACCAAATTTTTATTTTCCCAAGGGTAACAGGACCCTAAAAGATATTGTGCAATTTGTCCTGAGTACGCTGATACCCCATATGTGGGGGTGAACCATTATTTGGGTGCATGGCAGCGCTCGGAAGGGAAGCAGCGCCATTTGACTCTTTTGTGTAATGGTCACACGTGGCTGGACACCGCGCCTACAGCTGGGCGAATTTATGTGACACGCGTGACCCTGGATACACTGCCTCCAGTAGGGCAAATTTAAATAATAGAACGTGCAGCTGGATACACTGCCTCCAACAGGCGAATTTCGGTAGTTCACGTATGTCTGGAAACCCCGCCTCCAGTAAGGCGAATTTAAACAATAAAGGGAAAAACCTGAGAAACAACAATGGTCCACCACCTGCGTGCATCTTTTCCTCTGACCCGGTCCAACACCGGAGTGCCCCATTTCCTCCGACAGGGTCCAACACCATAGTGCAGCCTTGGAGCAAAAGAGTCCATACACCTAAGTGCAGCTGTCCACCAACAGAGTCCAGAACCTGAGTACAGCTTTCCAGCAACCGAGTCCAGAATCTTGAGTCCAGCTTTCCAGCAACAGAGTCCAGCATCATGAGTGCAGCTCTACATCATAGCTGCCACTCTACCAAGCCATGCAAGACCTCCTTGCTGACAACATAGCTGCCACTCCACCAAGCCATGCAAGACCTCCTCGTTGACACCATAGCTGCCACTCCAGGACTTTGACAGAGCTGCACCGGACTCTCCTTCAGCTCCATCCTTCACCCAGGCTTGCTTGCAACTGAGAAATATCACCAACAGTGATTGACACACCTGACACTCATTTAATATAATAATCTTTATTTTTATATAGCGCTAACATATTCCGCAGCGCTTTACAGTTTGCATACATTTTTCATCATTGTCCCCGATGAGGCTCACAATCTAAATTCCCTATCAGTATGTCTTTGGAGTGTGGGAGGAAACCGGAGTACCCGGGGGAAACCCACGCAAACACGGGGAGAACATACAAACTCCTTGCAGATGTTGTCCTTGGTGGGATTCGAACCCAGGACCCCAGCGCTGCAAGAGCAATCACACCTGTTTTATAATCACGTGCACTAAACAAACATAACCAGAGTGTAATGACCCTAACGGCCACCTGGGGCAAGACTGGAACTGAAACCACCACAGTGCAATGACCCTAATGGCCACCGGGGGCAAAACAACCTTTAGCACTCAGCTAAAGGAAAAAAGAGGTTACTTGTGCAATTTATAAGTCAGATCCAACCTGGATCATGACAGTACCCTCCCTCAATGAGGGGCCCCTGGACCCTCAAGACCGCTCCTCATCAGGGAACCACATACAGCGGGGACGCCCAGATCCAGAGTTCACCCCTGCAACTACCTGCACTTCAGGTTTATGACAAACGCACCGCTGGTTGTTATGAGCTCATTTTCTCCTTCACCTCTGATGTCTGATGAACTCCCTCTGCTGGTGAAGGGAGGTAGTAAAACTGATCTGGATGGGAGAGACTTGTCATCGGATCAGGTGGAATGTGATTGGACATCCGGAATTTCTGAGTGGATATAAGGCTGCCGACGCCCTGCTGGGTTGCTGGTGATACTTCTCTGCTCAGAGCTCTGGCCTCCAGTTTATTCCAGTCTTCTAAAAGCTAAGTTTTGCTTTTCTGTTGTTCCAAGAGATTTTGTCTGTTTGCTTAGTGTATGTGTTCAGCCAGCCCTGGCTAGGACTGGCTGCACTCCATTTTTGTCTCTGATCAGTTGCTCTCTTTTGCTCTGTTTTCAGAATATACCTGAGTGCTGATATAGTGATTTTGAAGTCTAGTGACTTCAGATGTGTTGGACATAGGGTTTTTTGCGTGAATTGCAGACAGCAGCTTTTCTGTCCTGTCCTATCTAGTTAGTGAGGGCCCCATCATTTGCTCAGCCTGTCTTTCTATCTGTGTTTGTGTTTCATCTGTTTTCACTGTCAATACATGTTGGGGGCTGACTATTGCTTTGGAGTTCTGCTCTGGGGCAGTTTAGATTTCCCCTTTCTTTCTTTAAGTTTATTTAGCTCTCCGGCTGTGATCGAGGGGTCTAGGACCACCGTAGGAACCCTCCACAGCTACTGTTAGTTGTGGTGTATAGGATCAGGGGTCTGCAATCCGCTAGCTACCAACCTCTCGGTTTTCTGGATTTAGCTTGTATTTTTGTTTTCTCCTCCTCCGGTGACCCATTCATAACAGAATCACCAGCCATACTGCAGATTCTAGGGTATTCAATAGCAGGAAAGAATTGTTTAAAAAAAGAAAAAAGTGTCAATTTTTTTTTTGTATATTTTTTCCTCTTTTTCTCTGGGGCCGTAGGAGGAATTTTTCTTACTGGAGATTAAGCAATTGTCTGATCGTGTGGAGCAGCTGACTGCTGAAGTGCGGGGAATTTCCGCCTATCTTGCTCATTCACACGCTGCTGAACCAAAGATTCCTACTCCTGATGTGTCTTTTGGGGATCCGTCAAAATTTTTGAATTTTAAGAATAATTGTAAATTATTTCTTGCCTTGAAGCCTAACTCATCGGGGAGCTCTGCGCAGCAGGTTAAAATTGTCATCTCTTTGCTGCGCGGCGATCCCCAGGATTGGGCGTTTTCTTTGACACCTAATGATCCTATTCTAACTAATGTGGATGCATTTTTTCAAGCCTTGGGGTTGTTGTATCATGAACCTAATGCTATTGATCAAGCTGAGAAAGCCCTGTTGGCATTGAGCCAGGGTCAAGATTCTGCAGAGTTATACTGTCAAAAATTCCGAAAGTGGGCAGTCCTTACTACCTGGAATGATGGTGCCTTGGCAGCTCTCTTTCGGAGGGGTTTGTCAGAAACCGTAAAAGATACTATGGTGGGATTTCCTGTTCCCTCTGGTCTTGACGATTCTATGTCATTAGCCATTCAGGCGTGAACGTAAAAGTACACGAGAAATGTTGCCACCTGTTGAACAAATGTCTGAACCTATGCAATGTGATAGAGTTTTGTCTAGGGCGCAATGTCAGGAGTTCAGAAGGCGTAATAAGCTGTGTTTTTTCTGTGGAGACGCCTCTCATATGATTTCTGTCTGCCCTAAACAAGAGAAACGTTTTGCACACACATTTGCTGTGGGTGGTGTTCAATCTAAGTTTCTTCTAGCAATTACTCTGATCTGCTCCCTGTCCACATTTTCCACCAAGGCTTTTGTGGATTCGGGAGCGGCTCTGAACCTGATGGACTTGGATTTTGCTAAACGTTGTGGGTTTCCTATGACACCTCTGCGGACGCCTATCCCTTTGATGGGTATTGATGCTTTGGCGAAAAATAAACCTCAGTTTTGGACCCAGGTGGTAATGCGGGTCGCCTCAGACCATGAAGAGAATTGCAGATTTTTGGTGTTGCATAATTTGCATGATACCATTGTACTGGGATTTCCCTGGTTGCAAATTCATAATCCAGTTTTGGATTGGAAATCTGTGTCTGTTGTGAGTTGGGGTTGTCGGTGTGCTATTGGTGACGCTCCTGTCTTCTCCACCTCTCCCCAGTCGCATGATGTTCCTGACTATTTGGCTGATTTTTATGATGTATGTAGTGAGAACAAGTCTGCATCTTTGCCTCCTCATAGGAGTTATGACTGTGCAATTGAGTTGAGCCCTGGGTGTAAATTTCCCAAGGGTTGACTTTTCAATTTATCTGTACCTGAGCACGAGGCTATGCAATCTTATGTTAAGGAGTCGTTAGAGAGGGGTCACATTATACCATCCTCTTCACCCTTTGGTGCTGGTTTTTTTTTCGTGGCCAAGAAAGATGGTTCATTAAGGCCTTGTATTGACTATCGTTCCCTCAACAAAATTACTGTTAAATATCAGTGTCCGTTACCCCTGATATCTGATTTATTCTCCAGAGTTAAAGGTGCTTGCTGGTTTACCAAGCTTGACCTCAGGGGGGCGTATAATCTTATTCGCATTAAGCAGGGGGATGAATGGAAAACGGCGTTTAATACTCCGGAGGGACATTTTGAGTACCTGGTGATGCCTTTTGGGCTCACTAATGCCCCTTCTGTCTTCCAGTGCTTCATGAATGATATTTTCCGGGACTTTGTGGATTCATTTCTGATCATCTATCTGGATGATATTTTGATCTTTTCCAGGGATTGGGACTCTCATGTGGAACATGTTCGGACTGTGTTCCGGATTTTGAGGGAGAATTCCCTGTATGTTAAGGGATCGAAATGCCTTTTTGGTGTACAGAGGATTTCATTTTTGGGATTTATTTTGTCTCGGTCAACTTTTGAAATGGACCCAGCCAAGGTACAGGCCATTTATGATTGGGTTCAGCCCACTTCTTTGAAGGCCCTCCAGAAGTTTTTGGGTTTTGCTAATTTTTATCGTAAATTTATAGCTAATTTTTCTGGTATTGCCAAACCCTTGACTGATTTGACTAAGAAGGGTGCTGATGTACTGAATTGGTCTCCAGAGGCTGTTTCTTCATTTCAGGAGCTGAAGCGGAGGTTCACTTCTGCTCCGGTTTTCCAGCAACCTGATGTCTCACTCCCGTTTCAGGTAGAGGTGGACGCTTCTGAGATTGGTGCAGTAGCGGTTTTGTCCCAAAAGGATCCGGTGATGTCTAAAATGAATCCCTGTGCTTTCTTTTCCCGAAAGTTCTCCCCATCCGAACGCAACTATGATGTGGGGAATCGAGAACTGTTAGCCATGAAATGGGCATTTGAGGAGTGGAGACATTGGTTGAAGGGAGCTAAACATCAAGTCGTGGTCCTTACTGACCACAAAAATTTGATTTACCTTGAGTCGGCCAAACGCTTGAATCCTAGAAGGCTAGGTGGGCCCTGTTTTTCACACGTTTTGATTTTGTGGTCTCTTTTCTTCCGGGCACTAAGAATGTCAAGGCAGATGCCCTCTCTAGGAGTTTCTTTGCTGATTCACCTATTGTGACAAAGCCTGCTACCATCATAGGTGAGGGGGTAGTTCTTTCTGCCATCTCGCCCGATTTTAGACGTGCTCTGGATGAGTTTCAGGAGGACAAACCTGAGCGCTGTCCCATTGGAAAATTGTATGTTCCTGACCAGTGGAGGAAGAGAGTAATGTCTGAAGTTCATTGCTCTGCATTTGCTGGTCATCCAGGTATTTTTGGTACTAGAGATTTGGTGAGTCGGTCTTTTTGGTGGCCTGCCTTGTCTTGTGATGTCAGGAATTTTGTGCAGTCCTGTGGGACTTGCTCCCGGTCTAAACCTTGCTCTCGTTCTAGTGGGTTGTTGATGCCTTTGCCGGTGCCCAGGAGGCCATGGACCCATATTTCAATGGATTTTATTTCTGATATGCCTGTCTCTCAGAGAATGACTGTTATTTGGGTGATTTGCAATAGATTCTCTAAGATGGTCCATCTTGTACCACTCCCTAAGTTGCCATCTTCCTCAGAGTTGGTGCACTTGTTTTTGCAGCAGGTGGTTCGCTTGCATGGGATTCCTGAGAACATTGTATCTGACAGAGGAGTTCAGTTTGTTTCTAGATTTTGGAGGACTTTTTGTTTCAAGCTGGGAATTCAGTTGTCTTTCTCCTCTGCGTTTCACCCTCAGAGCAATGGGCAGACGGAGAGAACAAACCAGATTTTGGAGTCTTATTTGAGATGTTTTATTTCTGCTGATCAGGATGATTGGGTTTCATTTTTGCCCTTGGCCAAATTTGCTTTAAATAATAGAGCAGGTTCTGCCACTTTGATGTCACCTTTTTTTGTAACTATGGGTTTCATCCTCGATTCTCTTCAGGGCAGGTGGAGTCTTCTGCCTGCCCAGGTGTTGACACTGTGGTGGAGAGAATGCACCAGATCTGGGACCAAGTGGTGGATAAGTTGTCTCTCTCCCAGGAAAAGGCCCAGCAGTTTTCCAACCGGCATAGGACCATTGGTCCCCGGTTTAAGGTGGGTGATATGGTTTGGTTGTCATCAAAGAATATCTCCATGAAGGTGGCTTCTCCAAAGTTTAAACCTAGATTTATTGGACCTTACAAGATTTTGGAGATTCTTAATCCGGTCTCTTTTCGATTGGCTCTTCCTGTTACATTTAAGATCCATAACGTGTTTCATAAGTCTCTGTTAAAGAGGTTTGTTGAGCCAGTGGTTCCTGTGGTGGCACCTCCTGACCCTGTATTGGTTGATGGTAATATGGAATACGAGGTTGAGAAGATACTGGATTCTCGTCTGGCTAGACGGAGACTCCAGTATTTGGTTAAGTGGAATGGTTATGGCCAGGAGGATAATTCTTGGGTCTCTGCATCCGATATTCATGCCGAAAGATTGGTTCGTGCTTTTCGGGCCCATCCTGATCGCCCTGGTGGCGTGGATGAGGGTTCGGTGACCCCTTCTCAAGGGGGAGGTACTGTTATGAGCTCATTTTCTCCTTCACCTCTGATGTCCGATGAACTCCCTCTGCTGGTGAAGGGAGGTAGTAAAACTGATCTGGATGGGAGAGACTTGTCATCGGATCAAGTGGAGTGTGATTGGACATCCGGAATTTCTGAGTGGATATAAGGATGCCGACACCCTGCTGGGTTGCTGGTGATACTTCTCTGCTCAGAGCTCTGGCCTCCAGTTTATTCCAGTCTTCTAAAAGCTAAGTTTTGCTTTTCTGTTGTTCCATGAGATTTTGTCTGTTTGCTTAGTGTATGTGTTCAGCCAGCCCTCGCTAGGACTGGCTGCACTCCATTTTTGTCTCTGATCAGTTGCTCTCTTTTGCTCTGCTTTCAGAATATACCTGAGTGCTGATATAGTGATTTTGAAGTCTAGTGACTTCAGGGCCTTTTCTATCAGACGTGTTGGACATAAGGTTTTTTGCATGAATTGCAGACAGCAGCTTTTCTGTCCTGTCCTATCTAGTTAGTGACGGCCACATCGTTTGCTCAGCCTGTCTTTCTGTGTTTGTGTTTCATCTGTTTTCACCGTCAATACATGTTGGGGGCTGCCTATTGCTTTGGAGTTCTGCTCTGGGGCAGTTTAGATTTCCCCTTTCTTTCTTTAGGTTTATTTAGCTCTCCGGCTGTGATCGAGGGGTCTAGGACCACCGTAGGAACCCCCCACGGCTACTGTTAGTTGTGGTGTATAGGATCAGGGGTCTGCAATCCGCTAGCTACCAACCTCTCGGTTTTCTGGACTTAGCTTGTATTTTTGTTTTCTCCTCCTCCGGTGACCCATTCATAACAGCTGGTATTGGCAATGTATGTTCTGGAGGCACCACACATCTCCAAAGCGCCGACCTGGGTAACGAGTTTTGTATGTGTATGTTTGGTATGAGCTAGTAAGACTCCGCAACACACTTCCACTAGATGTTTTATTTGGTGGACACCCATACATGCACGTTCACACACAGGTCCGGACCTGAACGTTTATTGCCACACATTCGTTTGTCAATATTCGGTGAACTCATTCTGGGATCGACAACAGAGGCGTCCCCCTGAGTCACCACACTCACACCCCTGCTATATACCAAGGTAACACCACCCTCCAACCCTTTCCAACACGAGGTCTGCGCCTCCCATTGTTGGCTAATGGCGAGGGTTGAGAATTTGCCCCTTCTCCCTGGCAGCACCCCTGCTGCCACACCTGGAGGAGAAGGGGACTGGAATATGGAGGAATTATACACTCCCTGGTCGCCTTCCTCCACACGACCAGGAGGGGGCGGCTTCTTCGGTGGTATGGAAGATTTGGCGTGAGCCCCGTGGACTATCCCCAGTCTGCTCACTACAGGGACATACCCCTTCACCTCGGGGAATACCAGACAGCACCATTGGGACACCGACTCCACCCACCTGCCTGGGTGCGTCCGCATATATGAGCAAGTCCAGCTCCCCAGCAGCGACTCTAGGGGGCATATTTGCCAGAGCCGCAATTTGATTTTCTGTTCAAGCCAGAGGGGAGGCCCCAGACCCTGAAAACTGCTGCTGGAACTGCTTCAACACACCATGCAGCTCCTCACTCACCTCAGTGAGGCCCAACAGCAATTGCTCTCAGGTCTGAACATGGCCCAAGACTCACCAGAAAAAAAATGTAGGGTTGGTGATAATGTCATGGTCACGTGTGGCTGGACACCCCGCCTCCAGCAGGGCGAATTTATGTGACACGCGTGACCCTGGATACACCGCCTCCAGTAGGGCGAAATTAAATAATAGAACGTGCAGCTGGATGCACTGCCTCCAACAGGCGAATTTCAGTAGTACACGTATGTCTGGAAACCCCGCCTCCAGTAAGGTGAATTTAAACAATAAAGGGAAAAACCTGAGAAACAACAATGGTGGCCCTGCGATAGGGAAAAGGGACGTGGAGACCTCCTGCACTCCCCTGAGCCAGTGTTCCTGCACTCCTCACGATCCCTAGGCCGGTTTCGCACAGGGCGCTGATCAGGAACCTAAAATCCCTAACTCGCCCTGCACCTAAACCCTCACTAGTGAAGTAGACGGTGCAACACTAATCCCACAACTGCACTAAAACACACATAAGGAAAAGTGACAAACAGAAACACCACACTTAGCTCTGCTCTGTTGCTATTGCTCCCAGCAACAGAGTTCACCACCTGTGTGCATCTTTTCCTCCCACCGGGTCCAACACCATAGTGCAGCCTTGGAGCAACAGAGTCCATACACCTAAGTGCAGCTGTCCACCAACAGAGCCCAGAACCTGAGTACAGTTTTCCAGCAACCGAGTCCAGCATCTTGAGTCCAGCTTTCCAGCAACAGAGTCCAGCATCATGAGTGCAGCTCTACATCATAGCTGCCACTCCACCAAGCCATGCAAGACCTCCTTGCTGACACCATAGCTGCCACTCCACCAAGCCATGCAAGACCTCCTCGCTGACACCATAGCTGCCACTCCAGGACTCTGACAGAGCTGCTCTGGACTCTCCTTCAGCTCCTTCCTTCACCCAGGCTTGCTTGCAACTGAGAAATATCACCAACAGTGATTGACACACCTGACACTCATTTATAGAGCAATCACATCTGTTTTATAATCACGTGCACTAAACAAACATAACCAGAGTGTAATGACCCTAACGGCCACCGGGGGCAAAACTGGAACTGAAACCACTACAGTGCAATGGCCCTAATGGTCACCGGGGGCAAACCAACCTTTAGCACTAAGCTAAAGGAAAAAAAAAGGTTACTTGTGCATTTTAACTGTCAGATCCAACCTGGATCATGACATTTTGGCTGGAATTGGGATTGAACTCCATGCCACGTTTCGAAAGCCCCTCATGTGCCTAAACAGTGGAAACCCCCCACAAATGACAACATTTTGGAAACTAGACCCTCCAAGGAACTTATTTAGATGTGTGGTGAGCACTTTGAACCCCAAGGGCTTCACAGAATTTTATAACGCCCGGGCGTGAAAATAAAAAATTGCATTTTTTCCACAAACATGATCTTTTAGTCCCCAATTTTTTTATTTTCCCAAGAGTAACAGGAGAAATTGGACCCCAAAAGTTGTTGTTCAATTTGTCCTGAGTACGCTGATACCCCATATGCTGGAGAAAACTACTGTATGGGCAAACATCGGGGATCGGAAGGGAAGTAGTGACGTTTTGGAATTCAGACTTTGATGGAATGGTCTGCGGGTGTCATGTCACGTTTGGAAAGCCTCTGATGTGCCTAAACAGTTGAAACTCCCACAAGTGACCCCATTTTGGAAATAAGACCTCCCACAGAACTTATCTAGATGTGTGGTGAGCACTTTAAACTCCAAGTGCTTCACAGAAGTTTATAACGCCCGGGCGTGAAAATAAAAAAATCATATTTTTTTCCACAAAAATGATATTTTTGCCCGCAATTTTTTATTTTCCTAAGGCTGGTTTCACATTTGCGTTTTTTAGCGCTGGAAAAAAACGCTAACCTGCGCATGCGTTTTTTCCCCTATCTTTAACATGGGTGCGCATACCTGCGCGCTTGTAAGCGCATGTATGCGATTTTCATGCGCTGCGTTTTTTTGGGGTGTGCGATTGGATTTTCCAAACGCATCATGTTGCATTTTTTGGCCCTGCAAAAAAGCGCATGCGCACATATGCGCACGTTTTGCGCTAAAAATGGCCATTATAGCCTATGGATGCGCATATGTGCGCACTGGCATGCTCATGTAAGCGTTTTTTTGCATATGCGTTTTTTTTTTTAACCATGGAATTTAGGGGTTTGAGTTAGAGTTAGGGTTAGTTAAGGGGGTTTAGGGTTAGGGTTAGGGTCAGGGTCAGGGTTAGGGTTGGGTTTTGGGTCAGGGTTAGGGTTTAGTATGGTTTGGTTAAGGGTTAGGGTCAGGGTTAGGGTCAGGATTAGGGTTAAGTATGGTTTTGTTAAGGGTTAGGGTCAGGGTTAGGGTTAGGGTTAGGGTTAGGGTCAGGGTTAGGGTTAGGGTTAGGGTCAGGGTTAGGGTTAGGGTTAGGGTTAGTTAGGGTTTAGGGTTTGGGTTAGGGTTAAGTATGATTTGGTTAAGGGTTAGGGTCAGGGTTAGGGTTAGGGTTAGGGTCAGGGTTAGGGTTAGGGTCAGGGTTAGGGTTAGTAAAGTCATGGTTTGGGTAGTGTGAGGGGCCACCTAAAAATGTTGGAAAAAAACGCAAACGCGGTAAAAACGCGCTAAAAACGCATACAAACGCATAAAAACGCTGCGTTTTTTTCATGCATGCTCATAAAAATGCTTGAAAAAAACGCAGCAGTTGTATGCTTATGTATGCGTTTTTTCAATGCGTTTTTTTGCGGGAAAAACGCGCTGCAAAAAAAAGCAAGTGTGAAACTAGCCTAAGGGTAACAGGGGAAATTGAACCCCAAAAGTTGTTTTCCAATTTGTCCTGAGTAAACTGATATCCCATATGTGGGAGTAAAACACTGTTTGGGCGCATGGCAGAGCTCGGAAGGGTAGGAGCACCATTTGACTTTTTCAACGCAGAATTAGCTGGAATTGAGCTCAGATGCCATGTTGCATTTGGAGAGCAGCTGATGTGCCCAAACAGTGGAAACCCCCCAATTCTAACTCCAACCCTAACCCCAACACACCTCTAACCCTAATCTCAGCCCTAACCCTAGCCCTAACCCTAATGGGAAAATGGAAATACACACATTTTTTTAATTTTTTTAATTTGATAACGGGGGATTTGATTTACTATTTATAGCGAGTTTTTATTTTTGGCAGCTGTCACACGCTAAAAGAAGCTTTTTATTGTAAAAATAGTTTTTGCATCACCACATTTTGAGAGCTATAATTTTTCATATTTTGACCCACTGAGTCATGTGAGGGCTTATTTTTTGCGGGACGAGTTGACGTTTTTATTGGTACCATTTTCGGGCACATGACATTTTTTGTCTGATGACGCTGAGTATTTGCTCGTTGTTTGCGAGACAAGATGACATTTTCAGTGGTACCATGGATATTTATATCCGTCTTTTTGATCGCGTGTTATTGCACTTTTTGTTCGGCGGTATGATAATAAATCAATATTTTTTGCTTTGTTTTTTATTTTTTAAGGGGTTCGCTAAAGGGGTTAACTAATGGGACAGTTTTATAGAGGGGGTCATTATGGACACGGCGATACTAAATATGTGTACTTTTATTGTTTTTTTTTTCTATTTCCAAAAAATGAATTTATTAGGGAATATTTTTTTAAAATTTATTTAGCGATTTTTTAAATTATTTTTACACTTTTTTTAACTTTATTACATTGTTGCAGGGGGGACATCACTGTCATGTGACAGATCAATGATCTGTCACATCACAGATCACTGTGACAGATCAGCGATCTGAAAAAAGGCAGCGCAGAGTGCTTCCTCATGCCTGCGCTTTGCAGGCACTGAGGAAGCCGGCTCCCTGCAGGGCCCCGCCACCATTTTGGATCCAGGGACCTGCAGGGAAGGAGGCCCCCTCCCTGCCGATGCTTCCCTAAACCCCCAGTACACTGCGATCGTGTTTGATCACAGTGTGCCAGGGGTTAATGTGTCGGTAGTGTCAGCTGACACCCGGCCGCGATCAGCGGCGCTCACCCCATGAGCACCACTGATCGCTATGACGCACTATCCCGTCCTTGGGCATTAAGTCCCAGTGCACATGGACAGGATAGTACGTTATAAGGCAGAAAGGGGTTAATGAGGTTCTACAGCAGCTGGGGTGTCTATAATGTTCTACAGCAGCTGAGGTGTCTATAATATTCTACAGCAGTTGAGGTGCTTAATATGAGGTTCTGCAGCAGTAGGATTGCGTATGATGAGTTTCTGCAGCAGCTGACGTGAATTTCTGAATACCGTATATACTTGTGTATAAGCCAAGATTTCCAGCCCTTATTTAGGGCTGAAAGTCCCCCTCTTGGCTTATAGGAGTCATATACAGGGGTCGATGTGATATACAATGTCTGCAAAATATGTTTTCTGTTGGAATGTGCTAGAGATCCTCCATTCTATGACACTGTAAACTGTAGGTAGTAGGAATCCCTTCCCTCCCAAGTGTTATCAACTCTGCCACTCCCTCTGGAAGAGCAAGAATGTTAATTAGCTAGGGGGAAAAGATCTCTTTGTTCTCTGATAATGTGCTTGGATCAATATAGGAAATATTAAAAGAAGCCTAGCTCGCAAACCATACATGACAGAGAAACAGAGATCATATTTCTTTGATGCGAGTGGACCCAGCTTCGCTGTGGTGCCTATTGCGGGACTCTCGGATCATCAGAACCTGAGATATGGGTTCCTGCTAAACGGTGTATCAGAAATACTTCATATTTGGGCTTGAATGATTGTACTCGACAAATTACAACGAATGATGCCATATGATGTGTCTGTGCGGGCTTCTCTCATTAAGTTATGACGATTATAGAGTTTGGTAAGATTTCTACCTTGGAAAGAGAGAGGTGGGACTACCCCAGAATGCATGTCTCCGTGATGTCACATAGCAGAGTCTATAAGGCATTCCCTTGGGAAAAACCAGCTCAGAGCAGCTACAGAGTCCGTGCTGAGCAGAACCCAGATGAGTGGAGACATGTGGCTCCGCCTTCTCCTTCCCCCAACTCAGCCACATGGTTTTGCCTAAAGATTCATGAACAACCGTGAGTGTTACTTTCTATGTTCATCCATCTTTTATTTTATATTTGCAACTGTAGATATGTAATGTCTCAATTTTATAACAACTTTTATCTGTATAATCACTGCCCTCTTTTGGGGAATAAATGATTTAATATTTAGTTCTGTCTCCATGCTCTAAGAATCGAACTATACGCCTTTGTTAGATAATCGCTACTAATTCAAGGGGTTTTCCACGGACCCTCTTAATTTAACACTGTGAATTAAGTAAACTGTGGATGGTGGCAGCGCATTGTGTATGGTTATTGCGGCTTGCTGGGAGTCCAGAAGGGTCTTATATTGCTGAGTGAGGGGCTGCGGCCACAGCATTGATAATTCCCTGACTGCAGAAGCCTAATTGCCGGTTCACAACAAGCAGCCCGTCCGGCGACTAATTATTCTAGGTGCAGTTCCCTGAATGACCTGAGGGTAAGGGGGGCGCCTGAGAGCTACGAGTTTCCAAAGTGGAACTGAGAAAGTGGGATGTATGTAAATCCCCGCAGTACTTAGAAGATTGATAGCAGTGGTGGGGCATCCAAAATACCCCCTGTAGCAAATTGTAGAGCGAGATTAGCTTGCTGGATATTTTTGTCACATGGTGCCAGTGGTGGGATAACTAAGATAAGCCCCACTGCACCTGTGATAGCCGTGTGCCGGCAGTGTGTCACGTCCCTCCGTCCGCTGATACACCCGTGTCAGTGGTGGGATTGTGACATAGTGGTGACACAGGGTCCGCTGTCCGTTGCGTTTTGGTGGCAGCGGGACCCCCGTTAGTCTCCGTATTGGGCGAACAGCGGTGGGCTGTTCATCACAGTCGGCAAGGGAGGGGGAGTGGTGGGTGTCAGAGACCATACTCCCCCTCTCCTGGCACGGTCTCTGCAGCCCTCTGTTTCCCCCATGATCTCAATGTCCCAGCTGTTCCTGCATTCAGCGGTCATGTGATACCGCTCATTAAACTCATGAATATGCGCATATTTAATGAATGGTACCACATGACCGCTGAATGCAGGAACAGCCTGGGATGCCGACATCATGCTGGAAGCAGGAGCTGAAGAGACCGGGCTCCAGGAGAGGGGTGGTGAGTATGTTGGGGGAGCAGAACAATAATTAACGCTCCCCGTTCCATCGCTGTCTCTGGATCCTCTGGCTGTGACATTAGTGGAGGGTGGGATGACATAGTCAGTGTGCACCCTCTGCTAACGTCACTGCACAGGACCCGGGAAACAGCGATGGAACCGGGAACGGTAAATATAGCCAGTGCCGGGGGCCTGAGCCAGCGGCTACACCGGCACCTGGCCCCCAGCGACGGAGAGGTGAGTATGTTTTTTTTTTATAGCAGCAGCAGCGGCAGCAGCATATATGGGTATTTATGTATGGAGCTTCTACTTGAGCCACCATTAACCCTTGTGCAGCATATGGGGGGCATTTGTGTATGGAGCTTCTACTTGGGCCACCATTAACCCTTGTGCAGCATATGGGGGTATGTATGTATGGAGCATCTACTTGGTGCACCACTAACACTTGTGCAGCATATGGGGGTATTTATGTATGGAGCTTCAACTTGGGACACCATTAACCCTTGTGCAGCATATGGGGGGTATTTATGTATGGAGCATCTACTTGGGGCACCATTAACCCTTGTGCAGCAATATATGGGGGTATTTATCCTTGGAGCATCTTGGCCACCATTAACCCTTTTGCAGCATTTTATGGGGTATTTATCTATGGAGCATCTTTTTGGTCCATCAATAACCCTTGTGCAGCACCACCCTCGGCTAATACATGAGTCAATAAGTTTTCCCAGTTTTTTATGGCAAAATTGGGGGGGGGGGTCGGCTAATACACGGGTCGGCTTATACACGAGTATATGGAGTCATTAATTATTTCTTTTCATAACAGGTAACCCAAGTCAGGAGCAATTCTGACCCAATATCACATGATTTAAGGTACGTTTGTTTTACAGTTTTCCCACAATATTATTTGTAACATTGCCAACTGGTGTGAGCCCCGACTGATTAATATAGGGATTATATCTGCCAGAGATCTTTCATAAACAGCTCCACCTGTCCTCATGGTGTGTACGTTGTGCTGCATCTCCACCTGTTCAGGTCAGTGGAGCTGAGCGACCAGCTGACCAGTAAAGGCCAGCAAAGGGTCACAAAGCAGGAAACCCAACGTTTGGTGACGTTCATGGCTTCCACACTTCAGGCAGTCATTGCTGCAAAGGATTCTCTACAAAGTGTTAATAATTACCATCCTGTTTATGATAAAACTAATTTGTCCAATTGATTTTGATCCCCTGAAATAAGGAGGCTTTGTAGAAGAATGGCTGCATTCCTAAATGTAATGCAAAAAAACCTCGGCACACTCATAGGAATTTCAAGCAATAAATTCATGTAATTGCTAGTAATATTTATTCAGAATATCAGCGGACCAAAAAATGTAGGATGGACGTGGGACTTTGGTCCATATGGGGGGAATTTCCCACGCAGCAATGGCATAAAGTGAGACTAGGGACTTTTTTTTTTTTAAAGTGGTGGAGGAATACAGTGCGGAAGGATACCTACCTTCCGTCATTTAATTCCTGGAGCTGGTAGAGAACGGTAGCATCAGCTGATGCTGCTGTTCTCCACGCAAGATGGACGTGGGACCCTCGTGGACTTTTGCGGATCGTGGTAAGTATATTGGTGTTTTTTTTATTTTGATATTTATTCCTCAAGGGGACAATGGCTTCGGGGATCAAAGTGACAAGTGACGGTGAGTATGTACTCTATGTTATATGTACTGTATGTCTATATGTATGTATTGTATGTAGTATATATGTATGTTGCATGCATGTAGTATATATGCAGTATATATGTAGTATGCATGTTGCATGCATGTGGTATATATGTAGTATGTATGTAGCATGTATGTAGTATGTAGCATGTATGTAGTATGTTGCATGTATGTAGCATGTAGTGTGTATGTATGTAGCATGTATGTAGTATGTATGTTGCATGTATGTAGCATGTAGTGTGTATGTTGCATGTATGTAGCATGTAGTATATATGTAGTATGTATGTTACATGTAGTATATATAGTATATACGTAGTATGCTTGTTGCATGCATGTAGTATATATGTTGTATGTATGTTGCATGCATGTAGTATATATGTATTATGTATGTAGTATGTATGTAGCATGTATGTAGCATGTAGTATATATGTAGTATGTATGTTACATGTATATATAGTATATATGTAGTGTGCATGTTGCATGCATGTAGTATATATGTTGTATGTATGTTGCATGCATGTAGTATATATGTATTATGTATGTAGCATGTATGTAGTATGTATGTTGCATGTATGTAGCATGTAGTATATATGTAGTAAGTATGTTACATGTAGTATATATGTAGTATGCATGTTGCATGCATGTAGTATATATGTTGTATGTATGTTGCATGCATGTAGTATATATGTATTATGTATGTAGCATGTATGTAGTATGTAGCATGTATGTAGCATGTAGTATATATGTAGTATGTATGTTACATGTAGTATATATAGTATATATGTAGTATGCATGTTGCATGCATGTCGTATATATGTTGTATGTATGTTGCATGCATGTAGTATGTATGTAGTATGTAGCATGTATGTAGCATGCATGTAGTATGTAGCATGTATGTAGTATGCATGTTGCATGTAGTATATATGTAGCATGTATGTTACATGTAGTATATATGTAGTATGCATGTTGTATGTATGTAGCATGTAAATTTTTTTTTTTTTTTTTTTTACATTCAACACATTAGCCGGATGATGGGACTACTACTGTCCCATCATTGGCTAATGTGTCAATCACTGTCATGGTAGCAGGCATCGCCCGATGGGACTTGTAGTCCCATCGGACGATGCCTGCACAGACCCCCGGAGCCTGCACAGCCCACCGGCAGGCCGGCACAGCCCCCCGGCAGGCCGGCACAGACCACCGAAGCCTGCACAGCTCCCTGGCAGGCCGGCACAGCCCCCCGGCAGGCCGGCACAGACCACCGGAGCCTGCACAGACCACTGGCAGGCTGGCACAGCCCCCCCGGCAGGCCGGCACAGACCCCCGGAGCCTGCACAGACCACCGGCAGGCCGGCACAGCCCACCGGCAGGCCTGCACAGACCACCGGAGCCTGCACAGACCACCGGCAGGCCTGCACAGACCACCGGAGCCTGCACAGACCCCCCGGCAGGCCGGCACAGCCCCCCGAAAGGCCCGTCCAGACCCCAGAGAGGCTGTACAAGGCAAAAATAGGGTTTTTCTTATTCTGATACCGGAAGTCCCATAGACTTGAATGGGACTTCCGGTATCGGAATCGGCGATACCCGATATTTTTTTTAGATCGGCCGATACCATCCGATACGATACTTTTAAGTATCAGACGGTATCGCTCAACACTATGTATAACACAGTCCCTTAGCATATAGTGTACTTGCTAATTCTGTATAACACCATCCTTAGTTACATAGTTTCCGCTTTTATTATGTATAACATCATCCCTTATTATGTACCATGCTCTCTAGTTATATATGGTGCCATCCCTTATTATATAGGTTCCTCTGTTATGTACAGTACTGTCTCTTACATAGTGTATTCTTGTTAATTTTGTTTTTCACAGCGCCCTCTTTTATTACATAGTCCCCTCTCTTTATAAAATGACTGCTGATGGAGGAGCCGGTGACCAGACGACTAGTCCATCAGCTCTTCCATTAGAAAAGAAGCTTTCCCATGTTCCATAAGCCATCATTGCATTATACAGCTAACTAGACAGAACGATATGTAATAAAAAACAGGGCTCTATATAATCCAATATGTAAGGGACGGTACTGTACATAACAAGAGAGGGCACTAGTATAATAAGAGATGGTAATATACATAATAAATATATATATACTGTACACATAGCTCTGCCGCCATAAAAGGAGGTGGGCCCAGACACATTTCTTGCACAGGGGCCACAAACTGTCAGTGTCCCCCTGTTCATGATAGTGGTAAAATTTCTTTGATACGACTTGCGTTTATTTTTTAAACAAAAACGGAAATTTGGTGAAAATTTTGAAATTTTCACAATTTTTCAACTTTGAATTTTTATGCCCTTAAATCACAAAGATATGGCACGCAAAAAAGCTTAATAAGTAACATTTCCCACATGTTTACTTTACATCAGCACAATTTTGGAACCAATTTTTTTGGTTTGTCAGGAAGTTATAAGGGTTAAAAGTTGACCAGTGATTTCTCATTATTACAACACCATTTTTTTTAGGGACCACATCACATATGAAGTCACTTTGAGGGGTCTATATGATAAAAAATACCCAAAAGTGACACCATTCTAAAAACTGCACCCCGGACGATACAAAAAAACACATTCAAGAAGTTTATTAACCCTTAAGGTGTTTCACATGAATTTTACCCCAAAAGTTATTGTGCAATTTGTCCTGAGTATGCTAATACCACATATGTAGGGATTTACCACTGTTTGGGTGCATGGCAGAGCTCGGAAGGGAATGAGTGCCATTTGACGCAAAATTGGCTGAAATTGAGATCGGGCGCCATGTCGCGTTTGGAGAGCCCCTGATGTGCCTCAACAGTGGAAACCCCCACAAGTGACCTCATTTTGGAAACTAGACCCCCCCAAGGAACTTATATAGATGTGTGGTGAGCACTTTAACCCTCAAGTGCTTCACAGAAGTTTAAATCATAGAGCCATAAAAAGAAAAAAAATATCAAATTTTTCTTTCCACAAACATAATATTTTATTCCCCGATTTTTTTATTTTTTATTTTCCCAAGGGCAACATGAGAAATTGGACCCCAAAAGTTGTCCAATTTGTCCTAAGTATGCTGATACCCCATATGTGGGAGAAAACTACTGTATGGGCACACGTTGGGGCTCGGAAGGGAAGTAGTGACGTTTTGGAATGCAGACTTTGATAGAATGGTCTGCAGGTGTCATGTCGCTTTTGGAGAAACTTATCTAGATGTGTGGTGAGCACTTTGAACCCCCAAGTGCTTCACAGAAGTTTATAACGTAGAGCCATAAAAATAAAAAAATCATATTTTTTTCCACAAAAATGATATTTTTGCCCCCAATTTTTTATTTTCCCAAGGGGAAAAGGAGAAATTGGACCCCAAAAGTTGGTGGGCAATTTGTTCTGAGTAGGATGATATGCCATATGTGGGGGTAAACCACTGTTTGGGCACATGGCAAAGCTTGGAAGGGAAGTAGCACCGTTTGACTTTTTCAATGCAGAATTGGCTGGAATTGAGATCAGACGCCATATTGCGTTTGAAGAGCCCCTGATGTGTCTAAACAGTGGAAACCCTCCAATTCTAACTCCAACTCTAACCCCAACACACCCTAATCTCAACTCTAACCCTAACCCTAATGGGAAAATGGAAATAAATATATATTTTTTAATTTTATTTTTTTTAACTAACTAAGGGGGTAATAAATGGGGGTTTGATTTACTATTTATGGTGGGTTTTTAAGTTTGGCAGCTGTCACACGCTAAAAGATGATTTTTATTGCAAAAAAAGTAGTTTTTGCATCACCACATTTTGAGAGCTATAATTTTTCTATATTTTGACCCACAGAGTCATGTAAGGTCTTATTTTTTTGCGAGACGAGTTAATGTTTTTATTGGTACCATTTTCGGGCAGATGACATTTTTTGATTGCTTTTTATTCCAATTTTTGGGAAGCAGAATGAACAAAAACCAGCATTTCATGAATTTCTTTTGGAGGGGGATGTTTACACCGTTCCACGTGTGGTAAAATTGATAAAGCAGTTTTATTCTTTGAGTCAGTACGATTAGAGCGATACCTCATTTATATTTTTTTAATGTTTTGGCGCTTTTCTACAATAAAAACAATTTTATATAAAAAATTATTATATTTGCATTGCTTTATTTTGCGAGCTATAACTTTCTATTTTTTCGCTGATGATGCTGTATGGCAGCTCGTTTTTTGCGGGACAAGATGACAATTTCAGCGGTACCATGTTTATTTATATCCGTCTTTTTGATTGCGTGTTATTGCACTTTTTGATCAGCAGTATGATGATAAAGCATTGTTTTTTTGTCTTGTTTTTTTCTTTTGAAGTGGTTCACTAAATGTGTTAACTAGTGAGACAGTTTTATAGGGCGTGTCATTACGGATGTGGTGATACTAAATATGTGTACTTTTATTGTTTTTTTTATTTACAAAAAAAAATATTAGGCAATTTTTTATATTTATTTATTTAGGAATTTAAAAAAAAATATTTTTACACTTGTTTTATTTTTCTTTACTTTATTATATTGTCCCAGTGTGTAACATCACTGTATAATGTCAGATCGCTGATCTGACACTTTGCAGTGCACAGCAGTCACTGAGATGCCACCTTCCTGCAGGACCCTGAAGGCCCCTGCAGCCATCTTCGATCCGGGGTCCTGCAGGAAGGACACCCTTGGAACAATGCGAGCACATCACATTGTTCTGAGGGGCTCAGGGAATCATTCAGGGAGCCCCATCCCTGCGTGATTCTTCCCTATTTCCCTGGCAGGGGCTGGCTGGCAAATTTTAGCCTGGGGGGCAAACACAAAGCACTGGCCCAGGAGGGGTGGCCCATCTTTTTGTTAAAGAGACTAAGGTCTCACATACCATTCAGTGTGAGTAGTGCGCATCCAAGGTGCAACTGATAAGAAACCATTTCATACATACTAAACTTAAATTGTCTTAGTAGAGTTGATTGAATATTTCAAAATTCGGTTCCGATTATGATCAGCCGCAAATATTGTATTTGCAATAGAGTTGAGTGAAACGGGTTGGTCAAATTCAAAAGTCGCCGACTTTCGCTAAAGTCGCGTTTCGCTGAGCAAAACCCGACCATAGCGTGAGGTTGGCCATGTGGTCGCCGACCCGAGCGCCAAAGTTGGATTTCCCAGAATGCTTGCACGTGACTTTTTTCAGCCACTGAGCAAGGACGTATACTGTGGGCAACGAGATGACATGTGCAGCGTCTGGGGAGAGAGAAAGAGTTTTCGTGCACTTTAAAAAAAGCGTTCCGGCATGTAGGTGTGTTTCCTGTCCTCCACTCCCTGACGACTTTGCTTCCCCATTGACTTGCATTGGGTTTCGTGTTTCAGTCAGACCTTTGACTTTTCACGATAATCGGCCGATTTCGTTCGACTCAACTTTTGAGAAAGTCAGGTTTCATGAAACCCGACTCGACCCTAAAAAAGGCAGTCGCTCATCTCTAATTTGCAATATTCGCTGAACACCGCGAAATGTCATTGGAGTCAATGGGAGTAGAAATGACCGAATATGTTGGTACTATTATGGCACGAATATGGCAAACTCAGATTCGGTGATCGATTCCGAACGTATTTGCTCAATTCTACTACTTAGCAGCCATACCGTAAAGTGTTACACACAACAAATGCTACCTGAGATGCCAGCCTTAACCTGTTTATGCTTATAATCACATGCCTTCTTGCAGTAACACCCCAGTGTGTACAGTCACACATAATGGAAGATTGATATACAGAGATGACAAATGCCTAAGAAACTTTAGTTTTACTTGTGTACTGAATCCACTAATACACGTAGGCCACAATTCATCAAAGTATTTTTGCTAGAATTCTGGCATAATACACTTTGAAAAGTCAGAAAATTTGTGCACATCTCAAAGTTATTAAAAAAAATGTTGTGGCTTTTGCCATTTTCACCCAGTCTTAGTCAGACACACCAAAGTAGGAAGAACATGGGCGGCAAGTGGTATGGCAAAGCCCGTCAACCAAATTCTTCAAAAGTTACAATACATTAGTGGCCTAACTTAATCCAGAAATGTAGACTTTTGGCAAGGCGCACACCAGTGGTAAGATGTGCCTAATTCATTACATGATCAGTGCGCCTCTTAATGAATCTTACACCTGCACTGTCAACATTAGCAGGATGGTCTGGTACCTATAATGTCCTCTGTAAATTTCTATCCTTACACCCTAACCGCTTTGTAAACTACAGTGTCCATTTTAGGACATGATCATATATCAAAATCAAACATCAGAAATACTCTGTCTGATACCTGATTCTGATACCTGGTACCTGACTCTGATACTTGATTCTGATACTTGATACCTGACCCTGATACCTGACTCTGATACCTGACATCTGATACTTGATACCTGACATCTGATACTTGATTCTGATACCTGGTACCTGACCCTGATACCTGACCCTGATACCTGACCCTGATACCTGACTCTGATACCTGATATCTGATACCTGATATCTGATACCTGATACCTGATATCTGATACCTCATACCTGCTTTCTGATACCTGGTACCTGACTCTGATACTTGATTCTAATACCTGATACCTGACCCTGATACCTGACTCTGATAGCTGACTCTGATACCTGACATGTGATTCTTGATACCTGACCCTGATACTTGATTCTGATACCTGATACCTGACCATGATACCTGACTCTGATACCTGACCCTGATACCTGATATCTGATATCTGATATCTGATACCTGATATCTGATACCTAATACCTGATTCTGATACCTGGTACCTGACTCTGATACCTGATTCTGATACCTGATACCTTACCCTGATCCCTGACTCTGATACCTGACCCTGATACCTGACTCTGATACCTGATATCTGATATCTGATACCTGATATCTGATACCTGATACTTGATACCTGATATATGAGATCTGATATCTGATACCTGATATCTGATACCTGATATCTGATACCTGATACCTGATATCTGATTCTGATACCTGATACCTGACCCTGATACCTGACCCTGATACCTGACCCTGATACCTGACATCTGATACTTGATACCTGACCCTGATACCTAATATCTGATACCTGATATCTGATACCTGATTTCTGATACCTGATTTCTGATACCTGATTTCCGATACCTGATTTCCGATACCTGATTTCCGATACCTGATATCCGATACCTGATATCCGATACCTGATATCCGATACCTGATACCTGATACCTGATACCTGATATCCGATACCTGATATCCGATACCTGATATCCGATACCTGATATCTGATATCTGATACCAGATACCAGATACCAGATACCTGATACCTGATATCTGATATCTGATATCTGATATCTGATACCTGATATCTGATATCTGAAACCTGATTTCTGAAACCTGATACCTGATACCTGATACCTGATATCTGATACCTGATTCTGATACTTGATACCTGACTCTGATACTTGATTCTGATACCTGATACCTGACCATGGTACATGACTCTGATAACTGACCCTGATAGCTGACTCTGATACCTGATACCTGATATCTGATACCTGATACCTGATACCTGATATCTGATATCTGATATCTGATACCTGATACCTGATACCTGATATCTGATACCTGATACCTGATACCTGATACCTGATATCTGATATCTGATACCTGATACCTGATATCTGATACCTGATATCTGATACCTGATACCTGATACCTGATACCTGATATCTGATATCTGATACCTGATACCTGATACCTGATACCTGATACCTGATATCTGATACCTGATACCTGATACCTGATACCTGATATCTGATACCTGATACCTGATACCTGATACCTGATACCTGATATCTGATACCTGATACCTGATACCTGATATCTGATACCTGATACCTGATACCTGATACCTGATACCTGATATCTGATACCTGATACCTGATACCTGATATCTGATATCTGATACCTGATACCTGATACCTGATATCTGATACCTGATATCTGATACCTGATACCTGATACCTGATACCTGATACCTGATATCTGATACCTGATACCTGATACCTGATACCTGATATCTGATACCTGATACCTGATACCTGATATCTGATACCTGATACCTGATACCTGATACCTGATACCTGAGATCTGATACCTGATTCCGATACCTGGTACCTGACTCTGATACTTGATTCTGATACCTGACACCAGACCCTGATCCCTGACTCTGATACCTGACCCTGATACTTGATTCTGAAACCTGATACCTGACCATGATACCTGACTCTGATACCTGACCCTGATACCTGACCCTGATACATGATATCTGATATCTGATATCTGATACCTGATTCTGATACCTGATACCTGACTCTGATACTTGATTCTGATACCTGACCCTGATACCTGATATCTGATATCTGATATCTGATACCTGATACCTGATATCTGATTCTGATACTTGGTACCTGACTCTAATACTTGATTCTGATACCTGATACCTGACTCTGATACCTGACTCTGATACCTGACTCTGATACCTGACATCTGATACTTGATACCTGACCCTGATTCTTGATTCTGATACCTAACCATGATACCTGACTCTTATACCTGACTCTGATACCTGACATCTGATACTTGATACCTGACCCTGATACTTGATTCTGATACCTGAGCATGATACCTGACTCTGATATCTAAAACCTGATATCTGATACCTGATATCTGATACCTGGTACCTTACTCTGATACGTGATTCTGATACCTGATACCTGACCCTGATCCCTGACTCTGATACCTGACATCTGATACTTGATACCTGACCCTAATACTTGATTCTGATACCTGACCATGATACCTGACTCTGATACTTGACCCTGAAACCTGACTCTGATATCTGATATCTGATACCTGATATCTGATATCTGATACCTGATACCTGATATCTGACACCTGATACATATCTGATATCTGATACCTGATACCTGATATCTGATTCCTGATACCTGACACTTGACTACTATCAAAAATCAAACATCAAAATGCTTTTCAGATACAGTACTTGAGTGGTTCATTTCTTAAGGGAAGACAAAGGATTTTTTCACTACCAATTGAGTTTATGGCTGAGTGGTTAAGTTTATGGAATAGAAAATGTGAGTTCGAGTCCTGTGAAAATCTTTTTTTTTATATGTCACATTCTTCACACTTTGAGTAGAGAAAGTCACATATCATATGTCAATATGAAAATCAAAATGATCTTTCAAATCATTGAGAGTGTACATAGATTTCATAGGCAAAGAAAATTAAAGCACAGTATCACTTGGCCTTGTAGTACAGCGGAACGGCTGCTGTCTTGAGAGTGGGGTGGTTCATGATTTCAAATCCTATGTTGGAATCTTTTTTTTTAAATTATGCAGGTTAACATACAAACTCCAATCATGCTACACTTTTAATATTTGACATTCTTATTATCTTCCTCTCTTGTAATAAAATAATCTATAGTCTAAGGGTGAACCATTTGCATTCCACTTTTAATATCTGACATTCTTATTATCCTCCTGATTTCTAATTAATTAATCTATAGCCTAAGGGTGAAGCATCTGCATCAAACATAGTTTTGGTTTAAAATAAGAAAAAAAAATTAAGCTCTGCTGCAGGGGTTTGAACTCACAACCCCTTGTTTATAACCCTGCGCACATTATATTACCACTACACAATACTGGCAACTGAGTGGTTTTTTGAGAATGAGTCTGATACTTGACTTTATTCAAACATCAAAATCAAAATGTTTTTGTCCGATACCTCATACTTGACTTCATTCAAACATCAAACATCAAAATTTTTTGGTCTGATACCTGATACTTGACTTCATCAAACATCAAAATGTTTTTTAGATGCAGTGCTTATCTGGATCATCTCATAAGAGAAGACAAAGAACACTTTTACTACCAGTTGAGTTGATGGCTGAGTGGTTAAGCTTCTGGTTTATGGAATAAAGAGATGTTTCACTTTGAGTAGAAAAAGTCACCTATCATATGTCAATATAAAAATCAAAATTATCTTTCAAATCATTGACAGTGTGCATACATTTCATAGGCAAAGAAAATCAAAGCACTGTATCTTTGAAGCTTATAGTACAGTGGTAAGGCTGCTGTCTCAGGAGTCGAGTGTTTTCTGAGTTCAAATCCCATGTTGAATTTTTTTTTTTTCAAATTATGCAGGTTAGCATACAAACTCCAGTCATCCTACTCTTTTAATATTTGACATTTTTATCATCCTCCTGATGAGCAAAGAGTTTCAGACATTCAATGTGATTACACGGTAAATCACATGGCCAAAGAAATTGGTTGGGAGGCACTAATTTGCTATATATCTATTTCAAAGTGACTGTACATTTAATGTCATAGGAAACGGTCTAATTTTCAAATTACTTTATAGAGTTTTTTTGTTTGCATCCACCTAACAACTGCCTGCAAGCTCATAAGAACTAGGGGTCTCACTAATCCACTGTGTGGGAGGCATGGTCCTTCTGTTTTAGCAAAAACGGGAAGTCTGGGTGTGTCCTCCACTATCTGGTTCTGCAGGGGACGTGCAAGTGTTCATTGCCATCTCACAGATCTGCGGAGCATCGGTTCACCTTTTCCAAGTGTTGTGTTTTTAAAGTACCATTATATCTACAACCATAATTTCTCAAAGACTTTTCCTAAATTTTGTAGTCAAGCTAAGTGAATTCACTATCTAGCTTTCTGTTTTTTCTTAAGCAGTTCCAATGATCGGCAGCTCTCTGAAATACTGATGAAAACAGAATCATTTTACTTCTTTTCAACAACAGTGATCTTGCTTCTAATTGTTTCTGTTCTAACTTAGCTTGTCTCATGACTTTTTATTCATTACTCACACAAGGAAATTTCCATTCTCTATCAAATATGTAGTAGCATGTCTCCCCCGTGTCAGACTAGGGTTTTTAGAGCCCAATAGACGAATGCGAAGGGTCACCCTTAGGCTATGTGCACACGTTCCGGAATTGCCACGGGAATTCCGGAATTCCATTCCGCAGGAAATATGCGAGCAAATCACATTTTAATTCACGCAAATTTCACATGGAAAAACTAGCATTTTGCAAGCGAAATTACATAGTGTTTGACGAGTGTGACTAGCTTTTTACTATTGAGGATGCCTATGCAGCATTAGTAGTAAAAAGATCTAATGTTAAAAATAATAAAAAAAAGTAAAAAATCGGGATATTCTCATCTTCTGACGTCCAACGCAGCGTCCCCGATCATCGTGATGCTCCAGGCATGTCCCGTTCCCAGAGATGCATTGTGCCAATGCCTTTTGATAACGTCGCGGTCTCGCTAGCCCGCTACGGTCTCGTGAGACCACGACATAATCTAAGGGCATTGGCGCAATGCATCTCTGGGAACGGAATCCGCCTGGAGGATCGTGGAGGCCTGGTGACGCTACGAGGGACATCGGAAGGTGAGAATATAAGGTTTTTTTGTTATTTTAATTCAATTTTTTACAGGCATATGGTAGCCAGAGCCTGGAGGAGAGTTTCCTCTCCTCCACCCCCTGGGTACCATCCTCAAATGTTCTGCTTACTTTTCGCATGTTGGGCACAGCCACATGCGGAAAGTAAGCAGAACAATGCATTCCTATGTGTGCGAATTTTAGGGATTTTCCGACGATTCCGCAAAATTAATGAGCATGCTGCGTATTTTTCCGCGATGCAGTTCCGACGCAGAAAAATCTGCAACATTAGCACAGCATTGCAGAATCCCATAGGAATGCATGGGATGGTTTTTTTTGCGTTTTCATGTTAAAATTGCACGTTTAAAAAAGCCGCAAAATAATGCTACACGTGAACGCAGCCCTACAGCTGCAACAAAATATTTTCCTTTTGCTCTGATGCTCAAGGAACAAGTGTTTTACCCATCAGTACATGTGCAAAACAGTAATTTAATGTACATGCACCAGGATGTCCCACAACCAATTAAACCCCTTTTGTTTCACAACTTCCCCTGATAATGGCTGGTCGTGTTGTTGTGTACTGAAAAAAAATCATGGTAAAGTTTTTGATTAATGTCGTAAAAATATGTATAAACCTAGATTTGCTATTTGTTATAAATCTTTGCATACCCTTTCCACCTTTTTCATCACTCAACTCAGTTTTCTTCTGTTAATTGCAAGCGAAATTTAGGTCAACCTCGTGTTGCTATACCAGAGGCGTAGCTAGGGTTTTGATTCAGGGGGGCGAAACTTCTGAGTGGGCCCCTGACCAGGTATCCTTGATTACAACTTGGTGACGCACCCTAATAGTGGAAGACAACCTCAGCAGATGACCGAGATGTTGCTGAATATAATTTCTAAATAAAGACCAATATTGATATTACCGCCATATAGTGAGTGGTAGATACCATTCTTACAGTATATACCGTATAAGAGATCAGAGCACAGATACAGATGGTGATTTACAGCTGACATTCTTTCTGATGGAATCGTTCACTTTTCCTGCCTTTTCCATCTGATTTCCTGTGATCGCGTTTGTACCGTGCAAGTTAACTTTAGGTACATGCGCAGTACAAACGCTGGGGAAATAAATGATGATCATTGACCGGAGGCAGGGGCCCCTAACGCCCCATAGCGACCTGGCGGCAGAGCAGGGAGATCTATTCTCCCTGCTCTGCTGCAGAATGTAATTACTAAGTACTGAGGAAAGAAAGAACAGAGAGAAAAAGAAAAACAGAGAGAGAGATAAAGAAAGAAAAAAAAAAAAAGAAACAAACAGCGAGAAAGAAAGAAATATTCTATAAAGATACTATAGCAGCCCGGCTCCCATTGTAGTGCCAACCTGAGCCTCCCGATGCAGGAAATATCATGATCGGCTCACATGGCTGGCATCACCAATTCAAAGGCGATTTCGCTGTCCGCGCTGTCGGAGGAGGACACGGTGATGCATCTGGAGCATTCCCTGAAGTGCCTCCATGGTTCTGTCACAATCGCCTCCCGAAATTACCTAATTTCCGGTCATCTTCCAGCACGTCACTTCCGATGTAACGTCACGTCCGAGTTTTAAAGTGCTCCTTGTGGCTCTGCCATGTACTTCTGTGTCCGTGGGAAAAGTAAGCTCCCGGCTGGGGCAGTCTCTCTCTCAAAATCAGGACTGTCCCCACCATATACCTCGTACATGCACGGCTCTGCACACCTCATACACACATGTTTCCGCTTTGTATGGCTCGAACAGACACGACTCCGCTCCGTACACCTCACACCCACACACGTCTCATCACACACACAGCTCTGCACACCTCATACACACACAGTTCCACTTTGTATGCCTCGTACACACAGGGCTACACTACGCACACATCGCGCACACTTGGATCCACTCCATAAAACCCGTACACATACGACTCTGCTCCGTACACCTTGTACACATGCGGCCACGCTATATACACTTTATACACACATAGCTCCACTCTGTAAACCTTGTACACATGCGGCTTTGCACCATACACCTCGTACACACACGGCTATGCTCTATACACCTCGTACACATCTCCGCTCCGTACACCTCGTACACATCTTGCTCCGCTCTGTACACCTCGTACGCACGCGGCTCCACTCCATACACCTCGTACACATCTTTGCTCCGTACACCTTGTACACATCCGGCTTCGCTCCATACACCTCGTACACATCCGACTCAGCTTCGTACACATCTGGCTCCGCTCCATACACATCCGACTAGGCTCTGTACACCTTGTGCACACACATCTCCACTCCGTACATCACGCACACACATGGCCCCGCTCCATATACATTGTACACACACGGCTCTGCACCGTACACTTAGTACACACACGGCTCCTCTTCATACACCTCGTACACACACGGCTCCGCTCTGTACACCTTGTACACACACGGATCCACTCCATACACATCATACACACACAGCTCTGCTACATCCACCCTATAAACCCCTCCTGACCCCACACAGAAACTTCCCCTCATCCAGCACAATGACAACCAGCAAAGCAGAGTCCTGTAGACACCAAGGCTCCTGATCATGTGACCCCTGACTCCTCCCCTCCTGTGACCTCATCACAGGGCCTGTGCACACAGAAAGAACAGCCTACCGATGTCTTTGCTGGCTGTGAGGATCTGCGGGAGGGGGGCTCTGGGACGGCGAGGATGGGGAGGGGGAGGGCCCTGCGGCTTATCTCCCTGAAGTGAGGGGGGAATCCCAGGTGGGCAGGGCAACATTGGGACTTTCCTGCAAATTCCGGTACGGTTGAGAGCTATAGCGTAGCTCCGGGTGGGCCCCCTCAGAGCGTGCCCCCCCAGTAGCTACGCTACTGCACTATACATTTCATAATACACTGTTGGGGGGACATTTATCAAGACTGATACGTTATATGACATTGTTGATATCTCCCTTGCAGGTGCACGATGTCCCAAAGTTAATTATAGGGTCAAACAACTGAAATCTTCAGTGCATGTCCTGGCAGTGCAGTCCGCAATCTTCCTCCCCCTTATTTTTTTCCGTAATTCTCTATGTTTATGTGCCCAGTGACATGAGATAGTGTACTGTGTGAGTCTTACAACACAGTGAGTGTTATAAAGAGGAAAATTACATGTGTAAAATAAAATTGGTTTAAAAATATTGGCTGCATGCAGTTTCAAAACTATCCAATACATTTTTTTGCTGTGTTACATAAAAGCATTCCACATCAAGCCAAAAATATTAATTGCTTTTAATAACATATTGTAAACTGATATCTTATAACATATAAATGTCTGTCTGTCTATCACCCTACCCGTTCCCTCTGTTCCGCTAATGACCTAAGACTGAAATCCTCAATAATCCGAACCTCCCAATCTCGTCTCCAAGACTTCTCACGATCTGCACCAATGCTCTGTAATGTTCTACCAATAACAATTGGATAAATTACCAATACCCACAATTTAATCATGCCTTAAAAACGCATTTCTTCAGACTTGCC
Source organism: Dendrobates tinctorius (assembly GCF_039654945.1). Lineage (NCBI taxonomy): Eukaryota > Metazoa > Chordata > Amphibia > Anura > Dendrobatidae > Dendrobates > Dendrobates tinctorius. The sequence continues at coordinate 12,842,652 of NW_027361831.1, read as the reverse complement.
TATACCTCACTTGACATATCCTTCCTCTAGTGTTAGGGTCGTGAACGACCCGTTTTAGGTTTTAAATGCATACAAATTCTACATACATTTGTTTATTGCATCAAGACTTTTTGACTTTTTCAGGAACTTATTTTTAAACAAAATACAATAAAATAAAACTATTTTACTAAATTGTAAAATGCTCTTATTAAAATTATAACATTTGTGTTGTTGGGGTCAATTTAGACCCAGGTCTAATATAAGAGTAAAAAAACAATAATAAGGCCCAAAACTGAACTCATAAACACAATATAAACCAACAGCCCACAGCCAGCTCTACCTCCAACAACTTGAGTTAGGGACATGTCCAGGTATGCATGGCCAAATCAGCTTAGAGTTGGTACTTTGCAGAGTATACATCTCCAGTTTACACATGCAACAATGAGGAGAAGATTTGATGTAAGCCAAATTCTGGACTATATCTTAGATGATAATGAATCAGAGGACACACAGCAGCAAACTGATACAGATGAACAGGTTTCTGAGGAGGAAGATGATGTGGAGTATCAACCGGAAGACACAGACAGTTCTGATCAGTCTGATGAGGAGGTCACTGGTGCTGAAGCTGCTCCCGCTGAAAGATTCAAATCCAAAAGTGGCAAGATCAGTTGGAGCTCAGTACCTCCAGGTGTACATGGCAGAACAGATTCTGCAAATGTCATAAAAATGACCCCTGGGATCACAAGGTTTGCTGTGACAAGAGTAAGTGACGTCAAGACATGTTTTGATCTGTTTATGCCATTGTCAATAAATAAAGTCATTATTGCTATGACAAACCTTGAAGGAAAAAAGTCCACGGCAACATGTGGAGTGACCTTCATGATGATGTCCTGGATGCCTACAATGGTGTTCTTCTCCTTGCTGGAGTGTACAAATCCTGCAATGAGGCCACTGATAGTCTCTGGGACGCATCGACAGGCAGGAATATTTTCCGGGCAACAATGTCACTTCAAAAGTTTCAAATGATGTCAAGAGTCCTCAGATTTGACAACAGAGACACGAGAACAAAATCTGGAAAACTTGCTCCCATCAGGGATGTTTGGGAGAAATGGGTGCAGCTCCTTCCACTGATGTTCACCCCAGGGCCAGAGGTGACAGTAGACGAACGTTTTCTCCCTTTCCGCGGAAAATTCCCCTTCCGGCAATACATGCCAAGTAAGCCAGGCAAATACGGCATAAAAATCTTGGCAGCCTGTGATGCAAAAACTAGCTATGCATGGAATCTACAGATTTGCACAGGCAAGTCTGCAAGCGGCATCCCTGAAAAAAAACAAGGGAAACGTGTAGTCCTCGATATGACTACTGGACTGCAGGGTCACAACATTACTTGTGACTAGAGTTGAGCGAAACGAGTCGAAAAAATTCAAAAGTCGCCGACTTTTGGCAAAGTCGGGTTTCATGAAACGAAACCCGACCCTAGGATGAGGTCGGCCACGAGGTCGGTGACTTACGCGCCAAAGTCGCGTTTCAAAAGTTTGTTTTGCGCTCTTTTTCAGCCAATCAGGATCCACGGACACTGTGGGCAACGTGATGACATAGGCACGGGTCACCACCATCTTTCAGAAGGGCATGCAAGTGATTGGCTTGCTTTGGTGGGCGTCACAGGGGGTATAAAAGGGCGTGCATGCCGACCGCCATCTTCTGCCGATCTTAGTATAGGGAGAGGTTGCTGCTGATTCTGTAGGGAGAGCGTTAGGCAGGGAAGAAGACAAAAAAACTGCTTCTGCTGCTAGCGATTTGGCCTGCACAACACACCAGTCACTGTGTGTGCAGTGCAAGGGGAGGCTATATAGTGGTGTATCAGTGGTGTTGGTTGTTGGGCTGCCTTCTAAGGCTTCCTGACATTCCTGCATTGCTGTTTACCCACTGCTCCGCAAACTGCTTTTTTAAAAGCAATCCCAATTTTTTTTTTTTGTCCTGCTGAGAAGACAAAAAAACTGCTTCTGCTGCTAGCAATTTGGCCTGCACAACACACCAGTCACTGTGTGTGCAGTGCAAGGGGAGGCTATATAGTGGTGTATCAGTGGTGTTGGTTGTTGGGCTGCCTTCTAAGGCTTCCTGACATTCCTGCATTGCTGTTTACCCACTGCTCCGCAAACTGCTTTTTTAAAAGCAATCCAATCTCCCTTATCCTCTAGTCACTTTTGTCACAGCTGTGCCATCGAGCCTGTCACATAGCGCTCAGATATTCATTGGGCCTCACACAATCCAAAAGTGTCCAGTGTCCAAAAGTGTGTGCAGAGATTCAAAATCTCCCTTATCCTCTAGTCACTTTGGTCACAGCTGTGCCATCGAGCCTGTCACATAGCGCTCAGATATCAGTGGGCCTCACACAATCCAAAAGTGTCCAGTGTCCAAAAGTGTGTGCAGAGATTCAAAATCTCCCTTATCCTCTAGTCACTTTGGTCACAGCAGCTGTGCCATCGAGCCTGTCACATAGCGCTCAGATATTCATTGGGCCTCACACAATCCAAAAGTGTCCAGTGTCCAAAAGTGTGTGCAGAGATTCAAAATCTCCCTTATCCTCTAGTCACTTTGGTCACAGCTGTGCCATCGAGCCTGTCACATAGCGCTCAGATATCAGTGGGCCTCACACAATCCAAAAGTGTCCAGTGTCCACAAGTGTCTGCAGAAATTCAAAATCTCCCCTGTCCTATAGACACCTTGTACCTTGTTTTACATTACTATATAGTTTGTTGGATTTTGTCTACATTTCTACCAAAAATGAGGAAGGCTGGTGGAAGAGGCCGTGGAATTGGGCGGGGGTTGGCAGCTGGTAATGATGGTGTTGGTGGTGGATCTGATGGTAGTGGCAAGAGCAAAATAGGACCGAATGCAGGAGGTGCTGACCCTGCGTCATCGTCTGGCTACATAAGGCCTCGAACGCTTAGTTTTCTAGGAGTTGGCAAACCGCTTTTAAAGCCAGAGCATCAGGAAAAAGTTTTGTCTTACATTGCTGACTCAGCCTCCAGCTCTATCGCCTCCTCTTCTTCAGTTGTAAAAAGTAAAAGCACTGAGTCGTCATTGGAGGCTCATGTTCATGAACCACACCTTTCCTTGTGTCCTTCACCCCAACTAAGATTGAAGGATGACGCAGGCCAAACTACTGATTACTCCATGGAGCTGTTTTCACATACCATGCCTGGATTATCAAGTGAAATGGTGAATTACCCAGGCCAAGATGAATCTGACATGGAGTGCACTGATGCACAGCCGCTGATGGATGATTCTGCTGGTACATTCACTCAGAGCACTACATTGTCCTCGCAGTGTACAGAGCCAGATTCTGACCCTGATGAGACTCAGGTGCCCCTTCCCGCACACTATACCACCATACACGGTGACACAGAGGAAGGTGCACATGACATAGAAGAGGAGGTGATGGATGACCCAGTTGTTGACCCAGATTGGCATCCATTGGGGGAAGAGGGTGCTGCTTCCAATAGCTCAGATGAGGAGCATCCACAGCAGACATCGACATCGCAACAGCTGTTATCTGGCAGGCCCGGAGCACTCCAAAGACAGGTTCCAAACATCAAAAGAGTTGCTGGACAGCTTGTCCAGAGGGTCAAAAGATCACAGCGTGCTAGGCCGCAAAATGTCTGCCAAAGTAGGAAGAGTGCAGTGTGGCACTTTTTTGAACAAAATCCTCATGATCAGGCCAAGGTTATCTGTAAGAAGTGCGCAAAGACCTTTAGCCGAGGGAAAAATCTGAAAAATTTGAATACCAGTTGCATGCTTAGACATTTAACCAGCATGCACTTGCAAGCGTGGACACAACACCAAACCTCAAGTGCCACATGTGCAACTGATCACAACGAAGGTAGTCAGCAACGCTACATTGTTTCCCCCACTGTAAGGCTGGTTTCACACTTGCGTTTTTTTTCGCGGGATTTTAGCGCTAAAAAACGCATGCTTTTTTTTTCCTATACTTTGCATGGGATGCGCTTATGTGCGCATACACATGCGTTTGTATGCGTTTTTCCGCGCATGCGTTTTTTTGCGGTATGCGCTCGGGCGCACAAAATGCATCCTGTTGCATTTTTTGGGCGTCCGACTTGCCTCAAAAAACGCATGCGCGCGCAATGCGTTTTTTTACAGCAAGACACCCATTATAAGTCTATGGGTGCGCATATGTGCGCATTGGCATGCTTATGTATGCGTTTTTTTGCGCATGCGTTTTTTTTTTTAACATTAGTTGGACAATGGAATTTAGGGGTTTGGGTTAGAGTTAGGGTTAGTTAAGGGGGTTTAGGGCTAGGGTTAGGGTTAGCTAGGGTTTAGAGTCAGGGTTAGGGTTAGTATGGTTTGGTTAAGGGTTAGGGTTAGGGTCAGGGTTAGGGTTAGGGTTAGTATGGTTTGGTTAAGGGTTAGGGTTAGGGTCAGGGTTAGGGTCAGGGTTAGGGTTAGGGTCAGGGTTAGGGTTATGGTTAGGGTTAGGGTCAGGGTTAGGGTCAGGGTTAGGGTTAGGGTTAGGGTCAGGGTTAGGGTTAGGGTCAGGGTTAGGGTTAGGGTTAGTAAAGTCATGGTTTGGGTTAGTGTGATGGGCCACCTAATGTTGGAAAAAACGCAAACGCGGTAAAAACGCACTAAAAACGCATACAAACGCATAAAAACGCTGCGTTTTTTTCATGCATGCTCATAAAAATGCTTGAAAAAAACGCAGCATTTGTATGCGTTTGTATGCGTTTTTTCAATGCGTTTTTTTGCGGGAAAAACGCGCTGCAAAAAAAAGCAAGTGTGAAATTAGCCTAAGCCCACCGGTTAGCACAGCAGCAAATGTTGAGGTGTCGTTGCAAGACCACAGCAGTCAGGGAATCCCACTGTTATATCAACGAAAGACTGATTCTAGGCCATCAGAAAGAACACCAACTCCATCACCATCATCAACCCTCTCTCAGTCCGCCCTGTCCACCGCTACTTCCACCATATGCAGCTCTCAAGTCCAGCTCACCCTCCCAGACACTATGAGTAGGTCAAGAAAGTACTCAGTCTCTCATCCGCGTACACTGGGTTTGAACTCCCACATTGCCAAACTAATCTCGTTTGAGATGATGCCCTTTCGGTTGGTGGAAAGCACAGCTTTCCGCGAACTCATGGCCTATGCAGTACCACGCTATGACCTACCCAGTCGCCACTTCTTCTCTCGCAAAGCCATCCCAGCCCTCCACCATCATGTGAAAGACCGCATTGTCCATGCACTCAAGCAGTCAGTGAGCGGAAAGGTGCACCTCACAACTGATGCATGGTCCAGTCGGCATGGCCAGGGCCGTTACGTGTCCATCACTGCGCACTGGGTTAATGTGGTGGATGCAGGGTCCACAGGGGACAGCGGTGGTGGGACAGTGCTGCCTAGCCCACGGTATAGGAAACAGTTGGCTGTAGGCGTTCGACCCTCCTCCTCCTCCTCCTCCTCCAGAAGCCAAAGCTCGTCCACAGAGCGCAGTCGTACGAGCACTCCATCTGCAGCTGCCACTGTTGCACACAATGTGTCCCCCTATCGAGCAGCTAGTGGAAAGCGTCAGCAGGCTGTGTTGCAGATGATGTGTTTGGGCGACAGACACACCGCCGAGGTGCTGGCCGAGTACTTGAAGCGACAAACTGAGTCATGGCTGGGCAGTGTACATCTTGAGGCAGGCAAGGTAGTTAGTGATAACAGCCGTAATTTTGTGGCAGCCATAGCCCTTTCAAAACTCAGCCACATACCTTGCTTGGCTCACACCTTGAACCTGGTGGTGCAGTGCTTCCTCAAAAATTATCCGGAGTTAACAGCCCTGCTCCAGAGGGTGCAAAGACTGTGCGCGCACATCCGCCGGTCGCCTGTACACTCCGTTCGTATGCAGAAGCTGCAGCGATTGCTCCACCTTCCCAACCACCGCCTCATTATCGACATTGCAACAAGGTGGAACTCCACCCTGCACATGGTGGAGCGGCTGTGCGAGCAGAGGCAGGCCATAATGCATTTGTGGGAGGATACACGGCCAGGCACTTTGAGAGCAGACATGGAGTTGACAGGTGTGCAGTGGTCGAAGCTGAAAGACCTTTGTAAAGTCCTTCAGTGTTTTGAGGAATGCACACGGCTGGTAAGCGCAGACGACGCCATCCTAAGCATGAGCATCCCACTTATGCGTCTGCTCATGCAAACTTTGACGCACCTTAAGGAGCAGGCGTCTGCAGCCAATGTTGATGAGGAGGAAGAGGAGGAGGGAATCCTTGATGACATTCAGCCATTGTCTGCTCAGGGACCTCTCCTGGACGAGGTGGAGGAAGAAGAGGAGGAGGAGGATGATGATGGGGATGATTACTTAGGGGAGGAGGATGCATCTCGTGGGGCAAGTGAAAATGTTGGCATGGCAAGGTCTGGTACAGGGTTTGTGCGTGACTGGAGGGATGTGGATTTGCCAGAAAGTGCTCCTCCACCCAACACTCGCAGTGTATCATTGACACCGGGAACATTGGCCCACATGTCCGATTATGCCTTGCGGATCCTAAAAAGGGACCCCCGCATTGCCAAAATGATGAACGATGACGACTACTGGTTGGCCAGCATCCTGGATCCACGCTATAAAGGCAAATTACAAAACATCATGCCACAGGAGAACCTTGACCTAATATTGGCTAATAAACAAGCAACTCTGGTAAATCGGTTGCTTGAGGCATTCCCAGCACACAGCACCGGTGATGGTTCTCACACGAGCCGTACGGGCCGGGGGCAGCTTGGCAGAGGTGTTCGTGGTGCACACAGCAGAAGTGGGTTGGAGACAGGGGTTTCATGACAATGTTGTGGACTGATTTTTCAAATACCGCTCACACAACTGGTAATACTGCATCGATGGAAAGTGACAGGAGACAGCAGTTGTCAACTATGGTTACAAACTACTTTTCCTCCCATATCGATGTTCTCCCACACAGGTCATTCCCCTTTGACTATTGGGCCGCTAAACTGGACACCTGGCCTGAATTGGCCCAGTATGCCTTACAGGAGCTCGCTTGCCCAGCTGCAAGTGTGCTATCGGAAAGAGTCTTCAGTGCAGCTGGATCAATCCTGACAGAAAAAAGGACCCGTCTGTCAACCCAAAATGTGGATGATCTAACCTTCATTAAAATGAACCATGCATGGGTTTCCAAGGATTTTGTCCCACCTTCCCCTGATGACAAATAGGGTGACAGAAAAATGGCTTGCTTTGGTCCACCTCTTCCTGGTACTTCACCTATTTCGCCTTTTGCATCAGCTGAATGTCCAACATCAACATATGCCACTTTCTAAAACTCCCTAACTGTGCTGCCTCCCCCCCCATGGCCGGGGTCACCACCTAGCGCACAACACCGTGCGAGTGCCGTTGCCCTGGACAGGTGGGTAGGCCGACTCTTGGGCGCGGGCACTGGCACAGGGTCCCTCATAGTGCAATCAAGTGTCTCTGACAGTGGTGGTGCACACCCGCCGTCAGACACACCGCTGTACTATGAGGGGCCCAGTGCCAGTACCGACGCCCACGAGTGGGCCCCCCTTGCTTGGGCAGGGCCCCAGCATTTGCAATCTTTACCTCTCCCTGCTCCTCCGCTGTGTAATCTGGGCCGTCAAATCCATACTGTGCCTGACACCGTCTGAGCCTGCCTCCTGATGTATAGACATATATTTTGAATGTGTACGCTATCCATACATGTTATCCGGGGATACGGTACCCTTTCTAACCTTTGTGCAATCACGTGCAATCCATACTGGGCCTAACACCGTCTGAGCCTGCCTCCTGAGACATATATTTTGAATGTGTACGCTATCCATACATGTTATCCGGGGAAACGGTACCCTTTCTAACCTTTGTGCAATCACGTGCAATCCATACTGGGCTTAACATCGTCTGATCCTGCCTCCTGATGTATAGACATATATTTTGAATGTGTACGCTATCCATACATCTTATCTGGGGATACGGTACCCTTTCTAACCTTTGTGCAATCACGTGCAATCCATACTGGGCCTAACACCGTCTGAGCCTGCCTCCTGAGACATATATTTTGAATGTGTACGCTATCCATACATGTTATCCGGGGATACGGTACCCTTTCTAACCTTTGTGCAATCACGTGCAATCCATACTGGGCCTAACACCATCTGAGCCAGCCTCCTGAGACATATATTTTGAATGTGTACTCTATCCATACATGTTATCCGGGGAAACGGTACCCTTTCTAACCTTTGTGCAATCACGTGCAATCCATACTGGGCCTAACACCGTCTGAGCCTGCCTCCTGATGTATAGACATATATTTTGAATGTGTACGCTATCCATACATGTTATCTGGGGATACGGTACCCTTTCTAAACTTTGTGCAATCACGTGCAATCCATACTGGGCCTAACACCATCTGAGCCTGCCTCCTGGACTTATATTTTGAATGTGTACGCTATCCATACATGTTATCTGGGGATACGGTACCCTTTCTAACCTTTGTGCAATCACGTGCAATCCATACTGGGCCTAACACCGACTGAGCCTGCCTCCTGAGACATATATTTTGAATGTGTACGCTATCCATACATGTTATCCGGGGAAACGGTACCCTTTCTAACCTTTGTGCAATCACGTGCAATCCATACTGGGCCTAACACCGTCTGAGCCTGCCTCCTGAGACATATATTTTGAATGTGTACGCTATCCATACATGTTATCCGGGGAAACGGTACCCTTTCTAACCTTTGTGCAATCACGTGCAATCCATACTGGGCCTAACACCGTCTGAGCCTGCCTCCTGATGTATAGACATATATTTTGAATGTGTACGCTATCCATACATGTTATCTGGGGATACGGTACCCTTTCTAACCTTTGTGCAATCACGTGCAATCCATACTGGGCCTAACACCGTCTGAGCCTGCCTCCTGAGACATATATTTTGAATGTGTACGCTATCCATACATGTTATCTGGGGATACGGTACCCTTTCTAACCTTTGTGCAATCACGTGCAATCCATACTGGGCCTAACACCGTCTGAGCCTGCCTCCTGATGTATAGACATATATTTTGAATGTGTACGCTATCCATACATGTTATCTGGGGATACGGTACCCTTTCTAACCTTTGTGCAATCACGTGCAATCCATACTGGGCCTAACACCTTCTGAGCCTGCCTCCTGAGACATATATTTTGAATGTGTACGCTATCCATACATGTTATCTGGGGATACGGTACCCTTTCTAACCTTTGTGCAATCACGTGCAATCCATACTGGGCCTAACACCGTCTGAGCCTGCCTCCTGAGACATATATTTTGAATGTGTACGCTATTCATACATGTTATCCGGGGATACGGTACCCTTTCTAACCTTTGTGCAATCACGTGCAATCCATACTGGGCCTAACACTGTCTGAGCCTGCCTCCTGAGACATATATTTTGAATGTGTACGCTATCCATACATGTTATCCAGGGATACGATACCCTTTCTAACCTTTGTGCAATCACGTGCAATCCATACTGGGCCTAACACCATCTGAGCCTGCCTCCTGAGACATATATTTTGAATGTGTACGCTATCCATACATGTTATCCGGGGATACGGTACCCTTTCTAACCTTTGTGCAATCACGTGCAATCCATACTGGGCCTAACACCGTCTGAGCCTGCCTCCTGAGACATATATTTTGAATGTGTACGCTATCCATACATGTTATCTGGGGATACGGTACCCTTTCTAACCTTTGTGCAATCACGTGCAATCCATACTGGGCCTAACACCGTCTGAGAATGATAGATGGGGCCCACCATACACTGGAACATTCCAAAGGTGGACATCAGACACTGGAGCAGCATTTACAGGGCCCATTATACACTAGAGCATTAGATATGGGGCCCATTATGTTTGGAGCATTATTTGGGCCCATAAGACAGTAGAGCTTCATCCATGGGGACCAACATATACTGTAGCATTATGTGGAGCTCATCATATACTGTTTCAAACATTATATGGGACCAATGATTCTGTATGGAGAAATAGATGGGCCTCGTCATGAGATGTAAAAAGTGAGGTATTTTTCATTGTACTATACCGCTATTTCTCTGCCGTATCGGAGCATGATGAGTTGTGGTATGTGTTAAAGGGGCGCTCTTTCGCCTAGGGCACATGAAAACCTGGAGCCAGCCCTCCCCCCCCACAGTCTGTAGCCAAATAACCCCCATTTTTCAGTGCGTAACTTTTATTATGAAGTTAATTAAGGTTGACAAGCTTAAGTAAGAAGAATTGATGCTTTTGGCATTCAAATGGGCACTGTTGGTGTGTTTCCTGTCCTCCTCTCACTGCCGACTTTTATTCCCCATTGACTTACATTGGGTTTCGTGTTTCGGGACGACCCTGACTTTTCCCTATAATCGGACGATCTTGCTCGACCCGACTTTTGGAAAAGTCGGGTTTCACGAAACGAAACGCGACCCTAAAAAACCAAAAGTCGCTCAACTCTACTTGTGACAATTTTTTTACCAGCTATGACCTTGGACAAGAACTTCTCAGGAGGAAAATCACCATGGTGGGCACAGTGAAAAAAAACAAACCTGAGCTGCCCGCTGAATTGTTGCAGATGAAGGACAGGGCTCCACTTTCCTCAAAGTTTGTTTTTACAGACACCACCACTGCTGTTTCATACTGCCCAAAAAAATGACGGAATGTGGTACTGATGTCCACACTTCACAAAGATGCAGCTGTGTCATCAGGAAGTGACAATAAGCCCAGAATCATCCTGGACTATAACAAAAACAAAGGAGGAGTGGACAACCTGGACAAGCTGACTGCCACCTACACTTGCCAGCGAATGACTAGGAGATGGCCAACGGTTGTATTTTACAACATCCTTGATGTGTCAGCATTAGAGTTGAGCGATACCGTCCGATACTTCAAAGTATCGTATCGGATGGTATCGGCCGATCTTTAAAAAAAGTATCGGTATCGCCGATTCCGATACCGGAAGTCCCATTCAAGTCTATGGGACTTCCGGTATCGGAATAAGAAAAACCCTTTCCTGCCCTTGTACAGCCTCTCTGGGGTCTGTACGGGCCTTTCGGGGGGCTGTGCCGGCCTGCCAGGGGGTCTGTGCAGGCTCCGGTGGTCTGTGCCGGCCTGCCGGTGGTCTGTGCAGGCTCCGGGGGGCTGTGCCGGCCTGCCGGGGGGCTGTGCCGGCCTGCCGGGGGGCTGTGCAGGCTCCGGGGGACTGTGCCGGCCTGCCGGGGGGCTGTGCCGGCCTGCCGGTGGTCTGTGCAGGCTCCGGGGGTCTGTGCAGGCATCGTCCGATGGGACTACAAGTCCCATCGGGCGATGCCTGCTACCATGACAGTGATTGACACATTAGCCAATGATGGGACAGTAGTAGTCCCATCATCCGGCTAATGTGTTAAATGTAAAAAAAAAAAAAAAAAAAAAAAAAAAAATTACATGCTACATACATACAACATGCATACTACATACATGCTACATTCATACTACATACTACATACATGCTACATTCATACTACATAAATACTACATGCAACATACATACTACATATATACTACATGCATGCTACATACATACTGCATGCTACATACATACCACATATATACTACATACATACTACATGCATGCTACATGCATGCTACATGCTACATACATAACACATATATACTACATGCATGCTACATACATACTACATGCTACATACTACATGCATGCTACATACATACTACATGCTACATACTACATATATACTACATGCATGCTACATACATACTACATGCTACATACATACTACATATATACTACATGCATGCTACATACATACTACATGCTACATACTACATGCATGCTACATACATACTACATGCTATATACTACATATATACTACATGCATGCTACATACATACTACATGCTACATACATACTACATATATACTACATGCATGCTACATACATACTACATGCTACATACATACTACATATATACTACATGCTACATACTACATGCTACATACATCCTACATATATACTACATTCATACTACATACTACATATATACTACATGCATGCTACATACATACTACATGCTACATACATACTACATATATACTACATGCATGCTACATACATACTACATGCTACATACATACTACATATATACTACATGCATGCTACATACTACATGCTACATACATACTACATATATACTACATGCATGCTACATACTACATATATACTACATGCATGCTACATACATACTACATGCATGCTACATACATACTACATGCATGCTACATACATACTACATACATACTACATGCATACCACATATATACTACATACATACAATACATTCATACAATACATACATAGACATACAGTACATATAACATAGAGTAACATACTTACCAATACTTGTCACATTGTTCCCCGAAGCCATTGTCTTTTCCAGGATAAATATTAACATAACAAACCACAAAAATACTCACCCACGATCCGAAGCAGTCCACGAGTGTGTCCCACGACGATCTTGGGTAGAGAACTGCAGCATCAGATGATGCTGCCGTTCTCTACGGGCTGCAGGAATCCAATGACGGAAGGTAGGTATCCTTCCGCACTGTATTCCTCCGCCACTTAAAAAAAAAAAGTCCCTAGTCTCACTTTATGCCATTGCTGTGTGGGAAATTCCCACACAGCAATGGCATAAAGTGAGACTAGGGACTTTTTTTTTTTAAGTGGCGGAGGAATACAGTGCGGAAGGATACCTACCTTCCGTCATTGGATTCCTGCAGCCCGTAGAGAACGGCAGCATCATCTGATGCTGCAGTTCTCTACCCAAGATCGTCGTGGGACACACTCGTGGACTGCTTCGGATCGTGGGTGAGTATTTTTGTGGTTTGTTATGTTAATATTTATCCCGGAAAAGACAATGGCTTCGGGGAACAATGTGACAAGTATTGGTAAGTATGTTACTCTATGTTATATGTACTGTATGTCTATGTATGTATTGTATGAATGTATTGTATGTATGTAGTATATATGTGGTATGTATGTAGCATGTAGTATGTATGTGGTATGTATGTAGCATGCATGTAGTATGTATGTAGCATGCATGTAGTATGTATGTAGTATGTATGTAGTATGTATGTAGTATGTATGTAGCATGCAGTATGTATGTAGCATGTATGTAGTATGTATGTAGTATATATGTAGTATGTATGTAGCATGCATGTAGTATGTATGTAGTATGTATGTAGCATGCATGTAGTATGTATGTAGTATGTATGTAGCATGCAGTATGTATGTAGCATGTATGTAGTATGTATGTAGTATATATGTAGTATGTATGTAGCATGCATGTAGTATGTATGTAGTATGTATGTAGCATGCAGTATGTATGTAGCATGTATGTAGTATGTATGTAGTATATATGTAGTATGTATGTAGCATGCATGTAGTATGTATGTAGCATGCATGTAGTATGTATGTAGTATTTTTTTTTTTTTTTTTTTAACATTTAACACATTAGCCGGATGATGGGACTACTACTGTCCCATCATTGGCTAATGTGTCAATCACTGTCATGGTAGCAGGCATCGCCCGATGGGACTTGTAGTCCCATCGGACGATGCTTGCACAGACCCCCGGACATCAGCACAGCCCCCCGGCAGGCCGGTACAGACCCCCACAGGGTGCACAGACCACCGGCAGGCCGGCACAGCCCCCCGGCAGGCCGGTACAGACCCCGGGCAGTCCACACAGCCCCCCCGGCAGGCCGGCACAGCCCCCCGGCAGGCCGGCAGAGACCCCCGGAAGGCCCGAAATGACGGCGCATCATGATGCGCACACACCGCGCATCATGATGACGTCAGGCCGTCAATCAACTGAACTTCCGATTCCGATGCCGAATTCCGATATTGAAAAAATATCGGAAGTCGGTATCGGAATTCCGATACAGCAAGTATCGGCCGATACCCGATACTTGCGGTATCGGAATGCTCAACACTAGTCAGCATGCAATTCATTTGTGTTGTGGACCCACATTCACCAAGGATGGAATTCAAGGGAAAAAAGCAAGCGGAGGATGTTTCTTGAGGAACTAGGAAGATCCCTTGTCAAGGCGCACATTGACCAAAGGGGACGAGTGCCCCGAGACCCAGCCGCTGCAGCCTTGGTCCGACAACTCCAGAGCTCAACAAGTGCTTCGTCCACACCCACAGCAACACATAGAGCATCATCACCAGCATCCTCCTCAACCAGGCCTGCCTCAACATCAACCACAACAGCCACAACCCCAGTGGGACCACCTGATTCTAAAAGAAAGAGGTGTCAGGTCTGCCCTAGCAATAAGGACAGAAAGACAAACACATCGTGCTTCGCCTGCAAAAAATACCTCTGCAAAGAACACACAAAAAATGTCACTTTTTGCCACACATGCATCTAAATACTAATGCATCTAAAAACAAGTACTTGATTTCTGTTGATTTGATTTGCTTTATTGATTGTTGTTTGTTTGTTTGACCTAGAAAAGCTACTTTTTATTATTATTGCTATTAATGTTAATATAATTTTCATCTTTTATTTGTATTAAAGTTCTATAAAAAAAAAATCTGTTTTTTGCCTTTTTCATAAAGTAGTTAGATATGGGTCAAAATTGACACCATAGATGTTACTAGAGTTAATGATATAAAATATATATATGTATATTTTTTTACTTTTAAGAAATGTGTTCTAAAACCCTTCAGTAATAGTCAGGTAATATAACAAACTTTTTTACGTTTATATTATTCTCTTGAGGTTCATTTGACAATATTTTTATATTGAAAATGAAGGGTATGCTCTCAAATGAAAGGCCCAGGGGGCCACAACAAAAATATTAAAATCAATCCTTCCATGGATGAGAAACCCTAACAAGGTAACTAAGAGGTAAGAAACAAATTGGATCATAAATAACTGTTTTTAGGGTATCCTAGGGGTGATTTAAGACACGGGTCAAAACCGACCCGTTAACATAAGAAAGAGTAACAGAAAGCTAACACTAGAGGAAGGATATCTAACTATCCCCATTCTGCCCCTTACAATTTATTTTCCAAAACTATCTGGTCCCTTGTATCATCTCGTTGCACCCTCCATGATCGTAATAGCACTTTATCTGACTTGTACAGACCCTGGCTGATGACCGGTTCATGAAGCGTTATGTGAATCCCCTATTTATTATATTGGTGGCTGGAGCATATATGACGTCTCTTTTTAACATTTCCCTTTTGTTCCCCTAATTTCCTCATAGAGTGTAAGCTCTTGTAATCAGGAACTTCACTCTTCTTGGTATCTGTTACATTTTCTGTTACTCTGTATTGTCTGATATTGTTTGTACATATCCATTCTGAATTGGAAGGCTATGTCCACATGTTGCGGATTTGTTGTGGATCTGCAGCGGGTTTTCTGAGCAGAATTGCAACAGATCCACAAATGATTACTAAAGCAATAGCATTACTGAATTGCTGGAACATGGTGCAGAAAATTCCGTCCTGATTCGCAGCGTTTTATTTTCCGCAGCATGTCTATTATTTTGGCGCATCTGCAGCATTTCTCACCCATTGACTTTCAATAAGGCACTCAAATCCGCAACAAACCCGCAGGTGTAACATTGTGTGCGGATTTCATGCAGATTTCACTGAAATACTGCAGCGGATTTTTAAAATGCAAATGTATCAGAATGAAGAAGAGTATGTGGGAGGAGAATCAACAATGGAAGGAAGACTTGAAAAACGTTATTTTTTTATTAATTTTTTTTTTCCCGTAGTACATCTTTATTAACATAACAAACCTGCAGACTAAACCACATCCAAATCTACATGTAAATCCACATCAAAACCGCATGAAATCTGCACAAAAAAATCTGTGGCATTTCCAATGCATTTTCTGCCAAGACATCCATAAGACGGGCAGAAATTTTCTGCCAGCAAATTTGCAATGTGCTCATATAGCCTAAAGTGCTGAGTCACTTTTTTTTGCTATATAAATAAAAACTATTCTTATTATAAATGTATAAAAATCATAAAAAAAAGCCTATAACTTTCAATCATACACTTGGTTCCGTTTTTATCCAATGCTTTTTTGCACTTTTGCAATGATTACATCCATCATTATCGCACGATGGGACAAATCACAGGTAATTTATTACATCACAGTCCTATAGTTGCTTAAATTGTTCTTGTATTTTTAAACAGATTTGATACCATGGAGGAAAAGTCAGACGTGTTTGCAAAATATGATGAGTTTAAAAAGGAGCTGAAAGAAGGTTTGCATTGCATTGGTTCTCTGAGTCCTCTGACAAGGTTAAACAGGTTATCCAGTTGTTAATAATGATGAATCATAATAATAATAATCTTTATTTTTATATAGCGCTAACACATTCTGCAGTGCTTTACAGTTTGCACACATTTCATCACTGTCCCCAATGGGGCTCACAATCTGAATTCCCTATCAGTATGTCTTTGGAGTGTGGGAGGAAACCGGAGTACCCGGAGGAAACCCACGCGAACACGGGGAGAACATACAAACTCCTTGCAGATGTTGTCCTTGGTGGGATTCGAACCCAGGACCCAGGCTAACCACTGAGCCACCGTGCTGCCCATCATTCCTCAGGATAGGTCTTTTTTATCAAAACGGTGGTACAACGGTATGAAGAGGCTAGGTGATTGATCCCTGACCACCGCTGCCTTTTCTTAGACAGGTGATGCCGCCGTAAATCGGTCACAAATCCTTGTTGCGCCTCAGACTCATTCCTGTCTATGCACCTTAGCTGTAAACTAAGCAAAGCAACCATCCAATGTAGGTGACTGTGCACGGTGAGCGGATCTGCACCCTGACAACGAGGACTCATTATTATTACAAAGTATAAAAACCATTTAAATAGCTGGAGAGCTCTGCAGGAATAATGCTTACAATTGTACACTTGAAGATAATGTAGCAGATTTTTGCCAATGAACCCGTCTATCAGGATAACTGTTTCATTGTCGTTATAGATGAGGGTTCAGTTTATCTTCAACATTCTTCTGGAGCATATCCTAGTTTTGACTTTTGGGCCAATCAGAATGACAAAATCACCCCATGACGGAGTGTTTGCTCATTCATCATGTGATTTCTGCCTTGTGTAGAAGAAATAATTATGGGTTTATACAAATGTTTATTCCAGACAATCTGCTATTATCATTGGTCTTTGTAAATTTACCTTTTGTCTGTGAATTCAAGTGCTATCACCAAGACAACTGAATGTGTTGTATTTTACTAAAGCTTTGCCACTGTAATACCCTATTTTTTGGCCTATTACCCCCAGATTTGTAAGGGGCGCTGAGGTGCGTCTTGTAGTGCGGATGTACTTAGCTCACTGTGATAGGCTGTAAGCAGCTGTCTAGCGGCTCACAAGAGGCAGGAGTAGGGTTGCCGTTGCAAGCTGCCAGTGACTCGGGAGACCTGGATGGGTCCATGATGTGGGAAATACAGTGGAGGAAATAAGTATTTGATCCCTTGCTGATTTTGTTGGTTTGCCCACTGACAAACACATGAACAGTCTATAATGCTCACCACCCCCCTAAATTCTGGCCATCTATTGACACTGTTATCATTATTCACACTGCTGTTAGTGTTGGCAACATTAGCACACAATGCAGCCTAGCTCTGGAGCGGAAGGAAGGTCAGTAGCATTATATTCTTTTGTGTGTGTGCAGCATAACAGGAGGCATATTGTCCCAGATATGCCCAGGATGTGGAATATAATATAGATACCAGGATAGGTGACATACATACCAGGATGGGGACATATATATCAGGATGGGGACATATATTTATCAGGATGGAGGGCATATATTTACCAGGATGAGAACATATATATCAGGATGGGGACATATATATCAGGATGGGGACATATATATCAGGATGGAGGACATATATATCAGAATGGGGACACATATATCAGAATGGGGACATATATATCAGGATGGGGACATATATACCAGGATGGGGACATATATATCAGGATGGGGACATATATATCAGGATGGAGGACATATATATCAGGATGGGGACACATATATCAGGATGGGGACACATATATCAGGATGGGGACACATATATCAGGATGGGGACATATATATCAGGATGGGGACATATATTTATCAGGATGGAGGGCATATATTTACCAGGATGGGGACATATACAGTATATCAGGATGGGGACATATATATCAGGATGGGGACATATATATCAGGATGGAGGACATATATATCAGGATGGGGACACATATATCAGGATGGGGACATATATATCAGGATGGGGACACATATATCAGGATGGGGACATGTATATCAGGATGGGGGCATATATACCAGGATGGGGGCATATATATCAGGATGGGGACACATATATCAGGATGGGGACATATATATCAGGATGGGGACACATATATCAGGATGGGGACATATATATCAGGATGGAGGACATATATATCAGAATGGGGACACATATATCAGGATGGGGACATATATTTATCAGGATGGAGGGCATATATTTACCAGGATGGGGACATATATATCAGGATGGGGACATATATTTATCAGGATGGAGGGCATATATTTACCAGGATGGGGACATATATATCAGGATGGGGACATATATATCAGGATGGAGGGCATATATTTACCAGGATGGGGACATATATATCAGGATGAGGACATATATATCAGGATGGGGACATATATATCAGGATGGGGACATATATATCAGGATGGAGGACATTATTATCAGGATGGGGACACATATATCAGGATGGGGACATATATATCAGGATGGGGACACATATATCAGGATGGGGACATATATACCAGGATAGGTGACATACATACCAGGATGGGGACATATATACCCAGATGGAGGGCATATATATCAGGATGGAGGGCATATATATCAGGATGATGACATACATACCAGGATGGGGACATATATATCAGGATGGGGACACATATATCAGGATAGGTGACATACATACCAGGATGGGGACATATATACCAGGATGGAGGGCATATATACCAGGATGGGGACATATATACCAGGATGGGGAGATCTGCATTATGGTTTATTGTAGACATTAGCCAGTTGTATCTGCTGTTTCAAACAGCATGCACCTGGCAGATCTGCCCAATGCATCTATAAGCAAGCGCCATCTGTAAAACCCTGGCTTTTGCAATACATGTATGGCCATGTTGTTGAAGGAGTAGAACAAATGAGACCCGCGCATAAACACTTTCATTAAAATATTTCATAAATAAAGCTTAATTATTGCATGCTGATTAAACCATAGATGTACGTAAGTGTTTTTTTGGTTAACCAAACTGTTCTATTGTTCGAGGTTTTGCAGTGTATTGTGTGACTAACATTTTTTAAACATCATAGTTGCTGCAGAGAGTATATTTGATATAAAAAATTTGCACAATCATTTATTTAAACTTTTTGTCTTCATTCTCAACTTCAACGACTCATTTCTGAACAATTTGCAAAAATGTTTAAAAGCCAGTTTTGTTCCTACTGACATATACTATTGTATATTTATACAAACTTATTGTAAATGGGTAATGCTTTTGTACTGAATATATTCTTCATTTTTTCAGATTGAACAAAAATCTAAAAAAGCCTTTCTCACAGCCTGGGGAATGGCGAACATTAGAGATACAGTGATTCTAAAAAGCCGGTCCTCTTCTCATAAAATTGGGCCTATTGGAGGAACGGCCATGTATATGGCACCAGAATACGTGATTCCGTATGAGCTTACAAACATGAAGACTGACGTGTGGTCACTTGAAGCAACACTGCTTGAATTATTTAGTAACCAAGAACCTTGGGCCACAAGGAATGCCAGGGAATTTTATGTGTGGCACTCAAATCGGAAATACCACCATATGCAGCGGCTTTTGTAAATAGCAAAATTTTAACAATTATAAAAAATTGTTTTGCATACAATGCAAATGATAGACCAACCCCTTCAGATATAATAGGGCAAATTAAATGTATGGAGGGAGTTAATTTACAATCCCATTATGGATATTCATGCTAGCATTATGACATTATTTACCTCATTTTTGTTTACGGAGGATCTTTGAAGTTTATTTTTTTAGGGGGATTGCTATCTGTTGTATGTGCTGGTAAGGCTCCCAGAACATATATCATACATAAACATTGGCCCCATTAAATTTAGAAGATTTATTGTGTCTCTTCTGGACTTTTTCATATATATATATATATATATATATACAGATGTATTTAAAGGGATTGTCCAAGACATGTAAAACCACGTTGAATTCCCATGTGCATTCTTAAAAAAAATAAAACAAACAAAAACCTATCCTCAACTCTGGTGCGAGCATGGTTCCAGCCTTGTCTGAAGTAACATACCTAGGGGCAACTTTACAGAGTTATGACACTCATGCAACACAACCAATCCCCGCCTGGCATTTCCCTCCCCACCTTTGGATTGTTAACAGGAAGTAGGCACTGCGGCTCACTTCCTGCTCAGCTTACCAAGGTGGAGAGGCAAACGCTGAGCGGTGATTGGTCACTGAGCACATGTGTCATAACTCTGTAAAGTTAGCCCTAGGTATGTGACTTCAGACATCGCTGGAACCACGCTCGCACCAGAGTGGAGGATCGTTTTTTTTCAGTGTTATGAGGGCACAAAAGGGGCTTGGTAAGGTGTTGTACAAGTAGTGTTCAAGTTAAATTAGCTATCCTAATAAACTTTTTTATTCAAAGCCATCTATTAAACAAAATAAGATATTACTCTATTTGTTTTTTTAGCTAAGTAGCATGTGTTCTTTCATTTGTTTTATTCACAAACATTGCAAAACAAGTACAAACAGTACCATATCATCAATAAAGAATGTGTCGTTACATTGCTTTCCGTGTTAAAAATGTAATGTTAATAATTCATAGAACCTTTACAAAGAAAGGAGAGGGGCAGTAATGCTGATGTTTCCCTATTTAAGTATAATTCGTAGTGTTTAGTAAACATATGTATTGTTAAAATAACACCAGGTACCATTTCTTCCACTTTATACCTAAAGAGCACCATATCATCAGCATAAAAGCCAACACTATGTAGCTGATCCGCTATAGTAATAACCTTCCGCTGGACCATATCCTTATTGCCAGTGGCTCAATAGCAAGAACAAAAAGAGCTAGGGACAGAGGACATCCTTGTTGCCTTCATCTTTCTACTAAAAAGGGTTCAGATGCAACATTAATAATTACAATTCAGACCTGTGGGACACATACAACATATGAATCCATTAATGGAATCTGGGACCAAACGAAGACTACTGAAGACAAGTGGATATCAAAGGTAAATCCAGGCAGTCAAAAGCCTTAGACGGGTCCAATGAAGGGCACGGCCAAATTATTAAGATGTATTACAGAACTATATTGTACAATGGACTGAAAACTCATAATATTAATAGACATGCTTATCCTGTGCATAAATCCATTTTCTGGATTTCTTATTCGTAGGATGACTGATAAAAGTACTTGGGAAGAGAATCCCCCACAGATGTCTGTAAGCATACCTCTACTAGGAGAGGCACTAAAATATCTCGGAATCTACCATATAACTCTATGGAAAAACTATTGGACCCTGGTGCTTGACCTGAGGGCATGTTTGCAATGGGCATAGTTATATTTATACAGCCCAAATTGCATCTAAAAAGGATTATTTACAAGGTTATTTACAAGGGTTCAGTATAGGGAATTCTGTAAGACATAAATAAGTGCGACCCTCCAAAACATCATAATTACTTCTAGAGGTATCTAACTATTTAAATGATTTATAACATTCCTAAAAAGAAAAGAGAACGTAATCGGCAGAAGTAACTATAGGACTACTTTGTTACAAATATGAAGTATGGTATTAAGATACTTTATGTTGAGGACCATAAAATGGCATGACCTTACTCACTTTAGTCCCTAGTTGAAAGTATAAAGGGTAATGTAAAAACAGTTTACATTCAGATTTAGTATCCATGTGTTGTTTATAAAGTCTATAGCAACATAACCATTCTACTCTATTTTTATTACATTTCTCACAATACACCTTAATTGTTCTTAAAGGGAACCTGTCAGCAGTTTTTGCCAGTATAAGATGCGGCCACCGCCTTAGAAGTCTTATCTACAGCATTCTATAATGTTGTAGATAAGCCCTCAATAAGAACTGAAAGATAAGTAAAATAACTTGTATTATACTCACCCAGGGGTGCGGTCAAGTCCGATGGGCGTCACAGGTCCTGGTCTGGCACCTCCCATCTTCTTGCTACGCCACCTTCCTGCTTGCTTCATTGCTCCGGGGCCATAGCGCTCCTGCACAGGCGTACTTATCTGCCCTGTTGAGGGCAGAGTAGAGTATTGCATTGCGCAGTCACCGGGAAAGGTCAGAGAGGCCCAGCGCCTACGCACAGCCGGAATTTGCTCTGCCGCCAATGCGGCCGATAAGTACACCTGCGCACAAGGGCGATGCCGGGGAGCGATGAAGCAAGCAGGAGGACGGCATTGTAAGAAGATGTGAGGCGCCGTTCCTGGACCCGCGACACCCATTGGACGGACCGCCTCACAGGTGAGTAAAATAAATCTTATTTTTCTTATCTTGAAGGTCGGATCAGGGGCTTATCTACAGAATTATAGAATGCTGTAGATAAGCCCTGATAGGTGGTGGCTGCATCTTATAGCGGCCAAAGCAGCTGAGTAAAAATACATATTTATGTTTTTATTACTTATTTATATTATTATGATATACAAAGTACTGTGTGGTTATCCGACTGTTTACAAAAAACAAAATGTCACAATAGAACATTACACTTTCACATTCTGTCCAATAAATGTATAGATAGAATTGGCTTCACTAAAGTTCTTAGGAATGTCTGCTTTCATTATCTTGAGTTTGCTCATAAAATAGGATGGTAGATGTATAGAGCTAGTTGTGGCATTTTGAATTGTCGATCGATCCTCAAATGTTGTTCCATGAAGTTGTGTGCTGCACAGCCATCTAAAAGATTTATTTCCAACTTGAAAAGGCTCATCTGCATCACAACAATAGTTTGTGGCATATTCCAGGAGGTCCTTGTCAACACATTGGAACTGATTGTTTGAACCTAAGAAAAGATAGAGTTCAATATATTAACTAGCAAATTATCAGATTGATTGAAATTAATACATTTACTCTGAAAATGCGTACAATTACATTGTAATATTTTAGCACCCACACGAAAATTTTCTATTAGTTTTCATCTTTATTTCTCTGTGTATGTAAATTTCATACTTTTTTTTTCCTTTATGAAATCGGACGATGGGAACCTGCTAGTTTTACATTGTGTATGTTTAATACAAATTCAACTTGAAGAACATAATTTCATAATATAATACTATTTTTTCTTTAATGTCAGATTTTTGGCAAATGATAAATTAAAAGATAGGTACAGTCAAACTTTTGGACAAGTGTACCCTTTAATACAGATGTGTCACTTCAACAAATGGCATTCATCATGTACAGAAAGATAATACAAGGCACTTAGGAATATATTGTGATTTTGCATATTGGCTCCTATGGGGGCTTGATTAATTTTGCAATCAGATCATACACTGCTCATATCCAGGGATTACGATGAGGCTGAAATCCATAGGTTGTCATGCTTGTACACAACTACAAAACTATACCTCTGTGCTCCAGAAATTATCACTTTCTGTGGATTACGGCGATCACCGGCCACCCACAGGAGGTAAGTCAGGACAGCGTCAGGATTACTCATCTGATCCCGCAATGTAA
Organism: Dendrobates tinctorius; assembly: GCF_039654945.1. Taxonomy (NCBI): domain Eukaryota; kingdom Metazoa; phylum Chordata; class Amphibia; order Anura; family Dendrobatidae; genus Dendrobates; species Dendrobates tinctorius. The sequence continues at coordinate 12,818,770 of NW_027361831.1, read as the reverse complement.
TGGCAATGTAGCGGCAACCTCTGATTGCATCCTTGGGTCAGCGATGGTGGAGGGAACGGAGCATTCCCTGTTGGTGCATGTTAGATCACACTGTCAGTGTTTTATAGCGCAATCTAAGAAGTTAACAAAGAAATGCCTGTACATGACGGTTTATGAGATCATCTGCCATGCATGGGGAATGATACGCACTCAGTGAGTGAGCCCACATCTAATGGAGGGAAACAGCCAAGGACCTACTCCTACGTGCAATTGGGGAACAGATCATTTTGTATCAGCTCACAATTATCCAGTGCTATATGCGAGGCACTTACGTTCGGGTTTCAATCTAGATCTACGAAATGTATGATTGAGGTGAAACCCCCGATGTATACAGTCATATGTTAAAGTTTGGGCACCCCTATTAATGTTAACCTTTTTTCTAATAACTGATGGACTCAGTTATATTTCTGGATTCAAATGAGGTTTATTGTACTAACAGAAAATGTGCAATCTGCATTTAAACAAAATTTGACCGCTGCAAAAGTATGGGCACCCTTATCATTTTCTTGATTTGAGCACTCCTAACTACTTTTTACAATTCACGATCATTGCAATGCAGTTCTGCTATCAAAGCTGCACTGTCAGAAGCTTCAATGATAATGCTGCCAGTTAGTGTTCATTATGACCTTGGGTCACTATGGTGATCTGGCCCTCACAATCGACGGGGCCACCGATCGTAGGACAGAGGTAGCGCGATCCCTCTCAAAATTCAATAGCGATCCCTCTCAAAATTCAATAAATACCGCAATTGATACGGATCGCATCAATAAGGTGTTTAAACAGCCAGAGACGGCGTGGCGACAGTACTTGGCTGTGAGAGTCTAGGCACAGCTATCAGGAAAGCCAATTCTGAATGAATGTAAGAAAGGAATGGATGCTTTTCTTGTGAGTAACAGTATAGAAGGTTACGAATAACAGAATATTATAGGTAGATGGTTGACCCAGCTTAGGGGAAGGAATTTTTTTCCCTAAGGAGAAAATTGGCTTCTACTCTGTGGGTTTTTTGCCTTCCCCAGGATCAACAATGCAGAACAGCTGCACAAAAAATAGGCTGAACTAGATGGACATAAGGTCTTCCTTCAGCCTATCAGTAACTATGTTACTAAGTCCCCTTCCGTGCATTACCACATAAGCAGCTGATAAATTCTTGAAGATTAATCTTAATCAAGGGATAATTAAATAGATTATCACTTGGCTGATAAATAGATATCAAAATGTTGGAGTCAATGTTGTCCATTCTGAGGAGAGTCAAGTTCTAAGTGGTGGACCTCAAGTGTCTGTACTTGATCCTATTCATTTTTATGCTTTTGTAAGTGACATAAGAGAAGGTGTAGAAGACATTTTTCTCAGTTTGCTGATGACACAAATTTGTGTAAAAGGGTACATATTACTGCCTGCATCAATAACATGGAAATATATTTCACTTGACTATAAAATTGTCTGAAGAATAGAAAGTGCAGTTCAGTGTGTCCAAAATAATTCATGTAGTCACAAAGCACACTACATTTGACATGTATCTTCAGACCAGGCATGTAACCGGCTGCACTAGGGTTCCCCAGTACTTGCATGTGACAACTACTCGACAATATGTAAATAGTAATGAAATCTTCACCTCTACCTCGGCTGGCATTCCCTCCCTCCCCTCTGTGCTGATGTCAGTCACTCTGAAAAGCTGCTGACTGCCTCAAGCGCTCCCTCCGCCTCAGAGGAACACAGTGCAGGACTTGAAGATTGCAAACTTTACCATCTCAGATAACAGGAAGAAAATCCCAGAAGTTAATACAAGAAAAAAAATGGAGACTAATGCACCCGGTATTGATTTCCACTGAACTCTCCTTGTGTGCTTGCAGTTTACATAGGATAGGGGGTGAGTATAAATAAAAGGAATACATTAACAGAAAGCACATCACCAGAGGAATAGGAAAATGATAACAGATACAGTACATTGGATTCTTGACAGATTCCCTTTAAAGAACTGAATCTTGAAGGGAATGGGTGACCTAACTGAAACAGTTAAATATGTAACATGACGAAAGAAGGAAAGTAGATAAAGACTTGAAAGCTTTACAGATATTTAAAGTAGAAATTATGTTAAGGGTGTTATTTTGTTACTAAAATACTTCCACCCAAGAAGACAGAAGCATAACCTTAATTTAATAATGGGGGGGGATCAGACTAAAAGTCTGGAAATAGTTTTACACTGATATATTAGTTCATATACTTACCAGCCAGGGCTGTTGTCAGGTTGCTTTAAGTCGGAAATTCAAACATGTCTATGATACGTGCATGTCTATCCTAACAGAAGTATCAATGTAAGTGCAGACTAGTAGCCAGAGGAGTTTTTTCTATTCCAATCTTGTATGTGATGCTCCTTTGCAATATACCATTAAAACACAATTTACAAATATTTTGGTAATACACAAGTGTATAATTTACCGGCCAAAGTTCACCTTCTGGCGGAGAATAATAGAACATTTCTGGTTTCCCAAATGGGCCAGCAGCACCTCTTTGTTTCCCGATGTTGTGGTTGTTCCACTCTATACTCTCCAATTTTAGTTCATTTTGTATCAGCTTCATAAAGCTGAACTGCAAACAATGTCTGAAAAGAAAGTCACACATTTCTTCTAGATACCGAGGGCACCCTTGTAGAATAACAAGTTAACAATTTCTCTATATATTCACAGTAGAACTTACATGTGGATGGGGTTTGATATATCCAAAATGCCACTTAATAATAATAATAATAAATTTTATTTTTATAGCGCCGACATATTCCGCAGCACTTTACATTTCAGAGGGGATTTGTACAGACAATAGACATTACAGCATAACAATAATCACATACAGTAGATTATAACAAATACCAAGAGGAGTGAGGGCCCTGCTCGCAAGCTTACAGTCTATGAGGAAAGAGGTAGACACGAAAGGTGGGTGGTAACAGTTGCCCTGATTGTATGGACCAGCCATAATGTTAAGTGTGTAACAGTACAGACACAGAGGGCTAATGGATGCATAAAGCATGTGGGAACATGATGCTGGGAACCTGGTTATGGTAAAACTTTTGGCTCTGCCACACAGGGATAGGTTAGGTTAATGTGTTGAGGCGATAGGCCAGTCTGAATAAATGCGTTTTCAGGACACGCTTAAAATTGTGGGGATTGGGGACTAATCGTATTGACCTGGGAAGTGCATTCCAAAGAATTGGCGCGGCACGTGTAAAGTCTTGGAGACGGGAGTGGGAGGTTCTGACTATTGAGGATACTAACCTCAGGTCATCAGCAGAACGGAGGGCGCGGGTAGGGTGGTATACTGAAACAAGGGAGGAGATGTAGGGTGGTGCTGAGCCATGGAGGGCTTTATGGGTGAGGGTAATAAGTTTATACTGAATTCTGGAGTGGATGGGTAGCCAGTGTAATGACTGGCACAAGGTAGAGGCATCGGTGTAACGATTGGTGAGGAATATGATCCTGGCTGCAGCATTCAAGACAGATTGGAGAGGGGAGAGTTTGGTAAGAGGGAGACCGATTAGAAGAGAGTTACAATAGTCGAGACGAGAATGAATAAGAGAAACAGTAAGAGTTTTTGCAGAGTCAAAAGTAAGAAAAGGTCGAATTCTAGAAATGTTTTTGAGGTGCAGATGACAAGAGCGAGCCAGTGATCGAATGTGGGGGGCAAAGGAAAGCTCGGAATCAAGTATGACCCCAAGACAGCGGGCATGTTGCTGGGGAGTAATAGTGGAACCACACACGGAAATGGCAATGTCAGGTGTAGGTACATTAGTAGCGGGAGGAAACACAAGGAGTTCAGTCTTTGACAGGTTCAGTTTCAGATATAGTGAGGACATGATATTAGACACAGCGTTTAGACAATCGCCAGTGTTTTCTAGAAAGGCTGGCGTGATGTCAGGAGAAGAAGCGTATAATTGGGTGTCATCACCATAGAGATGGTACTGGAAACCAAATCTACTGATTGTTTGACCAATAGGGGCAGTGTACAAGGAGAAGAGGAGGGGGCCTAGAACCGATCCTTGAGGAACCCCAACAGTAAGGGGAAGGTGAGAGGAGGAGGAACCGGCAAAAGAAACAGTAAAGGAGCGGTCGGAGAGATAGGAGGAGAACCAGGAGAGAACGGTGTCCTTGAGGCCAATGGAATGGAGCATAGTGAGGAGGAGCTGATGATCCACAGTGTCGAATGCTGCAGAGAGATCCAAGAGAATTACCATGGAGTAATGACCATTTGATTTAGCTGTTAGCAGATCATTAGAGACTTTAGTGAGGGCAGTTTCAGTGGAGTGTAAAGAGCGGAAACCGGATTGGAGAGGGTCGAGAACAGAGTTTTCTGAGAGATAGCGGATAAGACGGGAGTGGACCAGGCGTTCCAGGAGTTTAGAGATGAAGGGAAGATTAGAGACAGGTCTATAGTTAGCGGCACAGTTTTGGTCGAGGGATGTTTTTTTAAGTAGTGGATGTATGATGGCATGCTTAAATGAGGAGGGAAAAATACCAGAAGAGAGAGAGAGGTTAAATATTTTAGTTAGGTGATGGGTGACAGCAGGGGAAAGGGACTGGAGGAGATGTGACGGAAATGGGTCACTGGTGCAAGTAGTTGGGCGAGAAGATGCAAGGAGCCTGCTTACTTCTTCTTCTGTGACTGGTTCAAAATCAGAGAGTGAGTTAGATGCAGTGGGGGAGGGAGGACAGTGCATGGTATGAGGGGATTTGGAGATAATTTCCTGTCGGATCTGGTCAATTTTTTCTTTGAAGTAATTGGCCAGATCGTCAGCTCGGAGCTCCGTGGTTGGGGCCTGTACTCTTGGATTGAGTAGAGAATGAAAAGTGTCAAAGAGACGTTTCGGGTTATTGGACAGTGAGATGATGAGGGTGTTGAAATAGGTTTCTTTAGAGAGGTGAAGGGCAGTGTTGTATGTTCTAAGCATAAACTTAAAATGGATGAAATCTTCGTGTAGATTGGATTTTCTCCACAGACGTTCGGCGCACCTGGAGCACCGCTGCAGGAAACGTGTTTGCACCGTGTGCCAGGGTTGTCGCCGTCTGCGTTGTGGTGTTCTATTTATAGGGGGTGCAAATTCATCCAGGGCACTTTGAAGTGTTTCATTGTAATGCTTCAATGCAGAATCAGGACATGAGAGGGAGGAGATAGGGGCCAATGAAGACTGCAAGTTCTTCAGAAGTTTCTGGGTGTTAATGGCCTGTATGTTTCTATAAGTCTGGACAGTGGGGGTGACCTGAGCAGCCTGGCAGTTCTTTATAGAGAATGAAAGAAGATTGTGGTCAGAGAGCGGGAGAGGGGAGTTTGCAAAATCATCCACTGCACAAAGCCGAGAGAAGACCAAGTCGAGGGAGTTTCTGTCTTCATGCGTTGGAGAATTAGTAAGCTGCGAAAGGCCAAATGAGGAGGTTAGAGATAAAAGGTGAGTAGCAGATGGGGAGAGGGGAAGAGCAATGGGGATGTTGAAATCTCCCATGATGAGGGTAGGGATGTCACAGGAGAGAAAATGTGGAAGCCAAGTGGCAAAATGATCCAGGAACTGATGGGAGGGGCCGGGAGGACGATACACCACCGCCACTCGCATGGAGAAGGGGGTGTAGAGTCTGACGGCATAGACCTCAAAAGAAGGGAAGACAAGTGAGGGTACTTGAGGGATAACCTGAAAGGTACATTTTGGTGATAGGAGCAGACCAACGCCTCCACCAGCTCTATTGTCTGATCTTGGGGTATGAGAGAAGTGTAGCCCCCGTATGAAAGAGCAGCAGCAGCGGTAGTATCTGACTGCTGGATCCAGGTTTCAGTAAGAGCCAGGAGGTTAAGAGAATTAGAAAGGAAGAAGTCATGAATGAAGGAGAGTTTGTTACACACTGAGCGAGAATTCCAAAGTGCACAATTAAGAGAGACAGATGGCATGCAGGGAATATTAATAAGATTAGAGGGGTTTCTGAGTGTAGCAGTGGGGGGGTTTGACTTTCTATAACATGGGGGACCAGGGTTGGGAGCAATGTCTCCTGCAACTAGGAGAAGGAGGATAGAAAGAGTGAGCAGATGGTTAAGTGATTTGTGAGAGCGTCTCTGGTGTTGAATGGTGGGACTGACAGGATCTGTGCAATTTAACAATGTGAAAAGAGCATGAGTGCTATACATAGGAGAGGAAAGAAGCGAGGGGCCAATATGGATGGAGTGTGGAGAGTTAATGCCAGGGCGGTGGATGTGTGTGAATGCAGCGGCCAGGATAAAAATTACACAAATGCATATGGTATATATTTGTTGTACTCCAAATGTACAGAGAGTAGATGTATATAAATGTCTTACCTGTCTCCTGCCCTGTTTAACTGCCATGTTATAACTGCCAGAAGTACTTTGATACATGTACTTCGATTACATGTGCATAAATGCCACCCCTGCATAAATGCTCCCCCTAGCAAGGTCTGAATATATAGGAGGTTAAGGCTAAGTTTTTTTTTTGTGGCTCTCTCTGCTCGTTAATCAATCACACTAAATTGAGACACCAGGACCCAATAAAATGTTGTGGTCAAATAAACACATGTCCAGCACTACATGGATCATAAAGCACTTTGAAAAGTTTCTTGACCTCACAACATAAGGGGACAAGCAGAGTAAGTTGAAAAAAACTATATACCAGATATAAGCTTGCAGAGTTGAAAACACATAGATAGCATTCAGGATTCCTCATAGACAGTAAGCTTGCGAGCAGGGCCCTCTTTCCTCTTGGTATTTGCTATAATCTACTGTATGTGATTATTGTTATGCTGTAATGTCTATTGTCTGTACAAATCCCCTCTGAAATGTAAAGTGCTGCGGAATATGTCGGCGCTATAAAAATAAAATTTATTATTATTATAAAAGGGTGCTCCTACTCAATACTGAGCAAAGGGTCTGAATACTTATGACCATGTCATTTTTCAGTTTTTCTTTTCTTCACTTCCAACCATCTTCTAAAAAAATGAAATACTAATGTATAGTAACATTTAGAGATATACTGTAGTGTTATATGCGAATGAAAAATGTGCAATGTGTGATTTTTCAAATTCATAATACTGACATAGTTTTCTTCATATTAATTTTGCTTTCTTAAAGTTATGTTTAACTTTGTTAGGATGTTTTGGTATTAATACAAAATATGAAAATAATTATTTTTACCTCAAATTTTTCTTGCCATAGACAAATCCAAGATTTTTTCAAATATGAATTAAAACATTCCGCTCTCTAAAAATAAAGGAATGAATTTCAGTTATAGACATGTACAAAATAATTATGCAATCATTTAAAAAATGACAGGCCTTCAGTATAATTTATCAATGTTACACCATGCAGTCCAAAATGACTTGTTGAATAATGTGAGCAGTGAGTGAGCAGTAACCAGTGAGTCTAAGGGCACCGTTACACATAGCGATGCACCAGCGATCCCGACAACGATATGGATCGCTGGTGCATCGCTAAGTGGTCACTAGTGAGCTGCCACACAGGCAAATCTCACCAGTGACATCGCAGGGGTTGCGGGTCGCCACTTACCTGTCAGACGCGGCGATCCTGACGTCCTCCCGCCCACGTCCACGCGTCGCTCGTCGTCACAGCAGGAAGCGCCGCAGGAAGCTGACGATGAGAAATGATCCAGGACCTTCTCACGAGACCAGCGATAACCAGCGGGGGAGCCGGTCGGAGGTAAGTATCACATGTAGTGATATCGCTAGCAATATCGCTGCTACGTCACAAAATCGGTGACTTTACAGCGATATTGCTAGCGATATCGCAGTGTGTAACAGGGGCTTAATGTGTATCACATAGAAGCTTGTACGCACAGAGACAAACATATATAATACTACTTTACATGACAATAGCAAAATAGAACCTATTGCTCAGGCACCCTCCTGCATGTGAAAGTGCCTTAATTACCATAGGCATTTCACTTATACATAGAGATCCCATATCTGCCGAAGAGTGGATAATTATGAGATTATTAGTTGTCTAACCATTGGGAACACCATGATCACAGGAACAGCGGCCATGATTATGTGGAGTCCCCACCCTGACGTGGATTAGGCAGGAATGACATGTTAAACATTAATTTCTGTTTGGTTTTGGAGATAGCCAAGCACTGGAGTTGCCATTTAGGGTATGGACACTACCGTGTTTGCCACGTTTTTGGCACATTATGTTTTTTTTACACCACAATTTTTTTTTTATACAGTTAGAGTGCAGTGGATGGACTAGATATTTCCACATATGGAAAGTTGAAGTTCTTGTTTGCTATCCAAGAAGTATTGCTTCTCCTTGACATGCTAAGCATGCTGAGATGAGTAGACTTAAAGCCGCAATGATCCTCTGGGAAATATGCAAATTGTCTCTTCATAGAGGAATAGGACTAGAACTATTGTGCGACCTATTGGAAGTAGCAATCCTAAAAGTCAATGTCGACCCTTTAACGAGCCTTTTCACATGACTTAGGATAAAAGCTAAACCAAAATTTCTCTTTGCAGACACTATGTTTTGGGGTACTGCCCCTCATCAGTGCTAAGTGTGAGAGGAAGAGAACTAGGACTCTAGCGCCATCTCACACTTTGCAGTGACGAGGGGCAGTACCCCGAAACACATAGTGTCTGCAAATTGAGATTCTAGTTTGACTTTTATCCTAAGTCATGTGACAAGGTTCGTTAAAGTACAACATTGACTTCTAGGATTGCTCCCTCCATTAGGTGGCACTAGAGTTTTACTCTTCTTCCTCTCTAAAGAGAAAATTTGCATAGTTTATGTTAAGAAAATGGGTGTGAGTTTTTGCATCCACCTAGTATAAATATTTAAGAAGCATGACGTTTTAATCAAATAGAATGTAAACGTTAAATCAAATAGAATTTACAAGTATATTTAAAGACGATAGCAATAATTTTGTAAGAAGAGTACAAAATTGTCTCGTTAACACTTGTAAATATAATGTACCAATTTGCAAACATATAGCTGTTACCTGATTGTGCTCTGATTTTCCATATCGAAAACTGTTGATTCCAGCCAAACTGTCACAATGGCGTTGTCTGCAACAATGCCACCAATTTATTCTCTTTTCCTCTGTCTGCCCTCACAAGTTGTGGAAAACCTTTGTAAAAAAAAATGTTAAAAGGAAATAAAGTTTCTGATTGGTAATTGATAAACTAATTTAGAGTTATTAGATTTTGGAAAAAAGGTTGTTGATGTAAGGACTTATTCAGATTGCAAGATTGTTTGAAAGGCATGATTTCCTTAAAGTGGCTTTTGGAGTATTCAATAATTATTACCTATCCCCAGGATAGGTCATTAGCAAAAGATCAGTGTAGAAATATATCTCCCATCAACCCATCCAATCATCTATCTTAATAGACTAGTTAGTGCCATGGCCTGTTCCAAGGACAACAACATCACACTCATGATATAGACATATTTCAGCTCCATTAAAGCAAATAGAGATGGGCTACAATATGAAGCACAGACACTGGAAATGTATGCAAGGAGGTTGTAGCACTTAACAGAGTGATACAGCCTATTCAGAGTGACAATTGTTGTGAGTACCAAGCTATACTAGTCTAGGAGACAGTAGTTTATCAGCTTGACAAACAATGTCACTATATTACCATATTTTATTAATTAGTAAGCACCACCATTTTCTCGAATAACAGCATCCAGATAGTATCTCGCTATGAATCCAAGTTTTCGGTTTGAGGTTCCAGCTTATAACCAAATGATGCGACGTGAAAACCTATATAAATATTTAAATACAGCTTGCTAAATTTTTATATAAATCATCCAAAAGTTTTAGAAAACAAACTATTACTTACCCATCAATACACAAGTGAACCCAAATTCCATAAAATTTAAGCTTGTCAATGCCTGAGGAAAAAAATAGTGAAGTTATATGACCCTTTTCACATGTATAGCGCTACGGAATACATGGTGTCACAATAATATATATATGTGTGTATTTATAGGAAATTATATCGAGTACAAATTAAAGCTTACCATCTATATGCCAAACATCATTGGGACCTTTCGAGAAATAATTTTTTCTCTCTATTTTGCATTTCCCTGGTGTTCTCATCTGCAAGCCAGTAGCATCAAATAGTTTCATTGCCTGATGTACATCATTTCTGTAAATGCAATTATATATGCATTAAAATATATGCAACGAGTTGCTATTATCAATTGCGGTATTTATTTGATCATAAAACACTTTTAGGTAGAAAATGGAAATGTGTCTTATGAAGCAAAGGAGTCAAGCAGTGGGGAAGTGTTGTCCTCTTGGAGCAGTGAAGCAGGGAGCCATTAGCACTGTGCCGGAATAGTAGACAGGTAAACAGGGAGCAGGGAAGTAAGATTCTTAGCTTTCTCAGGTTTTCGTCCAAGCCACCTTAGTGCAAGCGTCCTGAATGTGCACATACACATGTATTATAATGTGACACTGTGCAGTGTCAGGTCACAGTGCAGCACTGCGGCCTTAGGAAGACCAGACTAAAGGTAATTTTTTTGGCACGTTCACATATATATTATTATTACCGGAAGGGAGGGCATGAAGGGGAATCACTTCTGAGACCTGCTAGAACATGTTGGGTGAGGCAGGGATGGATCTGATTTGAGTTTAGCAGATACATAGGCAGAGGAGAGAAGTGGGAGTCTGATATGAGGTCTGCTACTACATGAGGGTGGGAGATGAGAATAAGATCTGAGATCTACTATTATTTGGGGTGGCTTTAAAACTAGTGTAGGAAGGAGGGGTTTTGCTTCTTGGCAAACTAAGCAGACTTCTCTGTAATGTACAGGCTCTATCTCAGAGACGGAAGGTGGCAGAGGAGATGGCTAAATTAAGCAGTAGGGGGAGAGGTTAAGTGCATTCTAGGAGAGGAAGATAGTGACCATGGGCTAAGTATGGAATTGAGTGTGGAATGGAGGGGGGGCCTGGAACAGTTCAAAAGGAAAAGTGTAAAGTAAATAATATTACCAAAAATCTTATATGTATGTATACTAATGTCAGAAGACTCACCAATAAAAGTGATTAACTGGACTTAGTAATGTCTGAGGAAGACTGACATAGTGAGATTAACTGATACATGGCTGGAAAATATCTCAGAGTGGTAAGATAACATAAATGTTTAAAGTCAATTTATAAAGGATGTGACAAATAATAATCTTTATTTTTATATAGCGCTAACATATTCCGCAGCGCTTTACAGTTTGCTCACATCATCACTGTCCCCGATGGGGCTCACAATATAAATTCCGTATCAGTACGTCTGTGGAAGGTGGGAGGAAACCAGAGTGCCCGAAGGAAACCCACACAAACACGGGGAGAACATACAAACTCCCTGCTGATGTCCTTGGTGGGATTCGAACCCAGGAGCCCACCGTGCCGCCCCTACAAAATGTAAATAGGGAGGTATTTGGACTTTAGGCAAGCCGTGTCTAAAGCACACACTCCATAATGAATTGTGAATAGAATGAAAATGTTGATTCACTGTGGATAGAAATGAAATGTTAGAAAATCTACCACTAAAGTAAATAGATGAGACAGCCAGAGCCATTATTATGTAGGAATTAAAGTACTCAGATATAAACTGTGAAAATGAAACCTGTAAATTTCAAAGAGGAAACAGGTTCTTGTGAATAAATGAAGATCGTTTAATTGGAGAAATATTCTACTCTAGGGACTGCAAAACTGGACTGAGCATTAACTAATAGCCCGGACAGAACCACTCATGTGCAGGCTGCAGGAAATAGTGATCATAACATAATAACCTTGCAATTGTCATTCAAAATGTTGTTTTTTTAGGGAGGCACAAAACCACTGAACTTCTGCAAAGAAAATTTCAGCTGCTTAGAGAATCAATAAGTCTCACTAAGTGGGGCAAAGTCCTCCAAAATAAAATGCATAAACTAACTCAGATAATTTTTCAAAGCATACAAAAATCGCATTGTGAACAATACACACCATATAGGAATACAATGGTTGTGAATAGTGATGAGCGAGCATACTCATTGCCCGTGTTTTCCCGACCATGTTTGGATGATCTGACAGTATTTGGAAGTGCACGGAGATTTAGTGTTTGTGAAATAAGCTGTATGATTTGCGGCTGCTGTACAGTCTGAATGCATTTGTGGAATTCCTAACAGGCAATCGACACAAGTATTCAGCCTGTCTAGCAGGCACAAATCATGCAGCTATGGCAGCACAAAATAAATATCCGAGCACGCCAAAATACTCGGAGACCACACGAGCATGGTCGATAAAACCCGAGCAACGAGCATACTCGCTCATCACTAGTTGGGAACAGGTAAAAAGGCAATGTGGATAAATAGAAATGTAAAGGGGGAGAATAAAAGTGACAAAGCAAGCAATTACATTACAAAACAAGGAAGGTAGTGAGGAAGCACTAAAACACTGTAAGGAACAAAAAACTGAAGAAACAGATAAAGCCATTCAAAGTGGACAGAGAAAGGTTCATTTCCAGAGCAAGTAAAACTAATCTAAAAATGTTCTTCAGTTACATAAATGGCATGGAATTGTCAAGGAAAACATAAAAGTACAGTTGCTTTGATGGATTACTACTGATAGACCACGATCTTGAATTCTTTGTGAAAGCCTTTACAGCCAAGATTGAAGCAGCACTTGTAAGTCTGATGCAGTTAGACATCGGGCATGACACCAGAAGTGCTAGAACACTATCAGGGAAAATGATGGGATCAGTTCAGGAATCACTTTACCACAAATAGGAAACTGACCAATCAGACAGCATCATACAGATGTGAGGGTAGCCTAAGAGATCTCCAACATCCAATCTCATTGAAATGATATCTAAATAATTCAAAGCCAAGCATTCGGTAGTCAGAAGCAGAAAGTTTGTCTTGTAACCAATGAAAAGCAGATAGACGTTCAGTATTTGGTGAGTATTTCACATCAGTATTTGTATCCAAAATCAGGAGTGGAACAATCACAGGAAAAGTCTAATAGAAACTCGTCACCACTTCTTTTATCCTCTCCTGGTTTTGGCTACAAATAGTGATGTGAAATACTGATCAAATACTGAACGTGGCCTAATACTTCTGCACAGATTGAGGAACCGTCTTTAGGGCACCTGCAGGACCAAAAACAAAACCCATATGTCTAAACAGGACTGTCCGCAATGTGTCTTTGTGAAAACAGCTGACAGAGGAGCTTTTATGTTGCTCAATTTTACAACTATCCTTTTTTCCGATGTAAAATAAAATGGATTTGTAATCACATTACTGACCTATAGCAAGGCTGTATTGTTCTCTCATCTCTGACTCTTCTATGCATGGCACGAAATCCTTTAGCTGGTGACCAGGGCTGAAGTTCAACCTTTAATGAAATATTCAGAGACAATAAAATTATTGGCAAACATTGAGAATTGAACGTTAATGAACTTTAACAAGTAAATAATCAATCCAACAAAATATAGCGGTTGTGCTCAAGTGCTGGTGGTCATTCTACACTAAAATACTAATCATCTGCCAGAATGAGCATTTTTATGCTTACCATAAATACCAGGATTTGGAATCTAACACATATAAACAAAATCGGTAAAGACTTAATGTCTTTCTCAGCAAGGCACTAACTGAGTGTTTTTAAGGAGAATCTGTCGTCAGGATTCAATATTCCAGTGCAGAACAAGCCTGTGTATAACCCGTCAGATGGACAGGGTGATGGGCAGTGATGGGGCATATGGCCTGGACATAGTCAGGGACTGGGGCAGTGATAAGAGGCAGCTGGAAGCCTGTGCACATTACACACTGAAGATTGACTCCCAAAACAATGGTGTTATAGTTTTTATCAAAAAAATTCTCTATTTCCGGGTTTCTATGGCAAAGAAATATCTTTCCCTAATGAAGTAGAGGGTGGGCCATTTATAAGGATACACCGAAATAAAATAGGAATGGTTTATGATATCAACTTCCTGCTTGTGGCACATTAGTGTATGGGAGGGGGAAAACTTGGGTGACCATGGCAGCCATTTTGAAGTTGGCCATTTTGGATTAAACTAATTTTTTTTACAATGGGAAGAGGGTCATGTGACACATCAAACTTATTGAGAATTTCACAAGAAAAACAATGGTGTACCTGGTTTTAACGTAACTTTATTATTTCATGAGATCGTTACAAGTTTATTACCACTTATAAAATGTGTCCAAAGTGCTGACCATTGTGTTGGATTGTCAATGCAACCCTCTTCTCCCACTCCTGACACACTGATAGCAACACCGCAGAAGAAAGGCCAGAACAGGCTTCCAGTATTCGTTGTTTCAGATGCTGCACATATCTGAAGGCAATTGTCTGTAAATGGCCAACCCTGTATATAACATTACATGTTAAAAAAAGTTTAAATCAAACCAAAAAAAGATGACTCTAATGTACTGTACTCAACAGATTTGATGAATATTATTCTTCTTCCTTAATATTAAACTAACATGTACCGCTTACCGCCAGGCAAATGCCTGATGATGAGAGCTGTGCGGTCTTGATATGCATTGTTTTAATCTGAATAAGTAAGAAGAATAATATTCATAGTATCTGTATAGTCCATCACTATGAAAGGGAGATTATTTTTTGGGCTATGTTGTATTGCAATGCAGTATTTTGGGAAGGAATGACTATCAACAAAGGAATGTGTAATGATTGGATGGCCGTTTCTCATGTTAAAAAAATAGTCTAAGATTCAATTTGCACATGTATACAACATAATGAATATGCTTCAGCATACATAGACATGCCTTGGTGTTGTGAACTCATTTTCAGGTTTGCCTATGGCTTCTGGTGAGGGTGATGGAGCTGGCTGTGTTGACAGAGGAGTTGTGAGTTCTCTATCTGGACTCCCTCTGTTGGTGACAAGAGGTAATGAAGCTGATCTAAATGGCAAAGAACTGCCACCTGAGGAGGAGGACTGCGATTGGACATCAGGGGTTTCTGACTGGATTTGAGGCAGCCGACTCCCTATTTTCTTGCTGGTGATTTCTCCTGCCTGAGGCTTCTGGTTTCCAGTTTGATTCCTGCCTTCTCAAGCTAAGTTTTGCTCTGCTATTGTTCATATGAGTTTTGGTCTGTTTACTTAGTTTTTTTTGTGTTCAGCCAGCCCCAGCTGGGGCTGTGCTGGATTCAGTTTCTGTCTCTGATTATTTCAGTTCTTTTTTGTCCCTGATCAGCTGATCTCTTCTTTGCTCTGTCTTCAGAATATACCTGAGTGCTGATATAGGGTTTTGAAGTCTAGCAACCTCAGGATTTTTTCTATCAGACATGTTGGACATATTTTTGGTAGGGCTTTTGCGTGATTGCAGACAGCATCTTTCCTTTCCTGTCCTTTCTAGTTAGTGTGGGCCCCATCATTTGCTCAGCCTATGTTTCTATCTGTGTTTGTGTTTTCATCTTGTTTCACCGACAATACATGTTGGGGGCTGTCTATTGCTTTGGGGTCTGCTCTGGGGCAGTTTAGATTTCCCCTTTTCTTTCTTTAGGCTTATTTAGTTCTCCGGCTGTGATGAGGCATCTAGGATCATTGTAGGTACGCTCCTCGGCTACTGTTAGTTGTTGTGGATAGGATCAGGGGTCTGCAATCCGTTAAGTTACCAACCTCTCCGGTTTTCTGGGCTTAGCTTGCTGCTTGTTTTTCCTCCTCGGTGACTCAATCATAACAGAATCACCAGCCATACCGCAGATTCTAGGGTTCTCAAAAGCAGGAAGGAATTGTAAAGAAAAAAAAAGGAAACAAAAAGTGTCAGAATTTTTTTTTTTTGTATATTTTTTCCTCTTATTCTCTGAGGCCGTAGGAGGATTTTTTTCCCTTAATGGAGATTAAGCAATTGTCTGATCGTGTGGAGCAGCTCACTGCTGAAGTGCGGGGAATTTCCGCCTATCTCGCTCATTCACATGCTGCTGAACCAAAGATCCCTACTCCTGATGTGTTTTTTGGGAATCGGTCTAAATTTTTGAATTTTAAGAATTGTAAATTATTTCTTGCCTTGAAGCCTAACTCATCGGGGAGCTCTGCGCAGCAGGTTAAAATTGTCATCTCTTTGCTGCGCGGCGATCCCCAGGATTGGGCGTTTTCTTTGACACCTGAAGATCCTATTCTTAATGTGGATGCATTTTTTCTTGGGGTTGTAGTATGATGAACCTAATGCTATTGACCAAGCTGAGAAAGCCCTATTGGCATTGAACCAGTGTCAGGACTCTGCAGTTATACTGTCAAAAATTCCGAAAGTGGGTGGTCCTTACTACATGGAATGATGGTGCCTTGGCAGCTCTCTTTCGGAAGAAAACCGTAAAAGATACTATGGTGGGATTTCCTGTTCCCTCTGGTCTTGACGATTCTATGTCATTAGCCATTCAAGTTGATCGGCTACACGAGAGGTGTTGCCACCTTTTGGACACATGTCTGAACCTATGCAATGTGATAGAGTTTTGTTTAGGGCGCAATGTCAGGAGTTTAGAAGGCATAATAAGCTGTGTTTTTTCTGTGGAGATGCCTCTCATATTATTTCTGTCTGCCCTAGACGAGAGAAACGTTTTGCACACACATTTTGCTGTGGGTGGTGTACAACCCAAGTTTCTTCTGGCAATTACTCTGATTTGCTCCTTATCCACATTTTCCACTAAGGTTTTTGTGGATTCAGGAGTGGCCTTGAATCTGATGGACTTGGATTTTGCTAAGCATTGTGGTTTTCCTATGACACCTCTGCGGACACCTATTCCTTTGAGGGGTATTGATGCTACTCCTTTGGCGAAGAATAAACCTCAGTTTTGGACTCAGGTGATAATGCAGGTCACCCCAGACCACCAAGAAAATTGCAGATTTTTGGTGTTGCATAATTTGCATGATTCCATTGTTCTGGGTTTTCCCTGGTTGCAAATCCATAATCCAGTTTTGGATTGGAAATCTGTGTCTGTGGTGAGTTAGTGTTGTCGGTGTACTCTTGGCGACACTCCTGTTTTCTCCACCTCTCCCCAGTCACATGATGTTCCTGACTATTTGGCTGATTTTTATGATGTATTTAGTGAGAGTAAGTCTGCATCTTTGCCTCCTCATTGGAGTTATGACTGTGCAATTGAGTTGAGGCCTGGGTGTAAATTTCCCAAGCGTCGACTTTTCAATCTATCTGTACCCGAACCAAGGCTATGCGATCTTATATTAAGGAGTCGTTGGAGAAGGGTCACATTAGACCATCCTCTTCGCCCTTAGGTGCTGGCTTTTTTTTTCGTGGCCAAGAAAGATGGTTCATTAAGGCCTTGTATTGACTATCGTTCCCTCAACAAAATTATGGTTAAATATCAGTATCCATTGCCCCTGATTTCTGATTTATTCTCCAAAGTTAAAGGTGCTTGTTGGTTTACTAAGCTTGACCTCAGGGGGGCGTATAATCTTATTCGCATCAAGCATGGGGATGAATGGAAGACGGCGTTTAATACTCCGGAGGGACATTTTGAGTACCTGGTGATGCCTTTTGGGCTCACTAATGCCCCTTCTGTCTTCCAATCCTTCATGAATGATATTTTCCGGGACTTTGTGGATAAGTTTTTGATCATCTATTTGGATGATATTCTGATCTTTTCCAGTGATTGAGATTCTCATGTGGAACATGTTCGGACAGTGTTCCGGATTTTGAGGGAGAATTCCCTGTATGTTAAGGGATCGAAGTGGCTTTTTGGGGTACAGAGGATTTCATTTTTGGGATTTATTTTGTCTCCGTCAACTATTGAAATGGACCCTGCCAAGGTACAGGCCATTTATGATTGGTTTCAACCCATTTCTTTGAAGGCTCTCCAGAAGTTTTTGGGTTTTGCTAATTTTTATCATGAATTTATAGCTAATTTTTCTGATATTGCCAAACCATTGACTGATTTAACTAAGAAGGGTGCTGATGTGCTGAATTGGTCTTCAGAGGCCGTTTCGGCCTTTCAGGAGCTGAAGCGGAGGTTCACTTCTGCTCCGGTTTTACGACAACCTGATGTCTCACTTCCTTTTCAGGTAGAGGTTGACGATTCATAGATTGGTGCAGGAGCTGTTTAGTCCCAAAAAGATCTGGTGACGTCTAAAATGAATCCCTGTGCATTCTTTTCCCGAAAGTTCTCCCCATCTGAACGCAACTATGATGTGGGGAATTGGGAATTTTTAGCAATGAAATGGGCATTTGAGGAGTGGAGACATTAGTTGGAGGGAGCTAGACATCAAGTGGTGGTCCTCACTGATCACAAGAATTTGATTTACTTTGAGTCGGCCAAACGCTTGAATCCTAGACAGGCTAGGTGGGCCTTGTTTTTTACGCGTTTTGATTTTGTGGTCTCCTTTCTTCCAGGCACTAAGAATGTTAAGGCAGACGCCCTTTCTAGGAGTTTCTTTGCTGATTCTCCTATTGTGACCAAGCCTACTACCATCTTAGGTGAGGGGGTAGTTCTTTCTGCCATCTCGCCCGATTTGAGACGTGCTCTGGAAGAATTTCAGGAGGGCAAACCTGAGCGTAGTCCTATGGGAAAATTGTATGTTTCTGACCAGTGGAGGAAGAGAGTGATGTCTGAAGTTCACTGCTCCGCATTGGCTGGTCATCCAGGTATTTTTGGTACCAGAGATTTGGTGAGTCGGTCTTTTTGGTGGTCCGCCTTATCTCATAATGTCAGGAATTTTGTGCAGTCCTGTGGGACGCATTTCCGGTCTAAACCATGTACTCGCTCTAGTGGGTTGTTGATGCCCTTGCCGGTGTCCAAGAGATCATGGACCCATATTTCAATGGATTTTATTTCTGATCTTCCCGTCTCTCAGAGAATGACTGTTATCTGGGTGATTTGTGATAGATTCTCTAAGATGGTCCATCTTGTACCACTCCCAAAGTTGCCATCTTCCTCAGAGTTGGTACCCTTGTTTTTACAAAAGATGGTTCGGTTGCATGGGATTCCTGAGAACATTGTATCGGACAGAGGAGTTCAGTTTGTTTCCAGATTCTGGAAAGGTTTTTGTTCCAAGCTGGGAATTCAGTTGTCCTTCTCCTCTGCGTTTCACCCTCAGACTAATGGGCAGACTGAGAGAACAAACCAGACTTTGGAGTCCTATTTGAGATGTTTTATATCCGCTGATCAGGATGATTGGGTCTCATTTTTGCCCTTGGCCGAATTCGCTTTAAATAATAGAGCTAGTGCTGCCACTTTGATGTCGCCCTTTTTTTGTAACTTTGGGTTTCATCCTCGATTTTCTTCAGGGCAAGTGGAATCTTCAGCTTGCCCAGGTGTTGACACTGTGGTAGAGAGAATGCAGCAAATTTGGGACCAAGTGGTGGATAAGTTGTCTGTCTCCCAGGAAAAGGCCCAGCGGTTTTCCAACCGGCATAGGACCATTGGTCCCCGGTTTAAAGTGGGTGGTATGGTTTGATTGTCATCTAAGAATATCTCTATGAAGGTAGCTTCTCCAAAGTTCAAGCCAAGATTTATTGGACCGTACGAGATTTTGGAGATTCTTAAACCGGTTTCTTTTCGATTGGCTCTTCCTGTTACGTTTAAGATCCATAACGTGTTTCATAAGTCGTTGTTGAAGAGGTTTGTTGAGCCAGTAGTTCCTATGGCAGCACCTCCTGACCCGGTATTGGTTAAAGGTAATATGGAATATGAGGTAGAGAAAATACTGGATTCTCGTCTGGCTAGACGGAGACTCCAGTATTTGGTCAAGTGGAAGGGTTATGGCCAGGAGGACAATTCTTGGGTCTCTGCCTCTGACATTCATGCCGATAGATTAGTTCATGCTTTCCATTGGTCCCATCCTGATCAGCCTGGTGGCATGGATGAGGGTTCGTTGACCCCTCCTCAAGGGGGAGGTACTGTTGTGAACTTATTTTCAGGTTTGCCTCTGGCTTCTGGTGAGGGTGATGTAGCTGGCTGTGCTGACAGAGGAGTCGTGAGTTCTCTATCTGGACTCCCTCTGTTGGTGACAAGAGGTAACGAAGCTGATCTAAATGGCAAAGAACTGCCACCTGAGGAGGAGGACTGCGATTGGACATCAGGGGTTTCTGACTGGATTTAAGGCAGCCGACTCCCTATTTTCTTGCTGGTGATTTCTCCTGCCTGGGGATTCTGGTTTCCAGTTTGATCCCTGCCTTCTCAAGCTAAGTTTTGCTCTGCTATTGTACATATGAGTTTTGGTCTGTTTACTTAGTTTTTTGTGTTCAGCCAGGCCCGGTTGGGGCTGTGCTGGATTCAGTTTCTGTCTCTGATTGATTCAGTTCGTTTTTGTCCCTGATCAGCTGATCTCTTTTTAGCTCTGTCTTCAGAATATACCTGAGTGCTGATATAGGGTTTTGAAGTCTAGCGACTTCAGGATTTTTTCTATCAGACGTGTTGGACATATTTTTGGTAGGGCTTTTGTGTGATTGCAGACAGCATCTTTCCTTTCCTGTCCTTTCTAGTTAGTGTGGGCCCCCTCGTTTGCTCAGCCTATCTTTCTATCTGTGTTTGTGTTTTCATCTTGTTTCACTGACAATACATGTTGGGGGCTGTCTATTGCTTTGCGGTCTGCTCTGGGGCAGTTTAGATTTCCTCTTTTCTTTCTTTAGGCTTATTTATTTCTCCGGCTGTGACGAGGTATCTAGGATCATCATAGGTACGCTCCACGGCTACTGTTAGTTGTTGTGGATAGGATCAGGGGTCTGCAATCCGTTAAGTTACCAACCTCTCCGGTTTTCTGGGCTTAGCTTGCTTTTTGTTTTTCCTCCTCGGTGACTCAATCATAACACCTCGGTCTCACAGTCTATTTGTGAACATGCCCAATGAAACTGGTATGTAATGAATGAAATGCTATTGCCGGATATAAGTGCAGAATTTAAAGTGTGTAAAAATACTTTTGTAAATAAATCTAAAACAAAACATAAATATATAAAAGTACATTAATGTAGAGAAAATATGATGCAAATCACGACTATACACAGGAATAATAAAAGTTCTGAATTCTACAAATTGCATACAATTAACCATATTTGTTCCTTTGTAAGATGCACAATTTTCCACTCAAAATGTTAGAGAACTTGAGCTGCGTTTTCTGAAAAGAAGTTAGCAAGAGATGGGAGCCAGCGCTATGAGCGGGGGCGAGGATCTCGAGCCAGCGTGGTGAGTCAGGAGGAGGAGTAAGAAGCAAATTATGGTCTTACTTACCGCCCCTTTTTTTTTTGTCCTGGTCACAGCGCTGCTCTGTGTTGTAACTAGTGTTGAGCGATACCACCCGACACTGAAAAATATCGTATTGGAATGGATCGGCCAATCTAAAAAAAATATCGGGTATCGCGAATTCCGATCCCGGAAGTCCCATTAAAGTCAATGGAACAGAAATATCGGAATTAAAAAAAACCCCTTTCTTTCCCTGTAGGTTAATTCAACATGGAGAAAAACAACTAATAATAATGTAGAATGTATTGTGGGAGGTGTAGGAGACATTAAAGCCATAGAGGTTTAGACCAATCAAATGGAATAGCAGGTTTTTTGTTTTTTTTTAAAGATGTTCGTAGTTACAAAGATATTGACTAAGTCTTTAATTTTTTGTCAGATATGTATGTTTCACTACTTCCATGCTCTTCACCGTCTTTTTTACTTCTCCCACACTTTCTCCTTCATCATCTTCAGCAGCAGCAGCAGCATCTTTTTCATCAACTTCTTCTTCTTCTTTTACTTATACTACTTCTACAACTTCTACTTCTTCCTATTCTTCATCATATTCTTATTTGTGACAGGCATTCCTGTAGTTGTTATCTATAAAATTTTGAAGATTGCACCTTCTGTTCAGCCTGTCACAAAAGATTTACAACAGGATTTGTCCGCGTTCAGTTTGGCCTGCAGCAGCAGGCCTTTTCCAGGGGCACCACGAGGAGGAACGGACTCACCCCCATACACTGCTTAGTCTTCTTCTGCTTATAAATTTGATAATCTCATTTGCTCAGATTTTTAGTCTTATGCTTAATGTTCTTCTGCTTTTGTTATTTATGCTTCTTGGTCTTCTGTTTCTTGTTGTTCTGCATCTTGGTGGTTGTCTTCCTGTTCTTTGTCCTCTTGGTCATCTTCTTCCGGGTCATCTTTTAGGTATTCTTCTGTGTGGTCTTCAGTGTCGTCGTCTTCAGGGTCATTGTCATGGAGATCCATAGTGAGAATCAAAAACCATTTCCACAAGTTAGATCTTGGAAAAGTAGCAGAAGTTACAAGAAGGCTGAGGAACTGGCGAGAACCAGCTGACGGTAGTGGAACCCGGAGTGGCAGAAGAATGAAAAGAGCCAATGGCACAACCGTGGACCAGCTGATGGTGCTGGAACACGGTTGCTAAGCAGGAGGTACCTGTGCTCCAAAGCACTACCAAGGACCAGCAGACGTTGCTGCAACTCGGATACCGACCAGGAGGCACCTAGGCCAAAGGCTCTGGCAGGAACCAGCTGACGTTGCTGGCACCCGGATGGGTAGCAGAAGGTACCCATGATTAACAAAGTTGTGCGTCCGCGAGCAGGCCGCAGTTACCGAAATCCACAGTCCTACAGGGGGTGCTTGTCCTATTGGCACTATGGAACCAGCCTTTTTTACCAGATCCCGCAGCCCACATAGGAACCACCGAAACTGCAGGCACCATAGACTCAGCTAACCCGACCGCAACACGACAGGACAACGTATCGTTGGCAAAGTGACATTGACACTACCCGTAAACAGCAGGTGTGCTGGAACCAGGCTGGACAGGAGGGAGTACCCGTGCCAAAGACACTGCCGAGAACGAGCTGACGTTGCTGGCACCCGGATGGGTAGCAGAAGGTACCCAGGATTAACAAAGTTGTGCGTTCGCGAGCAGGCCGTAGTTACCGAAACCCACAGTCCTACAGGGGGTGCTTGTCATATTGGCACTACGGAACCAGCCTTTTTTACCAGATCCCGCAGCCCACATAGGAACCACCGAAACTGCAGGCACCATAGACTCGGCTAACCCGACCGCAACACGACAGAACAACGTATCGTTGGCAAAGTGACGTTGACACTACCAGGAAACAGCAGGCGTGCTGGAACCAGGCTGGACATGAGGGAGTACCCGTGCCAAAGACACTGCCGAGAATCAGCTGACGTTGCTGGCACCCAGATGGGTAGCAGAAGGTCCCCATGATTAACAAAGTTGTGCGTCCGCGAGCAGGCCGAAATTACCGAAACCCAGTCCTACAGGGGGTGCTTGTCCTATTGGCACTACGGAACCATCCTTTTTTACCAGATCCCGCAGCCCACATAGGAACCACCGAAACTGCAGGCACCATAGACTCGGCTAACCCGACCGCAACATGACAGGACAACGTATCGTTGGCAAAGTGACGTTGACACTACCCGGAAACAGCAGGCGTGCTGGAACCATGCTGGGCAGGAGGGAGTACCCGTGCCAAAGACACTGCCGAGAGCCAGCTGACGGTGCTGGCACCCGGATGGGTAGCAGAAGGTACCCATGATTAACAAAGTTGTGCGTCCGCGAGCAGGCCGCAGTTACCGAAACCCACAGTCCTACAGGGGGTGCTTGTCCTATTGGCACTATGGAACCATCCTTTTTTACCAGATCCCGCAGCCCACATAGGAACCACCGATACTGCAGGCACCATAGACTCGGCTAACCTGACCGCAACACGACAGGACAACGTATCGTTGGCAAAGTGACGTTGACACTACCCGGAAACAGCAGGCATGCTGTAACCAGGCTGGGCAGGAGGGCGTACCCGTGCCAAAGACACTGCCGAGAACCAGCTGACGGTGCTGGCACTCGAATGGGTATCAGAAGGTACCCATGATTGACAAAGTTGTGCGTCTGCGAGCAGGCCGCAGTTACCGAAACCCACAGTCCTACAGGGAGTGCTTGTCCTATTGGCACTACGAACCAGCCTTTTTTTACCAGATCCCGCAGCCCACATAGGAACCACCGAAACTGCAGGCACCATAGACTCGGCTAACCCGACCGCAACACGACAGGACAACCTATCGTTGGCAAAGTGACGTTGACACTACCCGGAAACAGCAGGCGTGCTGGAACCAGGCTGGGCAGGAGCGAATACCCGTGCCAAAGACACTGCCGAGAACCAGCTGACGGTGCTGGCACCCGGATGGGTAGCAGAAGCTGCAAGAGTCAATGGAACTACCGAGAAACAGCTGACAGTGCTGGAACACGGAGGGGCAGCAGAAGGAACGAGAGCCAATGGCACAACCGTGGAACAGCTGACGGTGCTGGAACAAGGTTTATAAGCGGGAGGTACCTGTGCTATAAAGCACTACCAAGGAAAAGCAGACGTTGCTGGAACTCGGATACCGACAAGGAGACACCTAGGCCAAAGGCTCTGGCGTGAACCAGCTGACGGTGCTGGAACCAGGCTGGGCAGGACGGAGTATCCGTGCCAAAGACACTTCTGAGATGCAACTGGCGATGTTGGAGCCCAGGGGTCAATCATGCAGCAGGCTGACGCCTACTTGGAGCTAGTTTTATATTGGTTGTCCACAACTACTGATTTTAACCGGGCTCCACTTGGCCCTCTGGCTATACTGTCTCTAGTATTTCCCCTGGAATCCAACCCCGCCAGTTGCTGCTCTGAAGTGGCGTGTACACAATCCACACTAGTTCCTGTGTGACTGTGGCTCAGTCATGTCAGTAGATCCACTGATGTGTGTCCGGCAAGGTCTCCTGCTCTGTCCACATTCCCACTACTAGTAATGGGAATGGGGACAGAGCGGCAGACATTGCCGTACACACATCAGTGGATCAACTGACGTGACTGAGCCACAGTCACACAGGAACAAGTGTGGATTGTGCACACGCCACTTCAGAGCAGCGACTGGCGGGGTTGTAGGCCAGGGAAAATACTAGATACAGTAGAGGCAGAGGCCTAAGTGGAGCATGGTGGAAAATCAGTAGTAGTGTGAGTTTGTAGGCAGCAGGAGACTTTGCCATTCACACAGCAGGGGAACAGCTGGCATTACTGAACCCCACTAACACAGGAGCAAGTGTTTTTATCTGTGCGGACAGCACTTCCAAGCTACAACTGGCTGTGTTGTAGCCCAGGATCAATGCTCCGAGCAGGCTGAGGCCAACTTGGAGTGAGGAAAAAATGCGTTGGAGTGTGATTTGGGTGGCAGCAGGAGACTTTGCCATTCACACAGCAGAGAAACAGCTGGCATTACTGAACCCCACTAACACAGGAGCAAGTATTTTTATCTGTGCGGACAGCACATCCAAGCTACAACTGGCTGTGTTGTAGCCCAGAATCAATGCTCCGAGCAGGCTGAGGCCTACTTGGAGCGAGGAGAAAATACGATGTTGTGTGATTTGGGAGGCAGCAGGAGACTTTGCCATCCACACAGCAGGGGAACAGCTGGCATTACTGAACCCCAGTAACACAGGAGCAAGTGTTTTTATCTGTGCGGACAGCACTTCCAAGCTACAACTGGCTCTGTTGTAGCCCAGGAGCAAGCATGCAGCAGGCAGAGGCAAACTTGCAGCTGGTTTTATAGAGGTTGTAGACTACTACAGATTGTAACCGTGCTCCACTATGGCCTGCCGCTCCACTGTCTCTAGTTTTTCCCATGCCTTCCAGCCCCGCCAGTTCATGCTCTGAAGTGGCGTCTGCACAATTCACACTTGTTCCTGTGTTAATGTTGCTCTGTCACGTCAATTGATTCCCTGATGTGTGTCTACCAAGGTCTCCTGCTCAGTCCTCAGTCACACTACTAGTAATGTGAATGTGGGCAGAGCAGGAGACCTTGACGGACACACATCAGGGGATCAACTGACGTGACTGAGGCCAAGTTACACTTGAAGAAGTGTGGATTGTGCAGACGCCACTTAAGAACTGTAACTTGCGGGCTTGGAGGCAAGTGGAAATACTAGACAGTTGAGACGGAGGCCTTAGTGTGGCACGGTTACAATCATTAGTAGTCTACAACCTCTCTAAAACGTGTAGCAAGTTTGCCTCAGCCTGCTCCATGCCTCATCCTGGGCTCCAACTACGCCGGTTGGTGTTCAGAAGTGTCGTCTTCACAGAGAAAAACACACTACCTCCTGTGTTAGTGGGGATCAGTAATGCCAGCTGTTCCCATGCTGTGTAGACGGCAAAGTGTCCTGCTGCCTCCATCTGCCCACACCATCAGGCCTCAGCCTGCACCATGCCTCATCCTGGGCTCCAACAACGCCAGTTGGTGTTCAGAAGTGCCGTCTTCACAGACAAAAACACACTACCTCCTGTGTTAGTGGGGATCAGTAATGCCAGCTGTTCCCCTGCTGTGGAGACGGGAAAGTGTCCTGCTGCCTCCACCTGCCCACACCATCAGGCCTCAGCCTGCTCCATGCCTCTTCCTGAGCTCCAACAACGCTGAAGGACCCACTCCACAGCGTGAGCTGCACTCACACAGCCCTTGCAGACAGCTGTGAACACTGCTGCTAGGGCAAAGAAAGCTACAGTGGTGGTTTATGAAGCCTGGGTAAAGCACAATATGTTTGGTAGAATCGCTATTTCTAACTGTCCCTCACAGTCTTCAACAGCAGCCTGTCCCTAACTGAATTCACAGCAGAGTGACCAGAAATGGCGGCGGTGGTGGCTTTTATAGTGCATCATGACATCATTTCAGCAGCCAATCACAGCCATGCCAATAGTTAACATGCCTACATGCCTAACAGGATGTGCCCACACTTCTGAGGATTACCATTGGCTGAATCAAAGCGAGCGGGCTGATAGCATTATGGGAACTTCCGATTCCGGTATCCGATATGAAAAAAGTATCGGAAGTCAGTATCGGAATTCCGATACAGCTAATATCGGCCGATACCCGATACCCGGTATCGGAAAGCTCAACACTAATCATGTGCTATTTCTGCCTGCAAATAAGGACTATGAAAACATTGCACTTAATGGGTCATGACAAAAATTCAGAAGTCACATGGATTTCTTCCATATTTTGCACAGTCACATTTTGTAAAAGTGCCTTCTAATAACAAAGATAAGATCAGCTAACAAGAATAGTGTAGTTCAGCATGGTGGATGCAGTTTGACAGGCAGTGACCTGTGGGAAAGTTCACAGCAAAAACATTGTCAAAAACTCGCAATTGCACCAACGTATCCTGATGCGGGGTGCCAGGAGTTCACTCTGCTGGGCTCTGTGTTAGGCTGGGATCAGACTTGCAAAAAAATCACAAGAGTGTCGCTCCTCTATAACCGGCACCGCCGCCGACACTCGGGAACGTAGTGTGAGGCTGCATAGAAATACAAGCAGCCGCACACTCTGGTCCCAAGTGCCGGCGGCACCGCCAGGTATTGATGTGCGAGACTCGTGAGAGTTTTTTGTAAGTCTGACCACTCACACAAGCTAAGCTTTTGCAGAGCCAAATCCTCTGTTCGCTACAAACTCCACACTGACACACCAAAACCCAGCTTCATGCTTTTTTAAACGTACCAACCCCACTTCCTTCCTGTAGTCTGTTTCAAAGTGAAAGCCCATTACAGGTTTTTCTACAACTGCATAGAAAAAAAAGCTTGCCCAAAGCCAACACTCACTTTTATTCTACATTGCAACCACAGTTATACCTCAGACTGCAAAGTAATCCCGCGTCCTTAATACGCTTCTGAGTGCATTCTGGGGGAAACACAGAGCCATCCTCACAAATAACACCAGTCCCTGCCTCACAATAGCCAGAAATACACCCTGATTATTTGGCTGCTAGATGGTTAATTTCAGATTTATTGTGGGTGTCCAAATAACCTCAGTATTCATTTTTTAGGTTTTGTATTTCCATACAGAGAAGAGAATGGGTATGCACAATGGATATTGAACGGTACTTAAACCTTGAAGTGGATTTGGTGGGTAGCGCAAGTTAAATGAAACTTGTCACCAGTTTTGTGACATAGCAGCCAAAAATATCTTCTTACTCAAGCATCAGCGCTGCAATCCCTAAATCCTTTTAAAAATCCCCTGACTCCCCTTGTATACTACACAAAACCATTTTTAATTTCTTCCGTGATGTATGGTAATCGTCTCAGTCCTGTCCAATGTGCGTGTTTTCGGGCCTCTTAATCCCTCCCATTGGCTGTTGCTTGCCCTTCTACTTTGTGGATGACACCTCTTGCATCATCCACATCGCTGTGCAACATCTCATGCCTGCTCAGAAATACTGCATTTCTCACCTGTGCAGTATGCTTTTCTGAACTGCGTGTAAAGCTGAAAAACAGTAGTGTCATGCACCGACACACGTACATCAGGCTCATTTACAGGAACTACATTTGCCACTGCATGCGCACTTCTGCTTTTCAGCTTTGCCCGTAGTTGGGCAAAGCAAACTGTGCAGGTGTGAAACGCGATATTTCTGAGAAGGTGCTACATGTTGTATGGTGATGTAGATCGTTATCCATGTCAGGAGGATGTCGAGCAGAAGCCGGGGGGAGGGATGCAGAGGCCCGACACCACGCCCATTAAACTGGACTGGGAAGATTACCATGCAGCATGGGATAAATTAAAAAAGGTTTTCTGCTTCATACAATTGGAGTCAGGGGATTGTATAAGGATATTTGGAAAGCATAGCAGATGGTGAATAAGGTGATTTTTTTAGCTGATAGTTCACAAAACTGTTGACAGGTTCCCTTTAACGCTGAAAGTGCAGAGTGTTCTCAGAAGCACTGCTGCACAGTTGTGCTTTCGCTCCAAGGTTGAGCTACCCTTTTAAATATCCCTTGAAGTGTCAGAACACAAGAGTATGTATTAACACATTAGTTTTTAGTTACTGTATTTTATTTTTTTTTTAAATGCCTTGTTTTTTTTTTATTTTCTTATCAACCATGGCTGATACCCCTGTAAGAAAAGTCTCAGCATGGTTTACGTAACTCTGGCCCCCATGTGTGACAACTTACAAATGCCTCATCAAGTGTTTGCAGTTTTTACCGTACACATGGCAGATGCTTTATTTGCTTGACAAAGGAAGTGGAGTTGTTCAAAATGTAGCATCATAGAATACAGGTGATTATAACTTTTCTTCAATTAGGTCAAAAGCCAGCACTCCATGTGTATGACCTGTTTTATAAAGGTATGACACCTGCCTTTGGAAAGTACATACTGCCAAAGTGTCTTGAAATACTGTGGTGTAGAGGGCATACACATTTTGCTAATATAAAAGAAGACTTCAGTGAGATATATGGTTTATGTAGTTTTTTTGTTCAAGAAAAGCTATAGTGGCAGTCACCATCAGACACATGATAGGCATATACCCAAGCCAGACCTACTGCCTTGTTTTCCTCCCAGGCTGCTTGACATTTTAGTCATGGGGTTCTAATGGGAAGGAAAAGGGATTTCCTCCCTGAAAATTACTTATAGAGATTTTCCTCTATAAATGTCACCCTATTTAATTTGCCCTAACGCTTTATAAATATCATTTTGCAAATATGCAAATAGTCTCTTGATAGAGGAAGAGGACTAGAACGCTAGTGCAACCTATTGGAAGTAACAATCGTAAATTTCAATGTGGACATTTTAACTTATTAAGCAAATATACATGTACTAGATACTACCTACCCTGCTCCTGTAAGTTCAAGCCTGCGCAGATCAGACTTCACTCTCCTTGACTGACACTTGTTTTGCAGAGCAGTCCTTTCATTTGACAAGTCCTGCAATGTGCCAATCATTACAGTATATCATATGGTTTGTCTACTCAAGTCTTGCCAGCATTCAGACAGACGAGAGTGAAGCCTGGTGTGGAGCAGAGTCATGGGTGGTGCTGACTGAGTCTGCTAAAGCATTGAACTGCTTTATGCAGACAAACCCGATGAGATACTATCTAGTAATCTGCAGCACTTGTCAGATGAAGGCACCCTACTGTTAACCAAGCTCCAGGCTGAGAACCAGGTACGGCCTGGGGCTGAAATTCAGCCCTGGCAATTGAAATCACACAGGCCCATGCTGTCCCCGTCCTCAAGCACCAGATGGGGATATATTACTAATATTACCATACAAGGAGGAAAGCAAGATTTACTACAAGACCAATATTTCTAATGATACTCAGGGCCTGCTTGGGTAAGTGACAGTCAGCAACTTTGTGCTTTCACACAACTCTTATAAGTATCAGTATCTTAATAAGGCCTCTTTCACTATAGTTGAGCGACTTTTGGTTTTTTAGGGTCGAGATTCGTTTAGTAAAACCCGACTTTTCCAAAAGTCGGTTCGAGCAAGATCGGCCGACTATAGGGAAAAGTCGGGGTCGTCCCGAAACACGAAACCCAATGTAAGTCAATGGGGAATAAAAGTCGGCAGTAAGAGGAGGACAGGAAACACACCTACAGTGCCCATTTGAATGCCAAAAGCATCAATTCTTCTTACTTAAGCTTGTCAACCTTAATTAACTTCATAATACAAGTTACGCACTGAAAAATGGGGGTTATTTGGCTAAAGTTGTGGGGGGGTAGGGCTGGCTCCAGGTTTTCATGTGCCCTGGGCGAAAGAGCGCCCCTTTAACACATACCACAACTCATCATGCTCCAATACGGCAGAGAAATAGCGGTATAGTACAATGAAAAATACTTCACTTTTTACATCTCATGACAAGGCCCATCTATTTCTCCATACAGAATCATTGGTCCCATATAATGTTTGAAACAGTATATGATGAGCTCCACATAATGCTACAGTATATGTTGGTCCCCATGGATGAAGCTCCACTGTCTTATGGGCCCAAATAATGCTCCAAACATAATGGGCCCCATTTCTAATGCTCTAGTGTATAATGGGCCCTGTAAATGCTGCTCCAGTGTCTGATGTCCACCTTTGGAATGTTCCAGTGTATGGTGGACCCCATCTATCATTCTCCAGAGTATAGTGCTCCCCAAAAATTGCTGTCCCAACATTGAAAACAATGAAATAAGTCTCCTCGCTAGGGAATCCCTGTACTAGTCTGGACTCCTCGTCGTTCACATCTTCCATCTCACTGCACAGTATTTCAACCTTGCAAGTGCTGTGATCCTGAGCAAGCAGGGGGGGCCCACTCATTGGCGACGGCACTGGCACAGGGCCCCTGATAGTACGGTGGTGTGTCTGATGGCGGGTGGGCCGAACCTGCACTTTCATCTGCAGCTTCCTCTTTGTCACCGTGTAAGATGGAACTGTATATGGGAAGGGTAACCTGAGTTTCATCAGGGTCAGATTCAGGCCGTGTAGCGTGCGAGGGGAATGTAGTGGTCTGGGTCAATGTACCAGCAGATTCATCGAGCAGTGGCTGGGCATCAGTGCACTTGTGTCGCCCCCAGGAGTACGGTCGCCACAGTGGCATTACCTTCCTCCTAGGGAGTGTGATGTCATGCTTGGGAGCAACGAAGGATCTCTCTAGCAGGATAACTGATTGGGCGGCGTTATTCCCACGAGTCATGACCCTCCAAACAGCGTTCATGAAGGCAAAGTGTTTGTTTTACGTGGGCAGTATGGTTGCAAAGCTGAACCTTAAAGGAATGTCCAGAAGGGCACCACCAGGAGTGGAGCCTAAGTTTAATTCAACTCCACCTGGGAAACCTCAACCATGCCAGCTCCAGAAAAGATGCACACATTGCAAGCTTAATTCCGTTAACGAAGGAGACTCCATCATGCCCCGCGGTCCGAGTCCGGCTTACTAGAGGGACACGTGAGGCTCTGGCACATGAGATTGGCCAATAACTGGTGTGTCATGCCCTTACATGTCCGTGGCTGCATGTGCGCTACACTGAAAAGGCCAGCGTTTGTCGCTTACAGGTGCAGATAACCCGCTGAACAACGTTAGTGATGGGGATCTGTGATTACAATTATTACCCGCGAACGATGATTTCCCAGTAAGTGCAGGTCAACCGCAGTTCCGGAATTAGGCCTAACCGTCATTCCTGAAAAAATGAAAAACTTACGTGTGCAAACCACAGGTGCTGTAGCTTGCTTAACAGCTCGCCAGCCGTTCTCAGGCCCAGTATGGATTACACGTGATTGCACAAAGGTGAGAAAGGGTACCGTATCCCCGGATAACATGTTTGGATAGCATAGTGTACACATTCAAAATATATGTCTATAAATCAGGAGGCAGGCTCAGACGGTGTTAGGCCCAGTATGGATTGCACGTGATTGCACAAAGGTGAGAAAGGGTACCGTATCCCCGGATAACATGTATGGATAGCATAGTGTACACATTCAAAATATATGTCTATACATCAGGAGGCAGGCTCAAACGGTGTCAGGCAGAGTATGGATTTGACGGCCCAGACTACACAGCGGAGGAGCAGGGAGAGGTAAAGATTGCAAATGCTGGGGCCCTGCCCAAGCAAGGGGGGCCCACTCGTGGGCGTTGGTACTGGCACTGGGCCCCTCATAGTACGGCGCTGTGTCTGACGGCGGGTGTGCACCACCACCGTCAGAGACACTTGATTGCACTATGAGGGACCCTGTGCCAGTGCCCGCGCCCAAGAGTCGGCCTACCCACCTGTCCAGGGCAACAGCACTCGCACGGTGCCGTGCGCTAGGTGGTGACCCCGGCCATGGGGGGGAGAGGCAGCACAGTTAGGGAGTTTTAGAAAGTGGCATATGTTGATGTTGGACATTCAGCTGATGCAAAAGGCGAAATAGGTCAAGTCCCAGGAAGAGGTGGACCAAAGCAAGCCATTTTTCTGTCACCCTATGTGTCATCAGGGGAAGGTGGGACAAAATCCTTGGTAACCCATGCATGGTTCATTTTAATGAAGGTTAGATCATCCACATTTTGGGTTGACAGACGGGTCCTTTTTTCTGTCAGGATTGATCCAGCTGCACTGAAGACTCTTTCTGATAGCACACTTGCAGCTGGGCAAGCGAGCTCCTGTAAGGCATATTGTGCCAATTCAGGCCAGGTGTCCAGTTTAGTGGCCCAATAGTCAAAGGGGAATGACCTGTGCGGGAGAACATCGATATGGGAGGAAAAGTAGTTTGTAACCATAGTTGACAACTGTTGTCTCCTGTCACTTTCCATCGATGCAGTATTACCAGTCGTGTGAGCGGTACTTGAAAAATCAGTCCACAACATTGTCATGAAACCCCTGTCTCCAACGCCACTTCTGCTGTGTGCACCACGAACACCTCTGCCAAGCTGCCCCCGGCCCGTACGGCTCGTGTGAGAACCATCACCGCTGCTGTGTGCTGGGAATGCCTCAAGCAACCGATTTACCAGAGTTGCTTGTTTATTAGCCAATATTAGGTCAAGGTTCTCCTGTGGCATGATGTTTTGTAATTTGCCTTTATAGCGTGGATCCAGGATGCTGGCCAACCAGTCGTCGTCATCGTTCATCATTTTGGCAATGCGGGGGGTCCCTTTTTAGGATCTGCAAGGCATAATCTGACATGTTGGCCAATGTTCCCGGTGTCAATGATGCACTGCGAGTGCTTTTTGGAGGAGCACTTTCTAGCAAATCCACATCCCTCCAGTCACGCACAAACCCTGTACCAGACCTTGCCACGCCAACATTTTCACTTGCCCCATGAGATGCATTCTCCTCCCCTAAGTAATCATCCCCATCATCATCCTCCTCCTCCTCTTCTTCCTCCACCTCGTCCAGGAGAGGTCCCTGAGCAGACAATGGCTGAATGTCATCAAGGACTCCCTCCTCGTCAACATTGGCTGCAGACGCCTGCTCCTTAAGGTGCGTCAAAGTTTGCATGAGCAGACGCATAAGTGGGATGCTCATGCTTAGGATGGCGTCGTCTGCACTTACCAGCCGTGTGCATTCCTCAAAACACTGAAGGACTTTACAGAGGTCTTTCAGCTTCGACCACTGCACACCTGTCAACTCCATGTCTGCTCTCAAAGTGCCTGGCCGTGTATCCTCCCACAAATGCATTATGGCCTGCCTCTGCTCGCACAGCCGCTCAACCATGTGCAGGGTGGAGTTCCACCTTGTTGCAATGTCGATAATGAGGCGGTGGTTGGGAAGGTGGAGCAATCGCTGCAGCTTCTGCATATGAATGGAGTGTACAGGCGACCGGCGGATGTGAGCGCACAGTCTTCGCACCTTCTGGAGCAGGGCTGTTAACTCCGGATAATTATTGAGGAAGCACTGCACCACCAGGTTCAAGGTGTGAGCCAAGCAAGGTATGTGCCTGAGTTTTGAAAGGGCTATGGCTGCCACAAAATTACGGCCGTTATCACTAACTACCTTGCCTGCCTCAAGATGTACACTGCCCAGCCATGACTCAGTTTGTCGCTTCAAGTACTCGGCCAGCACCTCGGCGGTGTGTCTGTCGCCCAAACACATCATCTGCAACACAGCCTGCTGACGCTTTCCACTAGCTGCTCGATAGGGGGACACCTCGTGTGCAACAGTGGCAGCGGCGGATGGAGTGCTCGTACGACTGCGCTCTGTGGACGAGCTTTCGCTTCTGGAGGAGGAGGAGGAGGAGGGTCTAACGCCTACAGCCAACTGTTTCCTATACCGTGGGCTAGGCAGCACTGTCCCACCACCGCTGTCCCCTGTGGACCCTGCATCCACCACATTAACCCAGTGCGCAGTGATGGACACGTAACGGCCCTGGCCATGCCGACTGGACCATGCATCAGTTGTGAGGTGCACCTTTCCACTCACTGACTGCTTGAGTGCATGGACAATGCGGTCTTTCACATGATGGTGGAGGGCTGGGATGGCTTTGCAAGAGAAGAAGTGGCGACTGGGTAGGTCATAGCGTGGTACTGCATAGGCCATGAGTTCGCGGAAAGCTGCGCTTTCCACCAACCGATAGGGCATCATCTCAAACGAGATTAGTTTGGCAATGTGGGCGTTCAAACCCAGTGTACGCGGATGAGAGACTGAGTACTTTCTTGACCTACTCATAGTGTCTGGGAGGGTGAGCTGGACTTGAGAGCTGCATATGGTGGAAGTAGCGGTGGACAGGGCGGACTGAGAGAGGGTTGATGATGGTGATGGAGTTGGTGTTCTTTCTGATGGCCTAGATTCAGTATTTCGTTGATATAACAGTGGGATTCCCTGACTGCTGTGGCCTTGCAACGACACCTCAACATTTGCTGCTGTGCTAACCGGTGGGCTTACAGTGGGGGAAACAATGTAGCATTGCTGACTACCTTCTTTGTGATCAGTTGCACATGTGGTACTTGAGGTTTGGTGTTGTGTCTATGCTTGCAAGTGCATGGTGGTTAAATGTCTAAGCATGCAACTGGTATTCAAATTTTTCAGATTTTTCCCTCGGCTAAAGGTCTTTGCGCACTTCTTACAGATAACCTTGGCCTGCTCATGAGGATTTTGTTCAAAAAAGTGCCACACTGCACTCTTCCTACTTTGGAAGACATTTTGCGGCCTAGCACGCTGTGATATTTTGACCCTCTGGACAAGCTGTCCAGCAACTCTTTTGATGTTTGGAACCTGTCTTTGGAGTGCTCCGTGCCTGCCAGATAACAGCTGTTGCGATGTCGATGTCTGCTGTGGATGCTCCTCCTCCTCATCTGAGCTATTGGAAGCAGCACCCTCTTCCCCCAATGGATGCCAATCTGGGTCAACAACTGGGTCATCCATCACCTCCTCTTCAATGTCATGTGCACCTTCCTCTGTGTCACCGTGTATGGTGGTATAGTGTGCGGGAAGGGGCACCTGAGTCTCATCAGGGTCAGAATTTGGCTCTGTACACTGTGAGGACAATGTAGTGCTCTGAGTGAATGTACCAGCAGAATCATCTATCAGTGGCTGTGCATCAGTGCACTCCATGTCAGATTCATCTTGGCCTGGGTAATTCACCATTTCACTTGATAATCCAGGCATGGTATGTGAAAACAGCTCCATGGAGTAATCAGTAGTATGGCCTGCGTCATCCTTCAATCTTGGTTGGGGTGAAGGACACAAGGAAAGGTGTGGTTCATGAACATGAGCCTCCAATGACGACTCAGTGCTTTTATTTTTTACAACTTCAGAAGAGGAGGCGATAGAGCTTGAGGCTGAGTCAGCAATGTAAGCCAAAACTTTTTCCTGCAGCTCTGGCTTTAAAAGCGGTTTGCCAACTCCTAGAAAAGTAAGCCTTCGAGGCCTTGTGGAGCCAGATGATGATGCAGGCTCAACACCTCCTGCATTCGGTCCTATTTTGCTTTTGCCACTACCATCAGATCCACCACCAACACCATCATTACAAGCTGCCAACCCCCGCCCAATTCCAAGGCCTCTTCCACCAGCCTTCCTCATTTTTGGTAGAAATGTAGACAAAATCCAACAAACTATATAGTAATGTAAAACAAGGTACAAGGTGTCTATAGGACAGGGGAGATTTTGAATTTCTGCACACACTTGTGGACACTGGACACTTATGGATTGTGTGAGGCCCACTGAATATCAGAGCGCTATGTCACAGGCTCGATGGCACAGGTGTGAAAAAAGTGACTACAGGATAAGGGAGATTTTGAATTTCTGCACACACTTGTGGACACTGGACACTTATGGATTGTGTGAGGCCCACTGAATATCAGAGCGCTATGTCACAGGCTCGATGGCACAGGTGTGAAAAAAGTGACTACAGGATCACGGAGATTTTGAATTTCTGCACACACTAGTGGACACTGG
Organism: Dendrobates tinctorius; assembly: GCF_039654945.1. Taxonomy (NCBI): domain Eukaryota; kingdom Metazoa; phylum Chordata; class Amphibia; order Anura; family Dendrobatidae; genus Dendrobates; species Dendrobates tinctorius. The sequence continues at coordinate 12,782,146 of NW_027361831.1, read as the reverse complement.
ACACTTTTGGATTGTGTGAGGCCCACTGAATATCACAGCGCTATGTCACAGGCAGAAATTGGCTAGTGTATCACAAACTACAAGGTGTATATAGAATTGGGCAGAATAGGAATCTCCCTAGAGTGTAGGTCTGTAAGAACGGAACAAGTCCTCCACTTATCCTTCCAGAGTGACACACAGATAGCTTCACTGTGGCCGTGATAACAGCCATTACACGGTACTGAGAGGGGCGTGCACGTACACGGCTGTCCAGTGTACGTAAAATTGTCAAGCTCCGTGTTTTTTAAGTATACGGACTGACACACGCTGTCTCTCTATAGTTTTGAATGTGATCAAACAGCAAATATATTTAACTGTTTGAAAGCTAGACAAAACTAGAAGGTGCAGGTCTGTAAGAACGGAACATGTCCTCGACTTATTCTTACAGAGTGACACACAGATAGCTTCACTGTGGCTGTGATAACAGCCGTTACACGGTACTGTGTGAGGAGTGTGCACCGCTGTATGGTGTGAAAAAATGCACGCTCAGTACCTCAGCAGGACAAAAAAAAAAATTGGGATTGCTTTTAAAAAAGCAGTTTGCAGAGCAGTGGGTAAACAGCAATGCAGCCGTCAGGAAGCCTTAGAAGGCAGCCTAACAACCAACACCGCTGATCCACCAAAATATAGCCTCCCCTTGCACTGCACACACAGTGACTGGTGTGTTGTACAGGCAAAATCGCTAGCAGCAGAAGCAGTTTTTTTTTCTTCTTCCCTGCCTAACGCTCTCCCTACAGAATCAGCAGCAACCTCTCCCTATGCTAAGATCGGCAGAAGTAATATGGCGGTCGGCGTGCACGCCCTTTTATACCCCCTGTGACGCCCACCAAAGCAAGCCAATCACTTGCATGCCCTTCTGAAAGATGGTGGTGACCCCTGCCTATATCATCACGTTTCCCACAGTGTCCGTGGATCCTGATTGGCTGAAAAAGAGCGCAAAACAAACTTTTGAAACGCGACTTTGGCGCGTAAGTCGCTGACCTCGTGGCCGACCACATCCAAGGGTCGGGTTTCGTTTCATGAAACCCGACTTTGCCAAAAGTCGGCGACTTTTGAAATTTTTCGATCCGTTTCGCTCAACTCTATCTTTCACACATCTGGTTTTAGCCGTCAGGTGCGATATGGCATGTGTGTAAAAAAAGGATCCTTTTTTTTACCACCGGATGCGTTTTTTTCTCATTGATTAGAACTTGCGATGGATCGCGCCGCAGTTGCTTGTGTTTCTTCCGGTTTTTATCGGATCCGGGTGAAATCTCGGCTCTGGAGGCCAGACACAACGCGAGCAACAACGTTTTTTCATCCAGCGAAAAAAGCTGGACATGCGCTGATGCGGTGCTCCCCGCTCTGTGGTATAATGTGAATGAGCAAATCCGGCCACCGGATCAGTCTCCTCCATGATCCGGCCACCGCATTAAGGCTTTTGCCCTCTGCGCATGCCCAGAGAGCTCTCTCTCTCTCCTGCAGCTACCTTCTATCATCCCCCGTACTACAGCGACTTCGTTTCTCCAGTTTCAGGCGCCGTAAGTTGCGCCGCATCTACTTCCGGTGCCTCCGTTACTGCCCAGTTCTGACAGTCCGGCTTTTCGCCGCACGCCACTGGACTTTTACCGACGGACGTGTGAAAGTAGCCTAATACCGACTCTGTTAACATCTTAGCAGACAAGGCAGCACACGACCAGACAGGCCCTTCTGTCATTTGGCAGAATTGCCAGATGGCCAGTCCGGCCCTGCTGAGAGGAGAGTGAAGTATGATTTGAGCATGCAGACCCAGAGTGCTGTCACTCACCGAAAGGTACCCCGCCAACACCAGTGATGTGCCCTGCTCAGTTTCTATGATTCTGGTCCCCAGATTGGAAATAACAGAGCAAGAGCAACAACCAAAGAATATAGGAGCCACAGAGAGATGAGCTTTCAGGAGCAGGTCAGCTAGTAGAAGTATACTAGGAAAGTGTTACTTGGGATCAGTTACGACAAAAAAGGGGTGAATTTAGTAAAGGAAAACCTCTTTAAATGCAACAGCTGCTATTGACAGTGCCAGCGAAGTGCTTAAACTGCCCAGATATGTTGTTCTGCTTATTTGTGCATTTAAAATAGCAGCAAGGCTGACTTATGAGAGATAATAATACGATGTAACGATTATTCAAAGGTGCTATATACATGACGTTAGTGACCGGCATATAAACACAGATTGGTGGGGATTACAGGGTTAAACTACATTAATTTGGACTTAAAAATAACATAAGTGGATACCTAAGAAATGGAGGTAAAGATTTAATAAAAAATATAACCTGTAAAGGATACAGAAAAAAAATATCAACAATAATACATTTGTTAATGAGCATTCACAAAAAAAAATAAAAATGAGGTGCAATTTGAAAAAGAAAATTAAATTTAGCAACATTTTAATGGCTTTTATTTTTATGCCGTTCCCTATGTGTTCTAACTAGAGTTGAGCAACTTTGGTCGGATTGGGTTCCATGAAACCCGATCCGACCAAAGTCGCTCAACACTAGTTCTGACCTGTTAAAGTGACCCTGTCAGCAGGATTGTGCAAAGTAACCTACAGACAGTGTCAGGGCGGCGCTGGTAAACTGAATAAAATGATACCTTGGTTGATGAAATCCATCTTGTTTTTTTTTGTTTTTATTTTCAGGTTTGTGTTAATGACATGCCCGTGTACTAAGGCGGGGTTCATGTATGTGGTGCTCTGATTAGATATTCATAATGCAGACTGCTGACAGCTCACTGATCCGTCACTGACAGGCGCCCTAGTTTACATAATGAATACAATCACATACTGATTAAAAAGCAAAATAAAAGATTATGTAGGCAGGTGCCGGCCGTGGTTATGGTTATGGTTACTGTGCACTTAATACCTTTTACAGATTTACTTGAGTGAGGTAAAACTATTCATTCTGTAACTGGGGCCCGGGATGCCTGCATAGTAGCATCTTTTGGTTTGTACAGAGATCCAACAGCTGATAATGCGCATGTACCAGCGTCACCATCTTGGTAGAGTAGATAAAAAAGTCCTCTTCTAAGATGGTGTGGCACGCACCTGTGCAGTAGCAGGACTCGGAGATCGCCAAGAGATCAGTGAGCTGACAGCAGTCTGCATTATGAATACCTAATCACAGCACCACATACATGAACCCCACCTTAGGACACAAGAATCTCATAACTGAAAATAAAGATTCCGAAACACCAACTAGAAGGATTTAATCAACCAAGGTATCATTTTATTCAGTACACAATTGACCTGACACTGTGTGTAGGTTACTATACATAATCCTGCTGACAGGTTCTGATTAATATCCTTTTCCAGGTTAGTATGACTACAGCAACACAACAACAAGTACAGCTTTACTTGTGTTTACTAGTAAAAAAGAAAAACTAACAACATTTTTATTCTGCTTTTTTCATTGCCATGTTGTAAAATATATCACTTTTTTATATTTCTGGCTCTGTGTGAGAGCTCTTTTTTTGTGACACACCCTTTACGTTTTAATTATATGACTATATAGTGTCTATACGTTATTGAACACTTTTTATTTAATATTTTCACACATGAGAAGTCACTAAACAAATTTTAAATCAGCCAATTAGATTGCTTTTCTATTATGCTGTTTGATGTATGGAATAAAAAAACATATTGTAATAGTGCAGGCAATTTCAGATGGTAAAACACTGTGCACACGTTGCAGAAATGCTGTGGAAATTTCCGAAGCATTTCTGCAAATACCACTGCTTGAAAAACGCATGCGAATTTACATGCGTTTTTCACGCGATTTTCGTGGGCGGAATTCAAGCGCATTCCAAGCGATTTGAAGCATCGCTTGGAATGTGATTGACAGGTTGGCCACACTTGTCAAACATAGTGTTTGACAAGTGTGATCAACTTTTTACTATTGAGGCTGCCTATGTAGCATCAATAGGGAACAGATATAATGTTAAAAAGAAAAAATCGTGATAAACTCACCTTCCGGCGTCACCCGCAGCCATCACAGTCCTCGCGATGCTCCCAGCACCTCCTGTTCCCAGGGATGCCTTGCGACAATGATCTCTCATGACATAGCAGCACGCGAGACCGCTACGTCATCAGAGGACCTTGCTGCAATGCATTACTGGGAACAGGAGCTGGTGGTAGCATGGCGATGACTGGGACGGCTGCGCGGGAAGCCAGAATGTGAGTTTATCACGATTTTTATTTTTTAATTATTTTTTTAACAGGAATATGGTACCCAGGGCCTGGAAGAGAGTCTCCTCTCCTGCAGACTATGGGTACCATCCACACATGATCCACTCTGTTTGCGCATGGTGGGCAATAGCCCCATGCGGAAAGTAAGCATATCTCAAGCATTCCTATGGGTGCGGAATCGCCATGATTACATGCGTAATCACAGTAATTCCGCAAAAAGAATGAGCATTTCTCCGTTATGCGATTCCACAGTGGGAAAAAACACAGCATTAGCACAGCATTGCAGAATCCAATAGGATTGCATGGGATGCGTTCTTTTTGCATTTTTGCGGCAATTCCTCATGTAAAAAAAGCCACGAAAATGCAAATAAAAATGCTACGTGTGCACATAGCCTAAGGGTGACCCTTCGCATTCGTCTATTGGGCTCTAAAAACCCTAGTCTGACATGGGGGAGACATGCTGCTACATATTTGATAGAGAATGGAAATTTCCTTGTGCGATTAATGAATAAAAAGTCATGAGACAAGCTAAGTTAGAACAGAAACAATTAGAAGCAAGATCACTGTTGTTGAAAAGAAGTAAAATGATTCAGTATTTCAGAGAAGCTGCCGATCATTGGAACTGCTTAAGAAAAAACAGAAAGCTAGCTAGAGAATTCACTTAGCTTGACTACAAAATTTAGGAAAAGTCTTTGAGAAATTATGGTTGTAGATATAATGGTACTTTAAAAACACAACACTTGGAAAAGGTGAACCGATGCTCCGCAGATCTGTGAGATGGCAATGAACACGTGCACGTCCCTTGCAGAGCCAGATAGTGGAGGACACACTCAGAGCTCCTGTTTGTGTTACAACAGAAGGACCATGCCTCCCATACAGTGGATTAGTGAGACCCCTAGTGCTTATGAGCTTGCAGCCATTGAATGTCTGAAACTCTTTGCTCATCAGGAGGATGATAAAAATGTCAGATATTAAAAGTGTAGGATGACTGGCGTTTGTATGCTAACCTGCATAATTTGCAAAAAAATAAAAAGTCAACATGGGATTTGAACTCAGAAAACACTCCACTCCTGAGACAGCAGCCTTACCACTGTACTACAAGCTTCAATGATATAGTGCTTTGATTTTCTTTGCCTATGAAATGTATGCACACTCTAAATGATTTGAAAGATCATTTTGATTTTCATATTGACATATGATAGGTGACTTTTTCTACTCAAAGTGAAACATCTCTTTGATAAGTGAAGAAAGTGACATCATAAATAAAAAAAAGGACCTTAACAGGACTTGAGCTCACATTTTCTATTCCATAAACCAGAAGATTAACCACTCAACCATCAACACAACTGGTTGTAACAGTGTGAGCACTGCATCTAAAAAACATTTTGATGTTTGATGAAGTCAGTATCAGGTATCAGACCAAAAATTTTGATACTTGATGTTTGAACGAAGTCAAGTATGAGGTATCGGACAAAAACATTTTGATTTTGATGTTTGAATAAAGTCAAGTTTCAGACTCATTCTGCAAAACTGTATGGTTGCTAGTATAGTGTAGTGGTAATGTAATGTGGGTAGGGTTATAAACAAGGGGTTGTGAGTTTGAACTCCTGCAGTAGAACTTACTTTTTTTTCTTTTGTAATTTTTCTTATTATTTTAAACCAAAACTATGTTTGATACAAATGCTTCACCCTTAGGCTATAAATTATTTAATTAGAAATCAGGAGGATAATAAGAATGTCAGCTATTAAAAGTGGAATGCAGATAATTCACCCTGAGACTATAGATTATTTTATTACGAGAGGAAGATAATAAGAATGTCAGATATTAAAAGTGTAGCATGATTTGATTTTGTGTGGTAATCCGCTATTTAAAAAAAAAAAAAAAATCAATGTGGAAACTTGAACCCACAAGTTCCTACTTCATAAACCAGTTGCTTTACCACTCAGCCAACAGCTCAACAGGGTGAATAATGACCCTTTTTCTTCCCTTATGACATGAACCATGCAAGTACTGTAGTGAGATGTATCTGAAAAACATTTTGATTTTGATCTTTGACTGGTCAAGTGTCAGGTCTCAGACAAAAACATTTTGATGTTTGATGAAGTCAAGTATCAGGTATCAGACCAAAAAATTTTGACGTTTGATGTTTGAATGAAGTCAAGTATCAGACTCATTCTCCAAAACTGCACAGTTCCCAATATCGTGTAGTGGTAATTAGAGATGAGCGACTTTGCCTTTTTTCGGGTCGAGTTGGGTTTCGCGAAACCCGACTTAAGCAAAAGTCGGGTTGAACGAAATCGGCCGACTATAGGGAAAAGTTGGGGGTCCGACTGAAACACGAAACCCAATGTAAGTCAATTGGGAAGAAAAGTCGGCAGTGAGAGGAGGACAGGAAACACGCTTACAGTGTCCATTTGAATGCCAAAAGCATCAATTCTTATTACTGAAGCTTGTCACCCTTTATTTACCTCATAATACTAGTTACGCACTGAAAAATGGGGGTTATTTGGCTAAAGTTGTGGGGGGGTAGGGCTGGCTCCAGGTTTTCATGTGCCCTAGGTCAAAGAGCGCCCCTTTTACACATACTATAACTCATGATGCTTCGATACGGCAGAGAAATAGTGGTATACTACAATGAAAAATACTTAACTTTTTACATCTCATGACTGATATCCATTTTAAATTCTCCAATAGCTCCAAAAATGGACAGTATATTAATCCATTCAGTATTATGGCCACCGCATAGTGTGCCATACAGAGTAATGAGGTCCATCTATTTCTCCATACAGAATCATTGGTCCCATATAATGTTTGAAACAGTATATGATGAGCTCCACATAATGCTACAGTATATGTTGGTCCCCATGGATGAAGCTCCACTGTCTTATGGGCCCAAATAATGCTCCATACATAATGGGCCCCATTTCTAACGCTCTAGTGTATAATGGGCCCTGTAAATGCTGCTCCAGTGTCTGATGTCCACCTTTGCAATGTTCCAGTGTATGGTGGGCCCCATCTATCATTCTCCAGAGTATAGTGCTCCCCAAAAATTGCTGTCCCAACATTGAAAACAATGAAATAAGTCTCCTCGCTAGGGAATCCCTGTACTAGTCTGGACTCCTCATCGTCCCCATCTTCCATCTCACTGCACTTGGCTGTTTAGGCAGAGGGCATACAGACGTGATGTCATTGCGCTCTCTGATCAGAATATCACTGTCAGGAAACGCGGAAGACGTCATGGCGGTGGAGCAGGGAGAGGTAAGTATTTCAACCTTGCAAGTGCTGTGATCCTGAGCAAGCAGGGGGGGCCCACTCATTGGCAATGGCACTGGCACAGGGTCCCTGATAGTACGGCGGTGTGTCTGACGGCGGGTGGGCCGAACCTACACTTTCATCTGCAGCTTCCTCTTTGTCACCGTGTAAGGTGGAACAGTATATGGGAAGGGTAACCTGAGTTTCATCAGGGTCAGATTCAGGCTGTGTAGAGTGCGAGGAGAATGTAGTGGTCTGGGTCAAGGTACCAGAAGAATCATCGAGCAGTGGCTGGGCATCAGTGCACTTGTGGCGGCCCCCGGAGTACGGTCGCCACAGTGGCATTAGCTTCCTCCTAGGGAGTGTGATGTCATGCTTGGGAGCAACGAAGGATCTCTCTAGCAGGTTAACTGATTGGGTGGCGTTATTCCCACGAGTCATGACCCTCCAAACAGCATCCATGAAGGCAAAGTGTTTGTTTTATGTGGGCAGTATGGTTGCAAAGCTGAACCTTAAAGGAATGTCCAGAAGGGCACCACCAGGAGTGGAGCCTGCGGCGTAATTTGATTCAACAAGGGCAACCTCAACCATCCAGCAACCGAAAAGATGCACACATTGCAAGCTTAATTCAGTTAACGAACGAGACTCCGTCATGCCCCCGCGGTCCGCGTCCAGCTTACTAGAGGGACACGCGAGGCTCTGGCACGTGAGATTGGCCAATAACTGGTGTGTCATGCCTTCACATGTCTGTGGCTGCATGCGCGCTATACTGAAAGGGCCAGCGTGTGTCGCTTACAGGTGCAAATAACCCGCTGAGCACCGTTACTGATGGGGATCTGGGATTACAATTATTACCCATGAATGATGATTTCCCAGTAAGTGCAGGTCAACAGCAGTTCCAGAATTAGGCCTATCCGTCATTCTTGAAAAAGTGAAAAACTTACGTGTGCAAACCACAGGTGCTGTAGCTTGCTTAACAGTTCGCCAGCCATTCTCAGGCCCAGTATGGATTAAACGTGATTGCACAAAGGTGAGAAATGGTACCGTATCACTGGACAACATGGATGGATAGCACAGTTTACATATTAAAAATATATGTCTATAGATCAGGAGGCAGGCTCAGATGGTGTCAGGCCCAGTATGGATTTGACAGCCCAGACTACACAGCGGAGGAGCAGGGAGAGGTAAAGATTGAAAATGCTGGGACCCTGCCCAAGCAAGGGGGGCCCACTCGTGGGCGTCGGTACTGGCACTGGGCCCCTCATAGTACGGCGGTGTGTCTGACGGCGGGTGTGCACCACCACCGTCAGAGACACTTGATTGCACTATGAGGGACCCTGTGCCAGTGCCCGCGCCCAAGAGTTGGCCTAACCACCTGTCCAGGGCAACGGCACTCACACGATTGCATGCGCTAGGTGGTGACCCCGGCCATGGTGGAGGGGGGAGGCAGCCCAGTTAGGGAGGTTTACAAAGTGGCATATGTTGATGTTGGACATTCAGCTGATGCAAAAGGCGAAATTGGTCAAGTCCCAGGAAGTAGAGGACCAAAGCAAGCCATTTTGCTGTCAACCTATGTGACATCAGGGGAAGGTGGGACAAAATCCTTGGAAACCCATGCATGGTTCATTTTAATGAAGGTTAGATCATCCACATTTTGGGTCCTTTTTTCTGTCAGGATTGATCCAGCTGCACTGAATACTCTTTCCGATAGCACACTTGCAGCTGGGCAATTGAGCTCCTGTAACACATATTGTGCCAATTCAGGCCAGGTGTCGAGTTTAGCGGCCCAATAGTCAAAGGGGAAAAACCTGTGAGGGAGAACATCGACATGGGAGGAAAAGTAGTTTGTAACCATAGTTGACAAGTGCTGTCTCCTGTCACTTTTCATCGATGCAGTATTACCAGTCATGTGAGCGGGACTTGAAAAATCAGTCCACAACATGGTCATGAAACCCCTGTCTCCAGCGCCACTTCTGATGTGTGCACCACAAACACCTCTTCCAAGCTGCCCCCTGCCCCTACGGCTCGTGTGAGAACCATCACCGCTGCTGTGTGCTGGGAATGCCTCAACCAACCTGTTCACCAGAGTTGCTTGTTTGTTAGCCAATATTAGGTCAAGGTTCTCCTGGGCCAAGATGTTTTGGAATTTGCCTTTATAGCGTGGATCCAGGATGCTGGCCAACCAGTAGTCGTCATCATTCATCATTTTGCCAACATTTTCTCTGGACACACGAGAAGCATCCTCCTCCCCTAAATAATCATCCCCATCATCACCCTCCTCCTCCTCTTCCTCTTCTTCCTCCACCTCGTCTAGGAGAGGTCCCGGAGCAGACAATGGCTGACTGTCATCAATGATTCCCTCCTCCTCTTCCTCCTCGTCAACCTCGGCTGCAGATGCCTGCTCCTTAATGTGCGTCAAAGTTTGCATGAGCAGACGCATAAGTGGGATGCTCATGCTTATGATGGCGTCGTCTGAGCTTACCAACCGTGTGCATTCCTCAGAACACTGAAGGACTTTACAAAGATCTTTCAGCTTTGACCACTGCACACCTGTCAACTCCATGTCTGGCCTCAAAGTGCCTGTCCGGGTATCCTCCCACAAATGCATTACGGCCTGCCTCTGTTCGCACAGCTGCTCAACCATGTGCAGGGTGGAGTTCCACCTTGTTGCAACGTCGATAATTAGCCGGTGCTTGGGAAGGTGTAGCAATCGCTGCAGCTTCTGCATACGACTGGAGTGTACGGGCGACCGGCGGATGTGCGAGCACAGTTTTCGAACCTTCTGGAGCAGGCCTGTTAACTCCGGATAATTATTGAGGAAGCACTGCACCACCAGGTTCAAGGTGTGAGCCAAGCAAGGTATGTGCCTGAGTTTTGAAAGGGCTATGGCTGCCACAAAATTACGGCCGTTATCACTAACTACCTTGCCTGCCTCAAGATATATACTGCCCAGCCATGACTCAGTTTGTTGCTGAAAGTAGTCGGCCAGTACCTCCGCGGTGTGTCTGTCGCCCAAACACATCATCTTCAACACAGCCTGGTGACGCTTTCCACTAGCGGATCGATAGGGTGACACCTCGTGTGCAACACTGGCAGCTGCGGATGAAGTGCTGCTGTGATTGCGCTCTGGTGACGAGCTTTCGCTTCTGGAGGAGTAGGAGGGTCGAACGCCAAAAGCCAACTGTTTCCTATACCGTGGGCTAGGCAGCACTGTCCCACCACCGCTGTCCCCTGTGGACCCTGCATCCACCACATTAACCCAGTGCGCAGTGATGGACACGTAACGGCCCTGGCCATGCCTACTGGACCATGCATCAGTTGTGAGGTGCACCTTTCCACTCACTGATTGCTTGAGTGCATGGACAATGCGGTCCTTCACATGAAGGTGGAGGGCTGGGATGGCTTTGCGAGAAAAGTGGCGACTGGGTAATTCATAGCGTGGTACTGCGTAGGCCATGAGTTCGCAGAAAGCTGCGCTTTCAACCAACCGATAGGGCATCATCTCTAACGAGATTAGTTTGGCAATGTGGGCGCTCAAACCCAGTGTATGTGGATGAGAGGATGAGTACTTTCTTGTCCTACTCATAGTCTCTGGCAGGGTGAGCTGGACTTGAGAGCTGCCTATAGTGGAACTAGCGGTGGACAGGGCAGACTGAGAGAGGGTTGATGATGGTGATGGAGTTGGTGTTCTTTCTGATGGCCTAGATTCAGTCTTTCGTTGATAAAACATTGTGATTCCCTGCCAGCTTTGGCCTTGCAATGACACCTCAATATTTGCTGGTGGGCTTACAGTGGGGGAAGCAATGTAACGTTGCTGACTACCTTCTTTGGGAGCATTTGCACATGTGGTACTTGAAGTTTGGTGTTCCGTCCACGCTTGCAAGTGCATGGTGGTTAAATGTCTAAGCATGCAACTGGTATTCAAATTTTTCAGATTTTTCCCTTGACTAAAGGTCTTTGCGCACTTCTTACAGATAACCTTTGCCTGATCATAAGGATTTTGTTCAAAAAAGTGCCACACTGCACTCTTCCTACTATGGAAGACATTTTGCGACCTTGCACGCTGTGCTATTTTGACCGTCTGGCCAAGCAGTCCAGCAACTCTTTGGCTTTTTGTAACCCATTTTTGGACTGCTCCGTGCCTGCCAGATAACAGCTGTTGCTATGTCGATGCTCCTCCTCCTCTTCTGAGCTATTGGCAGTGGCACCCTCTTCCCCCAATGGATGCCAATCTGGGTCAACAACTGGGTCATCCATCACCTCCTCTTCAATGCCATGTGCACCTTCCTCTGTGTCATCATGTACGGTGGTATAGTATGCGGGAAGGGGTACCTGAGTTTCATCAGGGTCAGAATCTGACTCAGTACACTGCGAGGACAAAGTCGTGCTCTGAGTGAATGTACCAGCAGAATCATCTATTAGTGGCTGTGCATCAGTGCACTCCATGTCAGATTCATCTTTGCCTGGGTAATTCACCATTTCACTTGATAACCCAGGCATTGTATGTGAAAACAGCTCCATGGAGTAATCTGTAGTGTGGCCTGCCGCATCCTTCAATTTTGGTTGGGGTGAAGGACACAAAAAAAAGTGTGGTTCATGACCATGAGCCTCCAAAGACGACTCAGTGCTTTTATTTTTTAAAAGTTCAGAAGAGGAGGTGATAGAGCTGGAGGCCGAGTCAGCAATGTAGGCCAAAACTTGTTCCTGAAGCTCCGACTTTAAAAGCGGTTTACCTACTCCCAGAAAAGGGAGCCTTCGAGGCCTTGTGGAGCCAGACAATGACGCAGGTTCAACACCTCCTGTATTAGGTGTTATTTTGCTTTTGCCACTACCAGCAGATCCACCACCAACACTATCATTACCAGCTGGCAACCCCCGCCCACTAACACGGCCTCTTCCACAACACTTCCTCATTTTTTTGAAAAATGTACCCAAAAATCCACCAACTATATGGAACTGTAAAACAAGGTACAAGGTGTATTCAGGACAGGGGAGAATTTAATTCTCCTACCACTTCTGGACACTGATGTATTGTGTCAGGCCCAGTGTATAACACACCGCTGTATCACAGGCTGAATTTGGCAGGTGTGAAAAATGTTATATAGGACAGGGTAGAAATGGAATGTCCTTACACACTTCTGGACACTGATGTATTGTGTCAGGCCCAGTGTATATCACACCGCTGTGTCACAGGCTGAATTTGGCAGGTGTGAAAAAGGTTATATAGGACAGGGGAGAAATGGAATGTCCTTACACATTTCTCGACACTGATGTATTGTGTCAGGCCCAGTGTATATCACACCGCTGTATCACAGGCTGAATTTGGCAGGTGTGAAAAATGTTATATAGGACAGGGCAGGATTGGAATGTCCTCACACACTTCTGGACACTGATGTATTATGTCAGGCCTAGTGTTGAGCATTTCGATACCGCAAGTATCGGGTATCGGCCGATACTTGCTGTATCGGAATTCCGATACCGACATCCGATATTTTTTCAATATCGGGCATCGGAATCGGAAGTTCAAAGTTGATTGACAGCCGAAATGACGTCATCATGATGCGCGGTGTGTGCGCATCATGATGCGCCGTCATTTCGGGCCTTCCGGGGGTCTCTGCCGGCCTGCCGGGGGGCTGTGTGGACTGCCCGGGGTCTGTACCGGCCTGCCGGTGGTCTGTGCACCCTGTGGGGGTCTGTACCGGCCTGCCGGGGGGCTGTGCTGATGTCCGGGGGTCTGTGCAGGCATCGTCCGATGGGACTACAAGTCCCATCTGGCGATGCCTGCTACCATGACAGTGATTGACACATTAGCCAATGATGGGACAGTAGTAGTCCCATCATCCGGCTAATGTGTTAAATGTAAAAAAAAAAAAATACTACATACATACTACATACATACTACATGCATGCTACATACATACTACATGCTACATACATACCACATATATACTACATGCATGCTACATACATACTACATGCTACATACATACTACATATATACTACATGCATGCTACATACATACTACATACATACTACATGCATGCTACATACATACTACATGCTACATACATGCTACATACATACTACATACATACTACATACATACTACATGCATGCTACATACTGTACATACTACATGCTACATACAGTACATACTACATGCTACATACATACTACATACATACTACATACATGCTACATACATACTACATGCTACATACATACCACATATATACTACATACATACTACATGCATGCTACATACTACATGCTACATACATACCACATACTGTATATACTACATACATACTACATACATACTACATGCTACATACATACTACATGCTACATACATACTACATACATACTACATGCATGCTACATACATACTACATGCTACATACATACCACATATATACTACATACATACTACATGCATGCTACATACTACATGCTACATACATACCACATATATACTACATACATACTACATGCATGCTACATGCTACATACATACTACATATATACTACATGCATGCTACATACATAATACATGCTACATACATACCACATATATACTACATACATACCACATGCATGCTACATACTACATGCTACATACATACCACATATATACTACATACATACTACATGCATGCTACATACTACATGCTACATACATACCACATATATACTACATACATACTACATGCATGCTACATGCTACATACATACTACATATATACTACATGCATGCTACATACATACTACATGCTACATACATACCACATATATACTACATGCTACATACATACTACATGCATGCTACATGCTACATACATACTACATACATACTACATGCATGCTACATGCTACATACATACCACATATATACTACATGCATGCTACATACATGCTACATACATACTACATACATACTACATGCATGCTACATACATACTATATGCTACATACATACCACATATATACTACATACATACTACATACATACCACATATATACTACATGCATGCTACATACATGCTACATGCTACATACATACTACATACATTCTACATACATACTACATGCATGCTACATACATGCTACATACATACTACATACATACTACATGCTACATACATACTACATACATACTACATATATGCATCATACATACTACATGCTACATACATACTACATACTACATATATGCATCATACATACTACATGCTACATACATACTACATATATACTACATGCATGCTACATTCATACTACATGCATGCTACATACATACTACATACATACTACATATATACTACATGCATGCTACATACATACTACATGCTACATACATACTACATACATACTACATGCATGCTACATGCTACATATATACTACATACATACTACATATATACTACATGCATGCTACATACATACTACAAGCTACATACATACTACATACATACTACATGCATGCTACATACATACTACATACATACTACATGCATGCTACATGCTACATATATACTACATACATACTACATACATACTACATATATACTACATGCATGCTACATACATACTACATGCTACATGCATGTTACATACATACTACATGCATGCTACATACATACTACATGCTACATACATACTACATACATACTACATGTATGCTACATACAATACATTAGTACAATACATACATAGACATACAGTACATATAACATAGATTAACATACTTACCAATACTTGTCACATTGTTCCCCGAAGCCATTGTCGTCTACGGAATAAATATTAACATAACAAACCACAAAAATACTCACCCATGATCCAAAGCAGTCCACGAGTGTGTCCCACGACGATCTTGGGTAGAGAACTGCAGCATCAGCTGATGCTGCCGCTCTCTACGGGCTGCAGGAATCCAATGACGGAAGGTAGGTATCCTTCCGCACTGTATTCCTCCGCCACTTTAAAAAAAAAAGTCCCTAGTCTCACTTTATGGTAAAAGCTGTGTGGGAAATTCCCACACAGCTTTTACCATAAAGTGAGACTAGGGACTTTTTTTTTTTAAGTGGCGGAGGAATACAGTGCGGAAGGATACCTACCTTCCGTCATTGGATTCCTGCAGCCCGTAGAGAGCGGCAGCATCAGCTGATGCTGCAGTTCTCTACCCAAGATCATCGTGGGACACACTCGTGGACTGCTTTGGATCATGGGTGAGTATTTTTGTGGTTTGTTATGTTAATATTTATTCCGTAGACGACAATGGCTTCGGGGAACAATGTGACAAGTATTGGTAAGTATGTTACTCTATGTTATATGTACTGTATGTCTATGTATGTATTGTACGAATGTATTGTATGTAGCATGCATGTAGTATGTATGTAGCATGTAGTATGTATGTAGCATGCATGTAGTATATATGTAGTATGTATGTAGTATGTATGTAGTATATATGTAGCATGTAGCATGCATGTAGTATGTATGTAGTATGTATGTAGCATGCATGTAGTATGTATGTAGTATGTATGTAGCATGTAGTATGTATGTAGCATGCATGTAGTATATATGTAGTATGTATGTAGTATATATGTAGCATGTAGTATGTATGTAGTATGTATGTAGCATGTAGTATGTATGTAGCATGCATGTAGTATGTATGTAGTATGTATGTAGCATGCATGTAGTATGTATGTAGCATGCATGCAGTATGTATGTAGCATGTAGTATGTATGTAGCATGCATGTAGTATATATGTAGTATGTATGTAGTATGTATGTAGTATATATGTAGCATGTAGCATGCATGTAGCATGTATGTAGTATGTATGTAGCATGCATGTAGTATGTATGTAGTATGTATGTAGCATGTTGTATGTATGTAGAATGCATGTAGTATATATGTAGTATGTATGTAGTATATATGTAGCATGTAGCATGCATGTAGTATGTATGTAGTATGTATGTAGCATGTAGTATGTATGTAGCATGCATGTAGTATATATGTAGTATGTATGTAGTATGTATGTAGCATGCATGTAGTATGTATGTAGCATGCATGCAGTATGTATGTAGCATGCATGTAGTATATATGTAGTATGTATGTAGTATGTATGTAGCATGTAGTATGTATGATGCATATATGTAGTATGTAGTATGTATGTAGCATGTAGTATGTATGATGCATATATGTAGTATGTATGTATTATGTATGTAGTATGTATGTAGCATGTAGTATGTATGATGCATATATGTAGTATGTATGTAGTATGTATGTAGTATGTATGTAGCATGTAGTATGTATGAAGTATGTATGCAGCATGTAGCATGTATGTAGCATGCATGTAGTATATATGTAGTATGTATGTAGTATGTATGTAGTATGTATGTAGCATGTAGTATGTATGTAGCATGCATGTAGTATATATGTAGTATGTATGTAGTATGTATGTAGCATGCATGATGTATGTATGTAGCATGCATGCAGTATGTATGTAGCATGCATGTAGTATATATGTAGTATGTATGTAGTATGTATGTAGCATGTAGTATGTATGATGCATATATGTAGTATGTATGTAGCATGTACTATGTATGATGCATATATGTAGTATGTATGTAGTATGTATGTAGTATGTATGTAGCATGTAGTATGTATGTAGTATGTATGTAGCATGTAGCATGTATGTAGCATGCATGTAGTATATATGTAGTATGTATGTAGTATGTATGTAGCATGTAGCATGTATGTAGCATGCATGTAGTATATATGTAGTATGTATGTAGCATGTAGTATGTATGTAGCATGCATGTAGTATATATGTACTATGTATGTAGCATGTTGTATGTATGTAGCATGCATGTAGTATGTATGTATGTAGTATTTTTTTTTTTTTTACATTTAACACATTAGCCGGATGATGGGACTACTACTGTCCCATCATTGGCTAATGTGTCAATCACTGTCATGGTAGCAGGCATCGCCCGATGGGACTTGTAGTCCCATCGGACGATGCCTGCACAGACCCCGGACATCAGCACAGCCCCCCGGCAGGCCGGCACAGCCCCCCGGCAGGCCGGTACAGACCCCCACAGGGTGCACAGACCCCGGGCAGTCCGCACAGCCCACCGGCAGGCCGGCACAGACCCCCGGCAGGCCGGCACAGACCCCCGGAAGGCCCGTACAGACCCCCGAGAGGCTGTACAAGGGCAGGAAAGGGTTTTTCCAATTCCGATACCGGAAGTCTCATAGACTTGAATGGGACTTCCGGTATCGGCATCGGCGATACCGATACTTTTTTTAAAGATCGGCCGATCCATTCCGATCCGATATTTTGAAGTATCGGACGGTATCGCTCAACTCTAGTCAGGCCCAGTGTATATCACACCACTGTATCACAGGCTGAATTTGGCAGGTGTGAAAAATGTTATATAGGACAGGGCAGGATTGGAATCCCCCTAGAGTGAAGGTCTGTAAGGACTGGACAACTCCTCGACTTATCCTTACAGAGTCACACACTTAACTTCAATTTGGCCATACAGTCATGGCCAAAAGTATTGACACCCCTGCAATTCTGTCAGATAATACTCAGTTTCTTCCTGAAAATGATTGCAAACACAAATTCTTTGGTATTATTATCTTCATTTAATTTGTCTTAAATGAAAAAACACAAAAAGAATTGTCCTAAAGCCAAATTGGATATAATTCCACACCAAACATAAAAAAGAGGGTGGACAAAAGTATTGGCACTGTTCGAAAAATCATGTGATGCTTCTCTAATTTGTGTAATTAACAGCACCTATAACTTACCTGTGGCACCTAACAGGTGTTGGCAATAACTAAATCACACTTGCAACCAGTTGACATGGATTAAAGTTGACTCAACCTCTGTCCTGTGTCCTTGTGTGTACCACATTGAGCATGGAGAAAAGAAAGAAGACCAAAGAACTGTCTGAGGACTTGAGAAACCAAATTGTGAGGAAGCATGAGCAATGTCAAGGCTACAAATCCATCTCCAAAGACCTGAATGTTCCTGTGTCTACCGTGCGCAGTGTCATCAAGAAGTGTAAAGCCCATGGCACTGTGGCTAACCTCCCTAGATGTGGACGGAAAAGAAAAATTCACAAGAGATTTCAACGCAAGATTGTGCGGATGTTGGATAAAGAACCTCGACTAACATCCAAACAAGTTCAATCTGCCCTGCAGTCCGAGGGTACAACAGTGTCAACCCGTACTATCCGTCGGCGTCTGAATGAAAAGGGACTGTATGGTAGGAGACCCAGGAAGACCCCACTTCTTACCCCGAGACATAAAAAAGCCAGGCTGGAGTTTGCCAAAACTTACCTGAAAAAGCCTAAAACATTTTGGAAGAATGTTCTCTGGTCAGATGAGACAAAAGTAGAGCTTTTAGGGCAAAAGCATCAACATAGAGTTTACAGGAGAAAAAAGAGGCATTCAAAGAAAAGTACACGGTCCCTACAGTCAAACATGGCGGAGGTTCCCTGATGTTTTGGGGTTGCTTTGCTGCCTCTGGCACTGGACTGCTTGACCATGTGCATGGCATTATGAAGTCAGAAGACTACCAACAAATTTTGCAGCATAATTTAGGGCCCAGTGTGAGAAAGCTGGGTCTACCTCAGAGGTCATGGGTCTTCCAGCAGGACAATAACACAAAACACACTTCAAAAAGCACTAGAAAATGGTTTGAGAGAAAGCACTGGAGACTTCTAATGTGGCCAGCAGTGAGTCCAGACCTGAATCCCATAGAACACCTGTGGAGAGATCTAAAAATGGCAGTTTGGAGAAGGCACCCTTCAAATATCAGGGACCTGGAGTAGTTTACCAAAGAAGAATGGTCTAAAATTCCAGCAGAGCATTGTAAGAAACTCATTGATGGTTACCGGAAGCGGTTGGTCACAGTTATTTTGGCTAAAGGTTGTGCAACCAAGTATTAGGCTGAGGGTGCCAATACTTTTGTCTGGCCCATTTTTGGAGTTTTGTGTGAAATGATCAATGTTTTGCTTTTTGCTTCATTCTCTTTTGTGTTTTTTCATTTAAGACAAATTAAATGAAGATAATAATACCAAAGAATTTGTGTGCAATCATTTTCAGGAAGAAACTGAGTATTATCTGACAGAATTGCAGGGGTGTCAATACTTTTGGCCATGACTGTATATCACACGGCTGTATCACAGGCTGAATTTGGCAGGTGTGAAAAATGTTATATAGGACAGGGGAGAAATGGAATGTCCTTACACACTTCTGCACACTGATGTATTGTGTCAGGCCCAGTGTATATCACACCACTGTATCACAGGCTGAATTTGGCAGGTGTGAAAAATGTTATATAGGACAGGGCAGGATTGGAATCTCCCTAGAGTGAAGGTCTGTAAGGACAGAACAACTCCTCGACTTATCCTTACAGAGTCACACACTTAGCTTCAATTTGGCCGTGATAACAGCCGTTACACAGTACTGTGTGATGAGCGTACACCGCTGTACGGTGTGAAAAAATGTACGCTCAGTACCTCATCAGGACAAAAGAAAAAAAGGATTGCTTTTAAAAAAGCAGTTTGCAGAGCAGTGTGAAAACAGCAATGCAGCTACCAGGTAGCCTTGTAAGGCAGCCTAACAACCAACAGAGCTGATCCACCAAAATATAGTCTCCCCTTGCACTGCACAGTGACTGGTGTGTTGTACAGGCAAAATCGCTAGCAGCAGCAGCAGATTTTTTTTCTTCTTCCCTGCCTAATGCTCTCCCTACAGAATCAGCAGCAGCAGCAGCTAGCCCTATTCTGAGATCAGCAGAAGTAAGATGGTGGTCGGCATGCATGCCCATTTATACCCCCTGTGATGCCCCCCAAAGCAAGCCAATCACTTGTATGTCCTTCTCAAAGAAGGTGAGAACCGCTGCCTATCTCATCACGTTGTCCACAGTGTGCGTTGTTCCTGATTGGCTGAAAAAGGGCGCTAAAGCATCATTTCAAACGCGACTTTGGCGCTAAAGTCGCCGACATCGTGGCCGACCTCACCCTAGGGTCGGGTTTCGTTTCATGAAACCTGACTTTACCAAAAGTCGGCGACTTTTCAATTTTTTCGACCTGTTTTGCTCAACTCTAGTGGTAATGTAATGTGTGTAGGGTTATAAACAAGGGGTTGTGAGTTCAAACCCCTGCAGTGGAACTTCATTTTTTTTCTTTTATAATTTTTCTTATTATTTTAAACCAAAACTATGTTTGATGCAGATGCTTCACCCTTAGGCTATAGATTATTTAATTAGAAATCAGGAGGATAATAAGAATGTCAGATATTAAAAGTGGAATGCAGAAAGTTCACCCTGAGACTATAGATTATTTTATTACAAGAGAGGAAGATAATAAGAATGTCAGATATTAAAAGTGTAGCATGATTGGAGTTTGTATGTTAACCTGCATAATTCTGAAAAAAAAATTCCAACATGGGATTTGAAATTATGAAACACCCCACTCTCAAGACAGCAGCCTTTCCACTGTAAAGGGCATGTCACACTAAGAGATATCGCTAGCAATATCGCTATAAAATGTGACGTTATAGCGATATTACTAGCGATATCGCGGTGTCTGATACTTACCTCCGACCGCTCCCCCGCTGGTTATCGCTGATCGCGCGACAACGTTCAGGACTGTTTCTCATCGTCAGCTTCCTGCGGCGCTTCCTGCTGTGACGATGAGCGACGCGTGGAGCCGGGCGGGAGGACGCAGGATCGCCTGGTGTGACAGGTAAGTAGCGACCCCCGTCCCCAGCGATGTCGCTAGTGAGATCTGCCTGTGTGGCAGCTCACTAGTGACCACTTAGCGATGTACCAGCGATCCTGACCGCGTCATATCGCTGGTCGGGATCACTGGTACATCGCTAAGTGTGACAGTACCTTTACACAAGTCCAAGTGATAATGTGCTTTCATTTTCTTTGCCTATGAAATCTAAGTACTCTCAATGATTTGAAAGATCATTTTGATTTTCATATTGACATATGATATTTGACTTTTTCTACTCAAAGTGAAACATCTCTCTGAAGAGTGAAGAATGTGACATATAAAAAAACAAAAGATTTTCACAGGCACAGGACTCAAACTCACATTTTTTATTCCATAAACCAGAAACATAACCACTCAACCATCAACTCTGTTGGTAGTGAAAGGATCCTTTGTCTTCCCTTATGAAATAAACCACTCAAGTACTGTATCTGAAAAGCATTTTGATGTTTGATAGCAGTCAAGTGTCAGGTATCAGATATCAGATATCAGGTATCAGGTATCAGATATCAGGTATCAGATGTCAGGTATCAGATGTCAGGTATCAGCTATCAGGTATTAGATATCAGGTATCAGATATCAGGTATCAGATTTCAGGTATCAGATATCAGGTATCAGATTTCAGGTATAAGATATCAGGTATCAGGTATCAGATATCAGGTATCAGTCAGGTATCAGGGTCAGGTAACAGGTATCAGGTATCAGATATCAGATATCAGGTATCAGATTTCAGGTATAAGATATCAGATATCAGATATCAGGTATCAGATTTCCGGTATCAGATATCAGATATCAGGTATCAGGGTCAGGTATCAGATATCAGATATCAGGTATCAGTTATCTGGTATCAGATATCAGGTATCATGTATCAGATATAAGGTATCAGGGTCAGGTATCAGTCAGGTATCAGGGTCAGGTATCAGGGTCAGGTATCAGATATCAGATATCAGGTATCAGATATCAACCCTTGCCGGCCCTGTGAACTGCACACTTGCGACTGGTGCTGGCCACATCCAGAGTTGGGGCTAAGGATCCACTGCTTGTCATGGTTGCATCATTTCATGTCTGTGTGGGAAGGCACAATGTAAGATCCTCGTATTCGTCCTCCTCCACCTCCTCTGCTGAGCTACTCAGCTGTGTACCTCTGGGTTCTCACCAAGTGAGATCTACAACCTCATGATCATCATCTCTGTTCTCTCACTCCTCCCTCTAAGAGATATCCTCTTTTTCCTGCCCTGACACTGGAGCTTATGCTCTTTCTGGCCCTCATCTACAAGGCGTACCACTGTGTGGCTGCCAAAGAAAGGGAGTCAAGTAGCCAGTACAGTAACAGATGTTGTCAGTGGTCTTTGGATAGGATGAGACTGTGTTTGTTCAGTTGAGTTTTCATTAACAATCACACCTAACCCATGAACACCAAGCCTATTCCCCCCTTCCATCACGACATTGCTTTTTGCCATTCATTTTGTATGTACCCTTTCCCTCTTGTAACCTGCTGTTTCACAACCTAAGGCCCACAACTGTCAGTCATCTGTCACTAAATGAACAATCACTATATATATTCTTAGATAGTGTGCCTGAACAACACTGTTATACCTAACAACTTTTAAGAGGAAATGTGGCCTTCTAGTTTGTCACTGCAACACAGTTTTAGCGCAAACGATTTGGATTAGCAAATTGGGCCTCCTGGCTGAATCCCAATATTAGGCCTAATGATTTTTAAGTGGAAATTTGGCCTTCTGATTTGTCACTGAAATATCATTTTATCCCAAACAATTTGGATTAGCAAATTAGGCCTCCTGGCTGCACCCCAATATTAGGCCTAACAATTTTCACATGGAAATCTGGCCTTCTGAGTTCTCACTGAAGCACAATTTTATCACAAACAATTTTGATTAGCAAATAGGGCCTCCGGAGATGGCCACACTGTTTTAGCACAATCTAGTTATATGCTGGAAGATCGAGTTTACACTGGGCACGATCCTATGAGGCTAACGGACAAGTTCACTCCTCTGGTTCAGGCCCAGACACTCAACGGGGGCCGTTCCTCCCACACTCCCCAGCCCTGTATGCTCACCAGTCCTCAGGCGAGGGTTTCTGTAGACTCGGGTTAGTTCCTTGGGATGACAGTCCTTGTCGCCATACGAACTGGTCCTGTTCGTAACGGTCAGGGGGTTTGCCAGCTGTTGACCGCTCGGAGCATCGAAGCTCGGGTGTAGTGGAGTCTTCTGGGGTGGTGGAGGGTGGTCGACTAGTTGGTTCTAGTGGGATTTCCGGGTCTACGGTAGTGTCATCCAGGTCCCAGACCATAGGCAGGGGGTCAAGGACCTGGGGGGTCGGTTCGGGTCGCGGGGGATCGGTAGACATACATGGTCGTAACATGTTACGGTGCACAACCCTAGTGAGGGGCACGTTGTTTCCTTCAGATTGTATTTCGTACACAGGCCCGTCAGGGCTTATTCGGCGCAATACTCGGTACTGGTTCGCCTCCCACCGGGGTTCTAACTTGTTTTGGGGGGGGTTGATCAAGTACAAGTACCCGATCCCCGGCTTGAAAGTCAATGGGTGGGGGTAGTGCTCCTCCTTGGTGTTCTATATCCTGGAGCGTCGTATGGATGATACGGTGGAGGGTCTGCAGCCGATACCGGTGGTTTCAGACCCATGAGGATACCCTGGTCCAGGGTTGTGGTTCCTCCGGGTTCAATTCCACCTCCGTAATGCCTTTGCCTTCTCATCCGAACAGCAATGAGTAGGGGGTGTAACCAGTCACTAGATGTACTCGATTGTTATACACCCACACCAGCTCGGGGACATATTCAGGCCAGCGGGCCTTGCGGTCGCTCTCTAGGGTGCGCAGAATTTGGATTAGCGTACGATTGAATCGCTTGCAAGCTCCATTTCCCTGCGGGTGGTATGGCGTAGTCAGTGATTTATCATCCCGTAAAGATGGTGTAGCTCTTCCATGACTTTTCCCAGGAAGCACGCCCCTTGGTCTGAATGTATTCGTTGTGGACAGCCGTGTACTTGAATAAAGTTCTTACAAATCGCATAGGCGGCCGACTCAGCTGTTTGGTCTCGGGTGGGGGTGGCCACGGCAAACTTGATGAAATGGTCCACCATAATGGGGCAATGTGCATACCCCTGATAGGCAGGACCTATGGTTAGATAGTCCACCGTAAGAAGCTCCAGAGGGGCCGATGTTACAATAGTTTGTGTGACGACTCCTGGAGTGGACCCTCTGGGTCGTGACACCAACCCTCCCAGGGCGAGCTGACCTAGTGAAGACCACCCCCTATACAGGGAGTGTCAGGGGCAAGCCCCAGGGGGTGAGGCACCACGACTGCTGGCACCAGGTGGCCGGCTCACAGGAGACACGAGTGGGTGTGGGTGTCTGCAGGAACGTGTAAAGTGTGGACACGGGAACACGTGGTATACAGAGACTTTGTTCGTCCGGGTGTGAGTGAAGCAGGAAGCATGCAAGGAGCACGTCAGAGCACTGAGTCAGGCAGCAGGTGTGCCAGGAGGTGTAACAGAGTAAGAGACTGAGTACAGGATCAGAGTGTGTGCCCGGAAGCACAACTGAGTATAAGACAGAGCACGGAATCGGAGTGTGTGCCAGGAGGCACGACTGAGTATAAGACAGAGTACAGGGTAAGAGCGTGTGCCAGGAGGCACAACCGAGTATGAGACAGAGTACAGTGTCAGAGCATGTGCCAGGAGGCACAACCGAGTGCGAGACAGAACACAGGGTCAGAGCGTGTGCCAGGAGGCACAACCAAGTACAAAGCAGAGTGCAGATTCAGAGCGTGTGCCAAGAGGCACAACAGAGTGCAAGGCAGAGGACCTGAGTACAGCGCACAGCCAGGCAGGGACACGGCAGACCAAGCCAGGAAGCACAACAATAATCAGGCGCCTCCCCTAGGGGGAGGTCGTCTGATATAGCACTACTGGTTCCGGGTCAGGACCTAGCCAGAAAGCACATGACCACTACAGGTTCCGGGTCAGGTCCTCCATTACCATAGAGAGGACCGAGCCCTATACAGCACTGACAGGAGCGCGCAAGCGCAAACGTGACATGTAGGAGGAGGCCCGGGGACGAGAGCTGCGCGTGCGCACCCTACGGGACCCCCGAAGTGACCGCAGCTCCGGAAGAGATGACGTCGGGACCGAGGTCCCGCTCCCAGGTGAGCACGGCGTGACAGTTTGCACCGGGGCTAGTTGCGCGGGGGTTTAGCGAGCTCACACGAACGGCAGGTTCGACAAACTTCTTCTACATCAGCGTGCAAGCATGGGTGGTACACTATCTGCTGTAGCCATTGTAAAGTCTTTTGAGCACCAAAATGAGCCCCTTTTTCATGGGCTTCCCGGGCCAGTTGGTTGAGATGGGCTCCGGGCACGATCACCTGCCATATCGTAGCTGATGTGGTTCGTGACGTGGCATTTCTATATAAAAGTCCTTTTTTAATGGCTAGTTTTTCCCACTCGCGCAACATCAGCAGCATATCTTGGGTCAAAGTATGTCTTTGTGCGCCCGTGGGCAATTTACCGGTGGCCACCCATCGGCGCAGGAGTCTAATTTCTGTATCTTCTTGTTGCTGCTGGATCCAGTTGTCGCGGCTGTTCCAACATCCCTCCTAGGAGTCCCGGATGAGGCGCTTCCTGCATGTTGATTGTAGGCACGGCAGTGGTGAGGGCGAACGGTGTCTCGTCTGCCTCTAATTCATCATCTCGACTTCTCCCTGGGGTGGTGTGTCGGATTCTGGAGAGCGCATCGGCGTGCACGTTTTCAGCTCCCAATTTGTAGATGATATTATAATTGAATTTGGCCATCCGAGCCACCCACCGTTGCTCGAGGGCCCCCAGTTTGGCGTTCTCCAAATGGGCCAACGGGTTGTTATCGGTCCGCACTACTACCTCGGAGCCCGCCAGGTACTCTGCGAATCGCTCCGTTATTGCCCACACCACCGCGAGGAGCTCGAGCTTAAAGGAGCTGTAATTGTCCGGGTTGCATTCTGAGTCGTGCAGCGACCGGCTACCATAGGCGATCACTCTCTCCCGGCCGCCCTGCACCTGTGACAACACAGCTCCTAGTCTCTGAAGGCTCCCGTCGGTATGTAGGATGAACGGTTGCGAGAAATACGCATATGCCAATACCGAGGCGTTCGAGAGCGCAGCCTTAAGATCTTCAAACTCATCTTCTTGCGGTTGCTGCCACTGGGTCTTCCAACCATTTGCCCCGGCGGGAGCCCCCTTCAGCAGGTCCTGCAGGGCTCGAGCTCGGCGTGCAAAATTTTTCACAAACCGACGGTAGTAGCCGGCCAGCCCCAAGAAGGCCCGCACATCCTTCACTGTCTCGGGGGTAGGCCACCCCTGGACAGCAGCGACCTTTTCCAGGGATGGTTGGACGCCCTCCGCCGAGACGGTATACCCCAGGTACTCGATTTGGGTGCGGAACAGGTGGCATTTCTGGGTCTTTACCTTTAACCCGATCTTCTGCAGCTGGCCGAGCACCTGCCCCAACCACTTCAGGTGGTCCTCGAACGTGGCGGAATAGATGATAATATCGTCCAGGTATATCAACTTAGCTTCAAAGTTGAGGTCTCCTAGACATCAACCGCTGGAAAGTTCCTGGAGCGTTGGCCAGCCCAAATGGCATCCGATTGAACTCGAACAGTCCCATGGGAAGGATGAATACCGTCTTGGCCCTGTCTTCCTCCGACATCGGCACCTGCCAGTGCCCACTGGCCAGGTCAAGGGTTGAAAAGTACGTTGCGTTCCCCAGGGTGGACAGAGACTCTTCTATGCGGGGCAGTGGATACGAATCCTTGATGGTGCAGGCATTCAACTTCCAATTATCCATGCAAAAACGCAAAGTGCCATCTTTCTTCTGAACCAGGACAATAGGGGCTGCCCAAGGGCTTTGGCTCTTTCGTATGACCCCCTTCTGAAGCATTTGGGCAAACAGAGATTTCACTTCCTGGTATAGCTGCAGTGGTATTTGCCGATATCGCTCCCGGATGGGGGCCGCTCCTGCCGTGGGGATCCCATGCATGATGGCCATAGTACATCCGAAGTCGTCCTCGTGGCTGGTGAAGACACTATAAAATTGTCCAAGAAGTGTCACTTCTTGGAGAAGCTGGGCTGGCGCTAGGCCGGACAGTTCGGCCCGCATTCTCTCCAGGATGACTCGACCTTTTTCTTGGGTCGAGGATGCGGCAGCCTGTTGGGTTTGTACCGTCACTGCCCAGGGATCTTCGGGTTGCACCCTCAACTGGACCGCGGGGTCCGGCAGCATCTCCTCCAATGGCCTCACTAGTTTGGCCATCTCAGCCCGGGGCTTCAGGGCGATATCCTGATCTTCAAGGTTGACACAACGTACCAAGACAGTCCCTTCCCGCACTGTGGCCAGGGAGCGGGCCACCAGGATGCCAGGGTGCAGGTGCTCCGAATAACATGGTTCCACCTGCACCTCCACGCCCTCCAGTGGTATCAGGGCGCAGATCGGCAGAGCCACCACCGTCTGCCCCGGAGGAAGCACGAGCAGAGGGGCCGCCGGTGCGATGACCTTGCCCAGCGCCTCACCCTCCTGACACTCCTGGAGCACTCGCGCCTCCCGCACCAACCGCTGGAAGACCTGCCCCTGAGCCGTGTGAGAACCCCACTAACTTAGGGTCTCCTGCGTGGTATCGTTGAGGAGTAGATTGCCGAACTCCCGCAGTATGTTCATGCCCAAGATGATCGGGTGACAGTCGTTAGTCTCTCCTTGGGTTAGGACCACTCCCCGGTGACCAAGGAATTTTCCACAGAATGTCATCTGAAGCCACACCACCTCGGCAACGGGTACCGGCAGTTGGTTTGTGGCCACTAGTCGTATCATAGGCCCCCACTGGGGCCTTGCCGCTTCCGGGAAATGCTGCCAGAAGTAAGTTGCCGGCATGGTCGTCACCTGCGACCCCATATCCACTAGGCACCGCACAGCATGACCCTCAACTTCGGCCCATACTAGTGGGCACTTTGCGACCAGTTCTTTGAGACTTCCACAACCCCTCGTTGTGGCTTCCGGCTCTGAGCGGCGTCCCCCATGCCCGGAGTCCTCTAGTTTAATGTCCGCCGGGGTGGGTATCTCCCACGCCGTGGACACTCCCGTGCGAAGTGGCCCGGTTCTCCACACTCATAACACCGGGGCGGTGAGGCTCGGCCACCCCGGGTATTGCGAGGCCCCCAAGGCCCGGACTTGCAGTCAGGTCGGCCGGGCGCAGGCTCTGTTCTCTTCTTCACTTCAGCCAGCTCACCCCGGATAGTCTTCAGTTCCTGTCTCATTTCCTCAACCCATTGAGGTTCTTCGATCACGCTTATGGAGGACTCCATGCTCTGGGCTTTCCCCACAGGAGCCGTCATTCCCTGCTCTTGCTCTCGCACCCGGGCCTGACTCCCCACTTCGGAGAAGGCTAAACGTGGGTTCACTTGGACCTGTTCCCACATTGCCTGCTTGATTAGCGGGTCCCGGAGTCCAGTCACTAAGAGGTCACGCAATGTAATGTTGATGGGCCCTACCCCCATTCTGTCCTTCCTTTCTATGGTGGTGTGTAGCTCCTGGAGGGCGTTCATATTCTGGGTGATGGTCTCCCCCTCCCCCTGCATCCGACTGAACAACCAGGTTCTCAACTCCCCCACGTCTGTTGGATCCCCGTGGGTCTCTTCCAGGATCTGTAAGACCCTGGGGAAGGTGTTGCGACGCCCCGGGGGTCTCAACATAACCGACTTCCGGGCCTCCCCATCCAGCGCCATAAGGGCCACCTCAGCCTGTAG
The DNA here is from genome assembly GCF_039654945.1 of Dendrobates tinctorius. Classification (NCBI taxonomy): domain Eukaryota; kingdom Metazoa; phylum Chordata; class Amphibia; order Anura; family Dendrobatidae; genus Dendrobates; species Dendrobates tinctorius. The sequence continues at coordinate 12,753,047 of NW_027361831.1, read as the reverse complement.
ATCGGGGGTCATGGGGTGCATACGAAAGAGGCCCCGCATGCATTCGGTCCAGCTCCACAATAGGGTATCGGAGCCAGAAAACCGGGGCAAGTTACTTAGCATAGCCCCCAGGGAGATGCTGGAGCGGGGACTCCCATTTTTCGCAGCGCCCGCAGCCCTACTCTGATCAGGTGCACCACCATCTGCGCTCAAAGTCTGCATCCTGCCGACTACGCCAAATGTGGTACTCGCAGGTACGCAGGATGCAGTGTCGAGTCATGAGACAACTACGGTGCTTTTTAAGAACACGTTTATGGGACTTGAAAGGACTTTCCTCAGTCACGGCCTGATCACCGAAACAGGGGTAACACAGGTTGCCCACGCAGGGTGTTATGATTGAGTCACCGTAGGAGGCAAAAACAGAAATGCAAGCTAAGTCCAGAAAACCAGAGAGGTTGGCAGCTATCGGATTGCAGACCCCTGAACCTATCAACACAACTAGCAGTAGCCGTGGGGGGTTCCTACGATGCCCTAGACCCCTCGATCACAGCCAGAGGACTAGATAGCCTAAAGACAGAAAGGGAAATCTAAACTGCCCCAGAGCAGACCCCAAAGCAAAAGGCAGCCCCCCACATATAATGACGGTGAAGCAAGAAGAAAGAACACAACACAGACAGAAAGATAGACTGAGCAAAGACGGGGCCCAAGCTAACTAGATAGGAAAGGACAGGAAGGCTGCTGTCTGCAATCTGTGAAAAACCCTATGAAAATAAGAGCCAACAGACTGACAGTGAAAAAGGCCCTGAAGACACTAGGCTTCAAAAAGACTATGTCAGTACTCAGGAATATTCTGAAGACAGAGCAACAGGCAAAAGGAGATTCAGCTCACCCCAGCAGGGAATGGCAGAATCCAGAAAAGCAAGGCAAACAAAAACAAAACACAAATGCAAAAAGGCAAAGCAGAAAACTTAGCTTTAGAGGAGCAGGAATCAGACTGGTGTCCTAGAAGTCCACAGAGAAATCACCCGCAGGGCAGAAGGGCGTCGGCAGCCTTATATCCAGTCAGTGACTCCACTCAGCCAGTCATCATCATTAGGCTCAGGTGCCTGATAATCAGGTTCATTACCTTCCTTTACCAGAATAGGGAGTTCACCAGACCTCAGTGACGAAGGGGAAAATGAACTCACAACAGCAGGGGCTCTAAACAAGCAAACACAGTAACGCAGCACACGACTACTCCCTTCAACGGCCGGTCTCTATAGGGCCGCGGTTTGGCCGACTACGGGTCCTTAACTCTAGAGTCCACTTAGCCGTCCAGATGTCCCTCGCCGTTCGGGCTGGTGGTCTTTCGACGAAATAGTTGCTGTGCCCAGTTGCTGAGGTGTTGACGCAGTCTTCGCACTCTCCAGCGCGCTGAGGACACTGGAGCCCCAGAGGCCCTGGCGGAGTCCTTGGACGGATGGGTCGCAGCGCCTGGACCTGGGCAGGCGGCAGCGATGTATAGTGGCGAGTGACAGGCCACCTGCTCAGCTAACGGCTGCGACGGGGAGTCCGCGATCAAGAGAGGCCCGGCTCCTGCTGCGGACCGGAGCGGGAAAGTCGTGGCCGCCGACGGCTCAGTGCTGGCCCCGGCCACTGGTGAAAGCCGGGCAGCCATGGGTGGCAGGGAACAGGCTGCGGGCAGAGGGGAGGCGACAGCGGCCGCAGGCCGTGCTGGGGCCGCAATGGCCACGGTTTGGAGAGGGGCAACAAGTCTCGGACGGCTCTCTGGATACCGTCCCTCTGGAGTCCTCAGTCAGCGTCCTCCCTGGCGCTGGTGAGTCGCTCTAGCTGGCAGTCGCTCCCACGCTCTCCTGCTGTGTCTGTCCCGGTCTGCTGACTCATCGTCTGGGGAATTCCCCGCCTCCTTTATACTGGTCCCTCCCCCAGCCCACCTGTCAGTCACAACGGTCCGTCCTCGAATCCTGTCCCCCGGGAACAGTTTCCCCCGGAACCCAGATGACGGCTCCTCTGGTTCCGGCCTGGACACTCGACGGGGGCCGTTCCTCCCCCACTAGTTCACTCATCTGTAGAGTGGAGAGCCATTTCTGATATTAGGGTGTCAACCTCTGTGACAAGGTAGGGGCAGGATTGCGATGCAATAGGATTCGTCTTTACCACAATGATTGATATATTTTGAAAATTTGGTTACTTTTTGATAAAACACAGAATTATGAAAAATATTGGGTAGTGTCATGGGAACAGCAGAGAGAACATGCAGATCCAACCACTGCCACCAATTTGTATGGGAATAACACTCTGCTGATCCAATCATCAGGACAAATATGCATTTGACTGGCGAGTGATGGACGAGGCCACAGCTGCTTTCATTACTAGGCCAGTTAGTGGGGGATTCACAGTGAACGTAGACTCCAACGCATGGAATATATGTGGATCATCCCCAGGGAAAATGTGGGGTCTCACTTACTCGGTACCGGGCTGGCATCTCAAAGGGATGTGTTGCGGTGGCCGCGACTCGGTCCATGACCCTGGGCGTCCAATGTAAAATAGGTGGAATGAAGCTGAATAAAGTTTATATGTAGATAATTTGTGATGCCACCTGTGGTGCTCGGCAGTGAAGGTGTTAAGCCAATGCTGTGGTACAGATCCTCTGGGACAGATGGTATAAGGCAGCAAAGATGGAATAGCTCTCCACAGGTAGAGCTGTAGTCCCAGGGCAGTAGTAGTAGGTGTTGAGGTAGATGGTGTAGTGTAAGACACAGAGATGTAGCAGTGCTGAGTGGGTTGGTGCAGAAGAGGCAATAACACAGCTGAATGCAGTTCAAATTCTTTTACTCACGTTTCTGGTACAGACAGGTGCCCGCTTCAGTGCCGCAGCCTCCAGGTCAGGGGCTTAGCCAACTCCCAGGCAGATGGAGTACACCCTTCCAGCACTCCCTTTCGTGTGCCTTTCCTGAACGTCTCCTTTCTAGCGCTAATCAGAAGTACTTTTAGTTCTGAATTACACTCAAGTTCCTCTTTCTTGATGTTACTTATAACTCCACTTGTATGACAGGTAGCTGTAGCCTGCTTTGGGGACTCCTTACAATCATGTCCCGGCTTACACACGGTGCTACTGTGTCTTCGAGTCTTTGGTGGGAATAAAGTGGTCACAACTTCTATTCCTCTGGTTTCTGCTGTAGGATCATTAGTATCACACACAGCCTCCGATACTGGCACCCGGCTTTGGTGCATTAAACTTAGGAAAGGGCTCTGCACTAGCCCTAATCCCCAGTCTCTCCTCCTCACGTTCCGTTCTTATCTATCTTCCTTCTGAACAACTGATCCTTCCTTCTTTCTCTTTCCTTGCCAACAGCTCCAGCTCACAGGGAGCTGCTGCAAACACGTCCTATCTCCATCCCTCCCCCGAAGGGGAACTGACTAACTTCCTGTCAGCTTTCTCCTCTAGTGTTTCTAAGCTCCTCCCACCACCCAGCACCCTTCATTAACCAAAGCAACTGCCATAAATGGTGCTCTGCTGTTCTAAGGTGTCTATGCTGGATGTAGGTGCTGCAGTCTGGTCAGGTGCTACCATCTTACCTGGGGAGTGGGATACTACATCTCAGGAGGAGGTGCAGTACCTGTGAGGCGACTGAACCCTCAGGGGTGCCACATATGTACAGTCATAAAGAAAGGCTAAAATCCATAAAATATCTCCAGAGAAGGGAGAAGAGCTGACAGTTTAAACTCCGATTGAAATAGGCCTTCACAAGGAACATATGAGGATGAGGGAAAATGAGTTATAGCTAGGGATGAGTGATATTGCCCAATATCGTACCGGAATTCTGATTTCCGATATTGAAAAATATCGGATATCAGAATTTCCGATTTCCAATATCAATGCAAGTCAATGGGAGAAAAAAAATTGGAATTACAAAATGAACACTACAGTGCTATATAATGGATAAAATGGAGAGTAAACACCTCAGGATAATGGGGAAGGAGTTTGCAGAGGCAGAGGAGCAAAAAAATTGCTAGAAAAATGCACAGAGCAAAAGCTGTAACAGGAAAACTGGTCCTGGGTTGCTGGTGATTTCTCTGCTCTGAGCTCTGGCCTCCAGTTCAGTGCCTGTCTTCCAAAGCTAAGTTATTGCTCTGCTATTGTTCCATGAGATTTTGTCTGGTTTACTTAGTGTTTGTGTTCAGCCAGCCCTGGCTGGGACTGGCTGAATTCCATTTTTGTCTCTGATCAGTTGATCTCTTGGCTCTGTTTTCAGAAAATACCTGAGTGCTGATATGGTGATTTTGAAGTCTAGCGACTTCAGGGCCTTTTCTATCAGACGTGTTGGACATTATTTTTGGCAGGGTTTTTGCGTGATTGCAGACAGTTGCTTTTCTTTCCTGTCCTTTCTAGTTAGTTGGGCCCCATCGTTTGCTCTGCCTGTCTTTCTGTCTGTGTTTGTGTTTTCATCTTTTTTCACCGTCAATACATGTTGGGGGCTGTCTATTGCTTTGGGGTCTGCTCTGGGGCAGTTTAGATTTCCCCTTTCTTTCTTTAGGCTTATTTAGCTCTCCGGCTGTGACGAGGCATCTAGGACCACCGTAGGCACGCTCCACGGCTACTGCTAGTTGTTGTGAATAGGATCAGGGGTCTGCAATCTGCTAGCTACCAACCTCTCTGGTTTTCTGTACTTAGCTTGCATTTTTGATTTTTCCTCCTCCGGTGACTCATTCATAACAGGTTAGGGTAAGGGTTAAAGGTTAGAGTTAGTTAGGGTTATGCTTTTGGTTAATAGGGTTACGGTTAGGGATTAGGGTTATTAGGGTTAGGGGTTATGGTTATGGTTAGTAGGGTTAGGGGTTAGGGTTAGTAGGGTTAGGGTAAGGGTTAGTAGAGTCAGGGTTTATGGTTAGGGTTATGCTTATAGTTAGTAGAGTTAGGGTTAGGGGTTAGGGTTAGTAGGGTTAGAGTTTAGGGTTATGCTTATGGTTAGTGGAGTTAGGGTTAGTAGGGTTAGGGTTATGCTTATGGTTAGCAGGGTTACGGGTTAGGGTTAAGGTTCAGGGTTAGTAGGGTTAGGGTTAGGGGTTAGGGTTAGTGGTAAGGGTTAAGGGTTAAGGGTTAGGGTTTAGGGATAGTTAGGGTTAGAGTTAGTGATTTTACATTATTAATTTAAAACTGCCTGTGGTGGTGTCAATATGCCCTTTGACTGACATGTGTCCGCGTTCAGCACACCTTGCTTTGCAGGGAGTTTCTAGGAGCACCACGTGGAGGAACGGATACACTCCCTTTAAACCATGCTTAGTCTTCTTCTGCTGATTATATTACTGTTATTCAGTAATTCTGCATATTGATATTCTGCTTTTGGTTCATGTACATCTGCTACTACTGCTTCCTAAAACTCCATCTATGGTTATTCTGCTATTGGCTGGTCGCAGAATGTCCCAAACCCAGAGGAAATACACAGAAGTAAAAGTAGGCACAGGAACTTGAGAGAACAAGCTGGTGTGTCTGGAACCCGTATAGGCAGCAGAAATCAGCATAAGAGCCAATGGAACTAACGGGCACCAGCTGACGTTACCGGAGCCCGTTAACTAAGCAGGAGGTACCTGTGCCAGAATACACTACCAAGGACCAGCAGGCGTTATTGGAACTCGAATACCACAAAGGAGGGACCTAAGCCATTGACTCTACTGAGAACCAGCTGACGTTACTGGAACCCAGATAAGCATCAGAAAGTAAAAGTGCCAGTGGCTGTACTGGGCAACAGCTGACATTACTGTAGCCAAGATACCACAATGTACTAGTGACATAAGCCAAAAGCACTGCTGAGAAGACCAAAAAAACCCCCACAATGACGCAAGTTCAAGAGCAAAAAGACAGGAGTATGGGGACATCTACATCTGTCTTCTTGTCTTGGGTCTTCTGCATCTGTCTTCCTGTCTTGGGACTTCTGTATCTGTCTTCCTGTCTTGGGTCTTCTGCATCTGTCTTCTTGTCTTGGGTCTTCTACCGGAGTAATGTCTTCTCGGCAGAAGGTGCAAGAGCCACATTTGCGCCCGCAACCTGGACACAGTCTTCTTTACTTCGCAATCGCAGCAGGGGAGGAGCAGCGACTACTGGCACTGTCGAGATCAGCCTTGAGCGCCAGGTCCCGTAGTCCACATAGGGGGCTCCTACACTGCCAACACCATGGATAACAGCAAACAGAGCCGGAATGATGTACGACAGGGGCGTGTAACAGTGCGGCGGACACAACCTTGTAACGGCGAGCGTTGTCGAAACATGGTTTCGAGCAGGAGGTACCAGCGCCCTTGGGCACTCCTGAGAACGAGCTGGCAATGCTGGAACTCGGTTTACCCCTCGGGGGAGGCACCTGTGTCCGCACTTCACTGCCAGGAAACAGCCGCCGTGGCTGGATCCCGCCTCTTGTGCTTCTGCCTATAGGTGTTTGGCATCTGTCATCCTTTTTTCCACTTTGGTCTAACGAGGTACAGCTGGTGGTATTGCTGCCCAGAAACACAGAATGCTGTGAAAGTGGCAGTCACGGAAATGGGCACTAGCTGGCGGTACTAGAGCCCAGAAACACAGCATGCTGTGAAATCAGCAGTCACGGAAATGGGCACTGACTGGCGGTACTAGAGCCCAGAAACAAAGCATGCTGTGAAATCAGCAGTCACGGAAATGGGCACTAGGTGGCGGTACTAGAGCCCATGGAAAACAGTATGAGGTGAAAGAGTCAGTCACAGAACTAGGTGCTAGATGTTGGTAGTAGAGGCCAGAGCACGGGCATAACAGATGATGCTGTGTGCAACATAGGCACATGACAGAGCATGCATACTGCTACCAACCATGCATGTAACCTGTCTACTCTGGCCCAGGGCAGAAAAAGTCACCAGAAATCCAGGCCTAGTTCATTTTTAGGAATGTAAGCCGGTCCACATTTGCAGCGGATAGTCGGGTACGTTGGTCTGTTAGTACATTGCCAGCTGCACTAAAGACGCGTTCAGAAATCACACTGGCACCAGGACAAGCCAGGACCTCCAAGGCACTGGCTAAGCTCGGGCCATGTATCCAACTTGGAGACCCAAAACTTGAAGGGGGAAGATCCATCCTGAAGCACACTGACAGGGGTGGAGAGGTATTGTGCCACCATGTCACGGTAACGTTGCCTCCTAGGGCATTGCACTGTCTGTGCTGATGGTGCCCGAACTGTTTGCGGGTTCAGAAACCGTTGGAACAGGTTGGGTATACGGAACCTGTCAATAGCAGATGTACTGCTTCTGCTACCGGCTTCTGAATGGATTCCGCTGGGCCCAGGATGCACTGATGTGCCTGCTAGTGCACGCGCATCACTGCTATGCAGTGGAAAAGAGTACATGAGTGAATTAACCAGTGCATCTTGGTAATCCTGCATTTTACGTGCCCGGTTCAATGGTGTAATTAGGCTTTAAAGGCTGTCCCGGTAACGTGGATCTAAGAGGGTGGCCACCCAGTAGTCATTTGTGTGGAGAATACGAGCCACGCGTGGGTCATTTCTCAGTCACTGCAGCATGAAGTCACTCACATGCTGAAGGCTGCCAACTGGCCATGCATCGCTGTCACCAGCTGGAGGAATGTGCTCTGGCTGCTCTGCATCACCCCATCCATGCTCTATCTGGTGACTACCAGTAGAGCGCTGTGTAGTGTTTTGCGATACCACCCGATATTGAAAAATATTGGATCGGATTGGATCGGCCGATCTAAAAAAAGTATCGGGTATTACCGATTCCGATCCCGGAAGTCCCATTCAAGTCAATGGAACAGAAATATCGGAATTGAAAAAACCCTTTCTTTCCTTGAAGGTTAATTCTACATGAAGAAAAACAACTAATAATAATGTAGAATGTATTGTGGGAGGTGTAGGAGACATTAAAGCCACAGAGGTTTAGCCCAATCAAATGGAATAGCAGGAATTTTTTTTTTTTTTTTAAGACGTTCGTAGTTACAAAGATATTGACTATGTTAACCTCTTTAATATTTTGTCAGATATGTATGTTTCACTACTGCCATGCTCTTCACCTTCTTTTTTACTTCTCCCACACTTTCTCCTTCATGATCCTCAGCTTCTTCTTCTTCTTCTTCTCCTTCTCCTTCTTCCTATTATTCTTTTTTTTACATTCTTCATATTCTTCTTATTCATCTATTATTCTTCTTCATATTCTACTTCTTCATCTTCTTCCTATTCTTCGTCTTCATCATATTCTTATTTGTGACAGGCATTCTTTTAGTTGTTATCTATAAAAGTTTGAAGATTACACCTTCCGTTCTGCCTGTCACAAAAGATTTACAACAGGATTTGTCCGCGTTCAGTTTGGCCTGCAGCAGCAGGCATTTTCCAGGGGCACCACGAGGAGGAACGGACTCACCCCCATACACTGCTTAGTCTTCTTCTGTTTATAATTTAGATAATATAATTTGCTCAGATTTTTAGTCTTATGCTTAATGTTCTTCTGCTTTTGGTTTTTATGCTTCTTGGTCTTCTGTCTCTTGTTGTTCTGCATCTTGGGGGTTGTCTTCATGTTCTTTGTCCTCTTGGTCACCTTCAGGGTCATCTTTTTGGTATTCTTCGGTGTGGTCTTCAGAGTCGTCGTCTTCAGGGTCATTGTCAGGGAGATCCAGAATGAGAATCAAAAACCATTTCCACAAGCTTAAACTTTGAAAAGTAGCAGAAGGTACAAGAAGGCTGAGGAACTGCCGAAAACCAGCTGACGGTACTGGAACCCGGATGGGTAGCAGAAGGAACAAGAGCAAATGGAACTAGCGAGGACCAGCTGACGGTGCTGGAACCCGGAGGGGCAGCAGAAGGAACAAGAGCCAATGGCACAACCGTGGACCAGCTGACGGTGCTGGAACATGGTTACTAAGCAGGAGGTACCTGTGCTCCAAAGCACTACCAAGGACCTGCAGACATTGCTGGAACTCGGATACCGAGAAGGAGGCACCTAGGCCAAAGGCACTGCCGAAAACCAGCTGACGGTGCTGGAACCCGGATGGGTAGCAGAAGCTGCAAGAGCAAATGAAACTAGCGAGGACCAGCTGATGGTGCTGGAACCTGGAGGGCAGCAGAAGTAACAAGAGTCAATGGCACAACCGTGGACCAGCTGACGGTGCTGGAACACGGTTACAAAGCAGGAGGTACCTGTGCTACAAAGCACTACAAAGGACCAGCAGACGTTGCTGGAACTCGGATACCGAGAAGCAGGCACCTAGGCTAAAGGCACTGCCGAGAAACAGCAGATGGTGCTGGAACCCTGATGGGTAGCACAAGGTACCCATAATCAACAAAGTTGCAAGGCCGCGAGCAGGACGCAGTTACCGAAACCCACAGTCCAACAGGAGGTGCTTGTCCTATTGGCACTACGGAACCAGCCTTTATTACCAGAACCCGCAGCCCACATAGGAAGCACCGAAACTGCAGGCACCATAGACTCGGCTAACCCGACCGCAACACGACAGGACAACGTATTGGTGGCAAAGTGACGTTGACACTACCCAGAAACAGCAGGCGTGCTGGAACCAGGCTGGGCAGGAGGGAGTGCCCGTGCCAAAGACACTTCCAAGAACCAGCTGACGGTGCTGGAACTCGGAGGGGCAGCAGAAGGAACAAGAGTCAATGGCATAACCGTGGACCAGCTGACGGTGCTGGAACATGGTTACTAAGCAGGAGGTACCTGTGCTCCAAAGCACTACCAAGGACCAGCAGACATTGCTGGAACTCGGATACCGAGAAGGAGGCACCTAGGCAAAAGGCACTGCCGAGAACCAAATGGCGGTGCTGGAACCCGGATGGATGGCAGAAGCTGCAAGAGCAAATGAAACTAGCGAGGACCAGCTGACGGTGCTGGGACCCGGAGGGGCAGCAGAAGGAACAAGAGCCAATGGCACAACCGTGGACCAGCTGATGGTGCTGGAACACGGTTACAAAGCAGGAGGTACCTGTGCTCCAAAGCACTACCAAGGACCAGCAGACGTTGCTGGAACTCGGATACCGAGAAAGAGGCACCTAGGCCAAAGGCACTGCCGAGAACCAGCTGATGGTGCTGGAACCCGGATGGGTGGCACAAGGTACCCATAATCAACAAAGTTGCAAGGCCGCGAGCAGGACGCAGTTACCGAAACCCACAGTCCAACAGGGGGTGCTTGTCCTATTGGCACTACGTAAGCAGCCTTTATTACCAGAACCCACAGCCCACATAGGAAGCACCGAAACTGCAGGCACCATAGACTTGACTAACCCGACCGCAACACGACAGGACAACGTCTTGGTGGCAAAGTGACGTTGACACTACCCGGAAACAGCAGGCGTGGTGGAACCAGGCTTGGCAGGAGGGAGTGCCTGTGCCAAAGACACTTCCGAGAACCAGCTGACGGTGCTGGAACCCGGAGGGGCAGCAGAAGGAACAAGAGCCAATGGCACAACCGTGGACCAGCTGACGGTGCTAGAACATGGTTACTAAGCAGGAGGTACCTGTGCTCCAAAGCACTACCAAGGACCAGCAGACGTTGCTGGAACTCGGATACCGAGAAGGAGGCACATAGGCCAAAGGCACTGCCGAGAACGAGATGACGGTGCTGGAACCCGGATGGGTAGCAGAAGCTGCAAGAGCAAATGAAACTAGCGAGGACCAGCTGATGGTGCTGGAACCCGGAGGGGCAGCAGAAGGAACAAGAGCCAATGGCACAACCGTGGACCAGCTGATGGTGCTGGAACACGGTTACAAAGCAGGAGGTGCCTGTGCTCCAAAGCACTACCAAGGACCAGCAGACGTTGCTAGAACTTGGATACCGAGGAGGCACCTAGGCCAAAGGCACTGCCGAGAACCAGCTGATGGTGCTGGAACCCAGATGGGTGGCACAAGCTATCCATAATCAACAAAGTTGCAAGGCCGCGAGCAGGACGCAGTTACAGAAACCCACAGTTCAACAGGGGGTGCTTGTCCTATTGGCACTACAGAACCAGCCTTTATTAACAGAACCCACAGCCCACATAGGAAGCACCGAAACTGCAGGCACCATAGACTTGGCTAACCCGACCGCTACATGACAGGGCAACGTATTGGTGGCAAAGTGACGTTGACACTACCCAGAAACAGCAGGCGCGCTGGAACCAGGCTGGGCAGGAGGGAGTACCCGTGCCAAAGACACTTCTGAGCAGCAACTGGCATTGTTGGAGCCCAGGGTCAATCATACATCAGGCTGAGGCCAACTTGGAGCGAGTAGTAAATAAGATGTAGTGTGATTTTTGAGGCAGCAGGAGACTTTGTCGTCCACAGAGCAGGGGAGCAGCTGGCGTTACTGAACCCCACTAACACTGGAGCATGTGGTTTCTCTGTGCAGACGGCACTTCCAAGCAACAACTGGCTGTGTTGAAGCCCAGGATCAATCATGGAGCAGGCTGAGGCCTACTTGAAGCAAGTTTTATATCGGTTGTACACTACTACTGATTGTAACCGTGCTCCACTTAGGCCTCTGGCTCCACTGTCTCTAGTATTTCCCCTGGCCTCCAACCACGCCAGTTGCTGCTCTGAAGTGGCGTCTGCACAATCCACACTTGTTCCTGTGTTACAGGGGCTCTGTCACGTCAGTGGATCCCCTGATGTGTGTCCGGCAAGGTCTCCTGCTCTGTCCACATTCCCACTACTAGTAATGGGAATGTGGACATAGCTGGAGACATTGCCGGACACACATCAGGGGTCAACTGACGTGACTGAGCCCCAGTAACACAGGAACAAGTGTGGAAAGTGCAGACGCCTCTTCAGAGCAGCAACTGGCGGCGTTTGAGGCCAGGGGAAATACTAGAGACAGTGGAGCCAGAGGCCTAAGTGGAGCATGGTTAAAAATCAGTAGTAGTGTGAGTGTGTAGGCAGCAGGAGACTTTGCCATCCACACAGCAGGTGAGCAGCTGGCGTTACTGAACCCCACTGACACAGGAGTGAGTGTTTCTATCTGTGCGGACGGCACTTCCAAGCAACAACTGGCTGTGTTGAAGCCCAGGATCAATCATGGAGCAGGCAGAGGCCTACTTGGAGCGAGTAAAAAATAAGATGTTGTGTGATTTTGGAGGCAGCAGGAGACTTTGTCATCCACACAGCAGGGGAGCAGCTGGCGTTACTGAACCACAGTAACACAGGAGCTAGTGTGTTTTTCTCTGTGAAGACGGCACTTCTGAACACCAACTGGCGCTGTTGGAGCCAAGGATGAAGCTGACGGAAATGTTGCCTCCTGCTGACTGGAGCCGTCTGTGATGGTGTAAACAATTGTGGCGGACACACAAAACTTTGCCACATTTGGGCCATAGTGGTCTTGCCTTGTGCTGAGGCGCTGCCTCTGCTCCCTCTTTGTGCCGAGTTTCCTCCACTGCCTCGACGCACAGAGCTGCTTTGTAAAGCACTAGCAGCACTGCTGTCGGGTGGAATGGAGAACATGATGGACTGCACCAGTGTGTCTTGGTACTCCCGCAGTTTACGCTCCCGGTTCAACGGTGGTATAAGGCTTTGTAAGTTGTCCCGGTAGCGAGGATCTAGGAGGGTGTACACCTAATAATCAGTCGTATTGAGAATGTGGGCGATGCGGCGGTCGTTTCTCAGGCACTGCAGCATGAAATCAACCATGTGCTGCAGACTCCCAACTGCCAAAGAAACGCTGTTACCCTGCTTGAGGCGTCATTTCTGCCTACTGTGCATCACCCCATCCTTGCTGTACATACCGACTAGAGCATTGTGTACCTCCCTCCTCTGGAGAGATGTCTTCCTCCTCCATCGACTCCTCCTCATCCTCCTCATCCTCCTCACAAAGTGTCCCCTGCCTAGGCCTTTGTGAGGAACCACGTAGCGCAGACTGTCCAGAAGCAGATGGCATTTGGGACTCCTCATCCTCAACCTCTTCCAAAACCTCCTCCTTTAGTGCTTGCAGTGTTTTTTGAAGCAGGCAGATAAGGGGGACAGTCATGCTGACTAGTGCATCATTTGCACTTGCCATCCACGTGGAATCATCGAAGGCACACAAAACGAGGCAGATGTCCTTCATAGAGGCCCACTCAGTGGTGCTGAAGTGTGACCGGCGCACAGTGCGACTTGTTTGCGTCTGATGCAGCTGGTACTCCATGCCTGCTGCCTGCTGCTCACACAACCGCTCCAACATATGTAACATTGAATTCCACCTGGTGGGTAGGTCACATATGATGCGATGTTCCGGAAGGCGTAATCGGCGCTGCAGAGCAGCAAGGCGCGATCTTGCCATGCTGGAACGCCACAAGTGAGCGCACTCTATGCGGACCTTGTGCAGCAGTGCATCAAGATCCGGATAGTCCCTCAGAAAGCTCTGCACGACCAAGTTGAGCACATGTGCCAGACATGGGATGTGAGTGAGGTTGCCTAGGCCAAGAGCTGCCACCAGATTTCGGCCATTGTCACACACTACCAAGCCCGGCTGGAGATTCGCTGGCACAAATAACACGTCGCTCTCCTGCTAGATGGCATTCCAGAGCTCCTGCACCATGTGGCTTCGATTCCCCAAAGAAATTAATTTGAGTATGGCCTGTTGACGTTTGGCCGCGGCTGTGCTCATATCGGTTGTAACGGGCTCCTGCTGCACTGTTTCTGAGGAACTTGAGTAGGAGGAGGAGTCAATGTGTACAGACTGGATTCCTGCAATCTGTGGAGTTGGCAGAACACGTACAGCGCCACTCTCCAGATCTGTACCCGGCTCCACAACATTGACCCAATGGGCAGTGAGGGAAAGGTATCGTCCCTGTCCATGGTTACTGGTCCACGCATCGGCGGTCAGGTGGACCTTGCTACTGACGGCATTTAGTAGCGCATGTTGTATTTTTCCCTCCACATGTTTTTGCAGGGCAGGGACAGCTCGCCTGCAGAAATAAAAGCGGCTGGGCACGGTGTATTGTGGGACTGCCAATGCCATGAAGTCCCGGAAGGTGTCAGTCTCCACCAGCCTGAATGAGAGCATTTCAAGTGCCAGTAGTTTGGCAATGCCAGCATTCAGAGCCTGTGCTCGGGGATGGTTTGCAGAGTATGGCCGCCTTTTATCCCATGCCTGTGCTACCGATGGCTGTAGAGTGGCCTGGGAGTGTGAGGAGGACTGGGAACTTGGTGCTGTGGGTGGAATGTCACTGGGTCTCCAGACAACAGTGCCAGAGGTTCTTCCTTGGCGATCCTGTGAGGAAGCCGAACCAGCTGTGTGTGAGCTGGAGTAAGAGGCCCCAACATGAGCTGAAGAGGTGGTAGGTGGTGCTGTACATTGGCCTACGTTTTCAGTGTGTCTGTGTAACTCCAACTCGTGCTTGGTCCGCACATGTTTCCACATATTTGTGCTTTTGAGGTTGCTGACATTTTTCCCTCTTTTGACTCTCTGATGACACAGCTTGCATTTGACAAAGCAAATGTCATCTGCAACTGTGTCAAAAAAGGACCACGCACTGCAAGTCTTGGGAGCGACCGTTTTGCCTTTTGAAAGAGGAATGCTCCTAACGGGTGCCGAAGTGGAGGCTACAGGCAACCAAGTCTGCCCCGTCCCTCTCCCTCCTGTTTTGGCCGTTTGGGGAATCTCATCCTCAGAGCTACTCCCACCACCTTCCTGTTCCTCACGCCATGATGGTTCAAGGACCTCATCATCTACACTCCCCTCTTCAAACACCTGCTTTTCCTGGGTTGTCTCGCCAGCACCGTACGCACCAGAAAGTGGCACCTGAGTCTCGTCAACATCTGATGCGTACTGAGGTGTGCTGACCATAGGCACTGACCTACCCGCCTCTTGAGATTCCGAGGGACAAAGAAGTTGCGCATCACTGCATACTCCCTCTTCTTCACATTCTTGAATGCTGCTTGGCTGGCCCCCCTCTTTCCAAGTCAACAGATTCAGAGAACAGAAGTAGAGACTGTGATGGCTAATGTCCAGGGCAGCACGGTGGCTCAGTGGTTAGCGCTGCAGCCTTGCAGCGCTGGAGTCCTGGGTTCGAATCCCATCTAGGACAACATCTGCAAGGAGTTTGTATGTTCTCCCCGTGTTTGCGTGGGTTTCCTCCGGGCACTCCGGTTTCCTCCCACACTCCAAAGACATACTGATAGGGAATTTAGATTGTGAGCCCCATCGGGGACAGTGATGAAAATGTGTGCAAACTGTAAAGCGCTGCGGAATATGTTAGCGCTATATAAAAATAAAGATTATTATTAGGGCTCTCTGACTGCCTGGGCACTTTGGCATGTGGTGAAGAGACAGATGGTTGCTCTTCGGTGCTCTGGCCCTGAGAGGACATGGAAGTCATTGAAGTCGATGCGTTAGCTGCCATCCGACAACGGCTTCAATTTGTTCCTTCCGCAGCAGTGGGGTACGGCGAGGTCCTACAAAGCTGCGCATAAAGGACTGTTGCCTGCTAAAACTGGGGGATGCTGACTCACTGGTGCCCGCAGCAGGCACAGAATCCCCACGTCCTCTCCCTACAGAATCCCCACATCCTCTCCCTGCTGAAACTCCACGCCCACACCCACGTGCCTTACTCCATCTTGCTAGACTGATAAAGATAGGCAGAAAAGTACAAAGTGCGGGCGTAGTATGCTTATTCCTGAACAGCTGGTAACAGGTATAAGAAACACTAATTTTATGAAGTGTGTGTGGACTACACTTTAATAGGAGCTAATGTGGCCTACACAACTGTCAAATGTAGTGAACTTTATTTTGTTTGTTTTTTGAAAAAAAACTAAAAGGATATGACCAAAGATTTGAAAGTGATAGTATCACAAACTTTTTGGAGCTATTACAATGCAGGAAGGTAACCTACAATGCAAAAGATGAGGCTCCAAAAAAATTGGGTAATACTAATCTGGCTGCAGCTGAAGGGCACAAGCCAGAAAAAAGGCTCCTCTATCTACTCCTATATAGTGTTTGCAATCAACCAATGTAGATGGATATGGATGGATGCACACTAATAGGAGAATAAAAAATGAGCTGCAATAAAAGAAAAACGTGTGAAGCAGTGACGCACGCTGAGCGGCCTACAACCAGACGTAGCTGCAGGACACACTACTCAGCATGAGCTGCACTCACACACAGTCAGAGACCTCTCAGACAGCCGTGAACAGTGCAGATAAGTGGGCACTAGCATTGAAAGGCTGCAGAAAGGCTCCGCTGTCTACTATTAGTGTTTGCAACCAACCTATATGGATACGGATGGAAGCACACTAGATAGAATTTATGAAAAATAAGCAGCAATAAAAGAAAAATATGTATGAGGCAGTGACACACGCTGGGCGGCCTACAACCAGACGTGGCTGAAGGACCCACTACACAGCGTGAGCTGCACTCACACAGCCCTTGCAGACAGCTGAGAACACTGCTGCTAGGCAAAAGAAAGCTACAGTGGTGGTTTATGTAGCCTGGGTAAAGCACAATTTTTTTTGATAATCGCTATTTCTAACTGTCCCTCACAGTCTTCAACAGCAGCCTGTCCCTAACTGAATTCACAGTAGAGTGAACAGAAATGGCGGCGGCGGCTTTTATAGTGCATCATGACATCATTTCAGCAGCCAATCACAGCCATGCCAATAGTTAACATGCCTACATGCCTAACAGGATGTGCCCACACTTCTGAGGATTCCCATTGGCTGAATCAAATCGAGCGGGCTCATAGAATTATGGGAACTTCCGATTCCGGTATTCGATATGAAAAAAGTATAGGAACTCAGTATCGGAATTCCGATACAGTGAATATCGGCCGATACCCGATACTTGCGGTATCGGAATGCTCAACACTAGCGCTGTGTAGTTTCCTCCTCTGGCTCATCCTCATAGTCCTCCTCATCCTCCTCACTTGCTGTGTCCTGCCTGGACCTTTATGTGGTATCCACAGAGCTTTGTACCAACCGGGCCAATGAAGATTGCCTGGTTGGTGTAAGTGACTCATCATACTCCTCCTCCTCCAGAGAAACGTCATCCCTTAGTCCTTTAAGTGATGATTCTATAAGGCATATAAGGGGAATAGTCAGGCTGAGTAGGGCAGCATTCGTGCTCACCATCAGAGTGGAGTCCTCGAAGCACTTCAAAATGGTGCATATGTCCTTCATGGATGCCCATGTGGTTGTAAAGTGGGAGGGATGAGATGTCTGTCGCCTACTTTGCGCCTGCTGCAGCTGCAATTCCATAATTGCAGGTTGCTGCTCACACAACCTCCGCAGCATATACAAAGTCGAATTCCACCTGGTGGGGAGGTCAACAATGATGCGGTATTCGGGCAGGACCAATCTGCGCTGCATGGCTGAAAGGCGCGATGCAGCCATGCTTGAATGCCGCAAATGAGAGCACTCGTATAAGACTTTGTGCAGCAGCTCCTCAAGGTCAGGATAGTTCCTAAGGAAACTCTGCACCACCAAGTTTAGGACATGGGCAAGGCATGGAATGTGAGTCAGACCACCTAGGCCCAGAGCCGCGACCAGGTTTCGGCCGTTGTCACACACCACCATACCTGGCTGGAGGTTGAGCGGCACAAGCCACATGTCGCTCTGCTCCTTGAGCGTGTTCCACAGCTCGGTTTCAGTGTGGGTAACATCACCCAGATAAACCAATTTCAACATGGCCTGTTGATGTTTGGCCGATGCAGTGCTGAAATCGGTTGTTGTGGTACATCTGGGTGCAGGCAAGTCTGACGAGGAGCATGAGGAGGAGTCACTTTGTACGGAGGAGAGGCCTACAATCCGTGGAGTTGGCAGGACCCGTGCACTTGCACTGTCTACTTCAGTTCCAGGCTCAACTACATTTACCCAATTGGCGGTGATGGAAATGTAGCGTCCCTGGCTATGCTGACGGGTCCACGCGTCAGTGGTCAGGTGGACCTTGCTACTAACCGCATTTTGTAGCACATGCTGCTGCAGGGCGGGGACGGCTTGCCTGCTGAAGCAGAAGTGGCTAGGAACGCTGTATTGTGGGATTGCAAACTCCAACATATCGATAAAGGCTGGCTTGCTCACCAGCCAGAATGGTAGCATTTCCACTGCAAGCAGTTAGTCAATGCGAGAATTCATACCCTATGCTCGTGGGTGTTTTGCAGAGTATGGACGCCTTTTCTCCCACACCTGTGTGACAGATGGCTGCACACTGGATTGGGAGTGTGAGGATGCCAGCGATTGGGATGCTGACGAAGTACAGACAGTGTACCGCCGTACAACACTGCCTGCAGATGCACCCTGGCATTCTGGCGAGGAAGCGGGAGCAGCTGTTTGCGAGCTGGAGGAAGAGGTGGCCACTGTGGCTGAAGAGGTGGAAGGTGGGGGACCAGCTGCAGGTGGCGAATCATCTTGGGTGTGATGCTGCCACTCCACAGGGTGGCTCTTCCTGACATGCTTCAACATATTGGTGGTATTAAGGTTGCTGATGTTCTTCCCTCTCCGCACAGTTTGTCGACAAAGCTTGCATCTGACTACTTTAACGTCATCTGCAACTTGGTTAAAAAATGCCCATGCACCACAACTCTTGGGCGCACCCCTTGTGCTCTTTAAAAGAGCCCTGCTCCTAACACGTGCTGAAGTTGAGGGAGCCGACAACCAATTTTTCCCTCTTCCTCTCCCACATGGACGGCCACGCTGCGCCACACCTGCAAGCTCTTCCTCTGAGCTATCCCTACTTGCTTGCTGCCCCTCAGCATGCCATGATGGGTCAAGGACCTCGTCATCCAATACACTTTCGTCAGCAGAAACTGGCAGCTGAGCTCATCATCATCTGCTGACTGGGGTCTGGTCACTGTGAGCACTGGCCCACCCTCCACTTTTTCCTTAGACGAAGTGTGATATACACTGGGCCTGAAACAATACATCAGTGTCCAGAAGTGTGTAAGGACATTCCATTTCTCCCCAGTCCTATATAACATTTTTCACACCTGTCAAATTCAGCCTGTGATACAGTAGTGTGATATACAATGGGCCTGACACAATACATCAGTGTCCAGAAGTGGTAGGAGAATTAAATTCTCCCCTGTCCTATATAAACCTTGTACCTTGTTTTATAGTTCCATATAGTTGGTGGAATTTTGGGTACATTTTTCAAAAACATGAGGAAGTGTGGTGGAAGAGGCCGTGTTAGTGGGCAGGGGTTGCCAGCTGGTAATGATGGTGTTGGTGGTGGATCTGCTGGTTGTGGCAAAAGCAAAATAACACCTAATACAGGAGGTGTTGAGCCTGCGTCATCATCTGGGTCCACGAGGCCTCGAAGGCTCCCTTTTCAGGGAGTAGGTAAACCGCTTTTAAAGCCGGAGCTTCAGGAACAAGTTTCGGCCTACATTGCTGACTTGGCCTCCAGCTCTATCGCCTCCTCTTCTGAACTTTTAAAAAAATAAAAGCACTGAGTTGTCTTTGGAGGCTCATGGTCATGAACCACACCTTTTTTTGTGTCCTTCACCCCAACCAAAATTGAAGGATGCGGCAGGCCTCACTACAGATTACTCCATGGAGCTGTTTTCACATACAATGCCTGGGTTATCAAGTGAAATGGTGAACTACCCAGGCCAAGATGAATCTGACATGGAGTGCACTGATGCACAGCCACTGATAGATGATTCTGCTGATACATTCACTCAGAGCACGACATTGTCCTCGCAGTGTACTGAGCAAGATTCTGACCCTGATGAGACTCAGGTGCCCCTTCCCACCGTACACCACCGTACACGATGACACAGAGGAAGGTGCACATGACATTGAAGAGGAGGTGATGGATGACCCAGTTGTTGACCCAGATTGGCATCCATTAGGGGAAGAGGGTGCCACTGCCAATAGCTCAGAAGAGGAGGAGGAGCATCCTCAGCAGGCATCGACATCGCAACAGCTGTTATCTGGCAGGCACGGAGCAGTCCAAAAACGGGTTACAAAAAGCCAAAGAGTTGCTGGACTGCTTGGCCAGACGGTCAAAATAGCACAGCGTGCCAGGTCGCAAAATGTCTTCCATACTAGGAAGAGTGCAGTGTGGCACTTTTTTGAACAAAATCCTAATGATCAGGCAAAGGTTATCTGTAAGAAGTGCGCAAAGACCTTTAGCCGAGGGAAAAATCTGAAAAATTTGAATACCAGTTGCATGCTTAGACTTTTAACCACCATACACTTGCAAGCATGCATGGAACAACAAACCTCAAGTACCACATGTGCAAATGCTCCCAAAGAAGGTAGTCAGCAACGCTACATTGCTTCCCCCACTGTCAGCCCACCGATTAGCACAGCAGCAAATATTGAGGTGTCGTTGCAAGGCCAAAGCTGTCAGGGAATCACAATGTTATATCAACGAAAGACTGAATCTAGGCCATCAGAAAGAACACCAACTCCATCACCATCATCAACCCTCTCTCAGTCCACCCTGTCCACCGCTAGTTCCACCATAGGCAGCTCTCAAGTCCAGCTCACCCTGCCAGAGACTATGAGTAGGACAAGAAAGTGCTCATCCTCTCATCCACGTACACCGGGTTTGAACGCCCACATTGCCAAACTAATCTCGTTAGAGATGATGCCCTATCGGTTGGTGGAAAGCGCAGCTTTCTGCGAACTCATGGCCTACACAGTACCACGCTATGAATTACCCAGTCGCCACTTCTTTTCTCGCAAAGCCATCCCAGCCCTCCACCTTCATGTGAAGGACCGCATTGTCCATGCACTCAAGCAATCAGTGAGTGGAAAGGTGCACCTCACAACTGATGCATGGTCCAGTAGGCATGGCCAGGGCTGTTACGTGTCCATCACTGCGCACTGGGTTAATGTGGTGGATGCAGGGTCCACAGGGGACAGCGTTGGTGGGACAGTGCTGCCTTACCCACGGTATAGGAAAGAGTTGGCTGTTGGCGTTCGACCTTCCTACTCCTCCAGAAACGAAAGCTCGTCCCCAGAGCGCAGTCGCAGCAGCACTCCATCCGCAGCTGCCAGTGTTGCACACGAGGTGCCCCCCAATCAATCAGCTAATGGAAAGCATCAGTAGGCTGTGTTGAAGATGCTGTGTTTGGGCGACAGACACACCGCGGAGGTACTGGCCGACTACTTTCAGCAACAAACTGAGTCATGGCTGGGCAGTATACATCTTGAGGCAAGCAAGGTAGTTAGTGATAACGGCCATAATTTTGTGGCAGCCATAGCCCTTTCAAAACTCAGATACATACCTTGCTTGGCTCACACCTTGAACCTGGTGGTGCAGTGCTTCCTCAATAATTTTCCGGAGTTAACAGGCCTGCTCCAGAAGGTTCGGAAACTGTGCTCGCACATCCGCCGATCGCTTGTACACTCCAGTCGTATGCAGAAGCTGCAGCGATTGCTACACCTTCCCAAGCACCGGCTAATTATCGACGTTGCAACAAGGTGGAACTCCACCCTACACATGGTTGAGCGGCTGTGCGAACAGAGGCAGGCCATAATGCATTTGTGGGAGGATACCTGGACAGGCACTTTGAAGCCAGACATGGAGTTGACAGGTGTGCAGTGGTCAAAGCTGAAAGACCTCTGTAAAGTCCTTCAGTATTTTGAGGAATGCTCACTGCTGGCAAGCTCAGACAATGCCATCATAAGCATGACCATCCCACTTATGCGTCTGCTCATGCAAACTTTGACGCACATTAAGGAGCAGGCGTCTGCAGCCGAGGTTGACGAGGAGGAAGAGGAGGAGGGAATCATTGATGACAGTCAGCCATTGTCTGCTCCGGGACCTCTCCTGGACGAGGTGGAGGAAGAAGAGGAAGAGGAGGAGGAGGGTGATGATGGGGATGATTATTTTGGGGAGGAGGATGCTTCTCATGTGTCCAGAGAAAATGTTGGCTTGGCAAGGTCTGGTACAGGGTTTGTGCGTGACTGGAGGGATGTGGATTTGCCAGAAAGTGCTCCTCCACCCAGCAGTCGCACTACATCATTGACACCGGGAACATTGGCCCACATGTCAGATTATGCCTTGCAGATCCTAAAAAGGGACCCCCGCATTGCCAAAATGATAAATGACGACTACTGGTTGGCCAGCATCCTGGATCCACGCTATAAAGGCAAATTCCAAAACATCATGCCACAGGAGAACCTTGACCTAATATTGGCTAACAAACAAGCAACTCTGGTAAACAGGTTGGTTGAGGCATTCCCAGCACACAGCAGCGGTGATGGTTCTCACACGAGCTGTAGGGGCAGGGGGCAGCTTGGAAGAGGTGTTCGTGGTGCACACATCAGAAGTGGCGTTGGAGACAGAGGTTTCATGACCATGTTGTGGACTGATTTTTGAAGTCCCACTCACACGACTGGTTATACTGCATCGATGGAAAATGACAGGAGACAGCACTGGTTACAAACAACTTTTCCTCCCATGTCGATGTTCTCCCTCACAGGTCTTTCCCCTTTGACTATTGGGCCGCTAAACTGGACACCTGGCCTGAATTGGCACAATATGCGTTACAGGAGCTCGCTTGCCCAGCTGCAAGTGTGCTATCGGAAAGAGTATTCAGTGCAGCTGGATCAATCCTGACAGAAAAAAGGACCCGTCTGTCAACCCAAAATGTGGATGATCTAACCTTCATTAAAATGAACCATGCATGGGTTTCCAAGGATTTTGTACCACCTTCCCCTGATGACACATAGGTTGACAGCAAAATGGCTTGCTTTGGTCCTCCTCTTCCTGGGACTTGACCAATTTCGCCTTTTGCATCAGCTGAATGTCCAACATCAACATAGACCACTTTGTAAACCTCCCTAACTGGGCTGCCTCCCCTTTCCCCCATGGCCGGGGTCACCACCTAGCGCTCGCAACCGTGCGAGTGCCGTTGCCCTGGATAGGTGGTTAGGCCGACTCTAGGGCGCGGGCACTGGCACAGGGTCCCTCATAGTGCAATCAAGTGTCTCTGACGGTGGTGGTGCACACCCGCCATCAGACACACTGCCGTACTATGAGGGGCCCAGTGCCAGTACCGATGCCCATGAGTGGGACCCCCTTGCTTGGGCAGGGCTCCAGTATTTGCAATCTTTACCTCTCCCTGCTCCTCCGCTGTGTAGTCTGGGCTGTCAAATCCATACTGGGCCTGACACCGTCTGAGCCTGCCTCCTGATCTATAGACATATATTTTTAATGTGTAAACTATGCTATCCATACATGTTATCCGGTGATACGGTACCCTTTCTCACCTTTGTGCAATCATGTGTAATCCATACTGGGCCTGAGAACGGCTGGCGAACTGTTAAGCAATCTACAGCACCTGTCGTTTGCACACGTAAGTTTTTCATTTTTTGAGGAATGACGGTTAGGCCTAATTCTGGAACTGCTGTTGACCTGCACTTACTGGGAAATCATCATTCGCGGGTAATAATTGTAATCCCAGATCCCCATCACTAACGGTGCTCAGCGGGTTATCTGCACCTGTAAGCGACACACGCTGGCCCTTTCAGTGTAGCGCGCATGCAGCCATGGACATGTAAAGGCATGACACACCAGTTATTGGCCAATCTCGCGTGCCAGAGCGTCGCGTGTCCCTCTAGTAAGCTGGACGCGGACCGCGGGGGCATGACGGAGTCTCGTGCGTTAACGGAATTAAGCTTGCAATGTGTGCATCTTTTCGGTTGCTGGATGGTTGAGGTTGCCCGTGTTAAGTCAAATTACGCTGCATGCTCCACTCCTGGTGGTGCCCTTCTGGAAATTCCTTTAAGGTTCAGCTTTGCAACCATACTGCCCACGAAAAACAAACATTTTGCCTTCATGGACGCTGTTTGGAGGGTCGTGACTCGTGGGAATAACGCAGCCCAATCAGTTAACCTGCTAGAGAGATCCTTCGTTGCTCCCAAGCATGACATCACACTCCCTAGGAGGAAGGTAATGCCACTGTGGCGACCGTACTCCGGGGTGGCGCCACAAGTGCACTGATGCCCAGCCTCTGCTCGATGATTCTGCTGGTACATTGATCCAGACCACTACATTCCCCTCGCACTCTACACAGCCTGAATCTGACCCTGAGGAAACTCAGGTTACCCTTCCCATATACTGTTCCACCTTACATGGTGACAAAGAGGAAGCTGCAGATGAAAGTGCAGGTTTGGCCCACCCGCCGTCAGACACACCGCCGTACTATCAAGGGCCCTGTGCCAGTGCCGTCACCAATGAGTGGGCCCCCCCTGCTTGTTCAGGATCACAGCACTTGCAAGTTTGAAATACTTACCTCTCCCTGCTCCACCGCCATGACGTCTTCCGCGTTTCCTGACAGTGATATTCTGATCAGAGAGCGCAATGACATCACGTCTGTCCGCCCTCTGCCTAAACAGCCAAGTGCAGTGAGATGGAAGATGGGGACGACGAGGAGTCCAAACTAGTACAGGGATTCCCTAGCGAGGAGACTTATTTCATTGTTTTCAATGTTGGGACAGCAATTTTTGGGGAGCACTATACTCTGGAGAATGATAGATGGGGCCCACCATACACTGGAATATTCCAAAGGTGGACATCAGACACTGGAGCAGCATTTACAGGGCCCATTATACACTAGAGCATTAGAAATGGGGCCCATTATGTATGGAGCACTATTTGGGCCCATAAGACAGTGGAGCTTCATCCATGGGGACCAACATATACTGTAGCATTATGTGGAGCTCATCATATACTGTTTCAAACATTATATGGGACCAATGATTCTGTATGGAGAAATAGATGGGCCTCATTACTCTGTATAGGGCACTATGCGGTGGCCATAATACTGTATGGAGTAATATACTGTCCGTTTTTGGAGCTATGGGAGAATTTAAAATGGATATCAGTCATGAGATGTAAAAAGTTAAGTATTTTTCATTGTACTATACCACTATTTCTCTGCCGTATCGGAGCATCATGAGTTGTGGCATGTGTTAAAGGGGCGCTCTTTGACCCAGGGCATATGAAAACCTGGAGCCAGCCCTACCCCCCCACAACTTTAGCCAAATAACCCACATTTTTCAGTGCGTAACTAGTGTTATGAAGTAAATAAAGGGTGACAAGCTTCAGTAATAAGAATTTATGCTTTTGGCATTCAAATGGGCACTGTAAGTGTGTTTCCTGTTCTCCTCTCACTGCCGAATTTTCTTCCCCATTGACTTACATTGGGTTTCGTGTTTCAGTCGGACCCCCGACTTTTCCCTATAGTCGGCCGATTTCGTTCTACCCGACTTTTGCGAAAGTTGGGTTTCGCGAAACTCAACTCGACCCGAAAAAAGGCAAAGTCGCTCATCTCTAAGCAGCACCCATCTGCTTCTTCACCGCCCACTAAATTGCCCCAGACATTCAGAGGGCCAGGAGCCAACCTTAATCCTCTTCTCAGAATCTGTTGGCTTGGAATCTGTGTGCCAGCCAGACAGCATTCCTGCAGCTGATGAAGAGGTAGTGAGCTCAGATGCGCAACCACTATGTGCGTCTGAGGAAGAAGTGGAGGGTGGGCCAGTGCCCACAGTGACCAGACTCCAGTCAGCAGATGATGATGAAACTCAGCTGCCAGTTTCTGCTGACGAAAGTGTATTGGATGACGAGGTCCTTGACCCATCATGGCATGCTGAGGGGCAGCAAGCAAGTAGGGATAGCTCAGAGGAAGAGCTTGCAGGTGTGGCACAGCGTGGCCGTCCATGTGGGAGAGGAAGAGGGAAAAATTGGTTGTCGGCTCCCTCAACTTCAGCACGTGTTAGGAGCAGGGCTCTTTTAAAGAGCACAAGGGGTGCGCCCAAGAGTTGTGGTGCATGGGCATTTTTCAACCAAGTTGCAGATGACGTTACAGTAGTCAGATGCAAGCTTTGTCGACAAACTGTGTGGAGAGGGAAGAACGTCAGCAACCTTAATACCACCAATATGTTGAAGCATGTCAGGAAGAGGCACCCTGTGGAGTGGCAGCATCACACCCAAGATGATTCGCCACCTGCAGCTGGTCCCCTACCTTCTACCTCTTCAGCCACAGTGGCCACCTCTTCCTCCAGCTCGCAAAAAGCTGCTCCCGCTTCCTCGCCAGAATGCCAGGGTGCATCTGCAGGCAGTGTTGTACGGCGGCACACTGTCTGTACTTCGTCAGCATCAGCATCCCAATCGCTGGCATCCTCACACTCCCAATCCAGTGTGCAGCCATCTGTCACACAGGTGTGGGAGAAAAGGTGCCCATACTCGGCAAAACACCAACGAGCATAGGGCATGAATTCTCGCATTGCCTAACTGCTTGCAGTGGAAATGCAGCCAGCCTTTATCGATATGTTGGGGTTTGCAATCCCACAATACAGTGTTCCTAGCCACTTCTGCTTCAGCAGGCAAGCCGTCTCCGCCCTGCAGCAGCATGTGGAGCGCAAAATTAAGCATGCGCTACAAAATGCAGTTAGTAGCAAGGTCCACCTGACCACTGACGCGTGGACCAGTCAGCATGGCCAGTGACGCTACATTTCCATCACCGCCAATTGGGTAAATGTAGTTGAGCCTGGAACTGAAGTAGACAGTGCAAGTGCATGGGTCCTGCCAACTCCACGGATTGTAGGCCTCTCCTCCGTACAAATTGACTCCTCCTCATACTCCTCGTCAGACTCGCCTGCACCCAGACGTACCACAACAACCGATTTCAGCACTGCATCGGCCAAACATCAACAGGCCATGTTGAAATTGGTTTATCTGGGTGATGTTAGCCACACTGCAACCGAGCTATGGAACACGCTCAAGGAGCAGAGCGACATGTGGCTTGCGCCGCTCAACCTCCAGTCAGGTATGGTGGTGTGTGACGACGGCCGAAACCTTGTCACGGCTCTGGGCCTAGGTGGTCTGACTCACATTCCATGCCTTGCCCATGTCCTAAACTTGGTGGTGCAGAGTTTCCTTAGGAACTATCCCGACCTTGAGGAGCTGCTGCACAAAGTCAGATATGAGTGCTCTCATTTGCAGCGTTCAAGCATGGCTGCATCGCGCCTTTCAGCCATGCAGCGCAGATTGGGCCTGCCCGAACACCGCATCATTGTTGACCTCCCCGCCAGGTGGAATTCGACTTTGTATATGCTGCGGAGGTTGTGTGAGCAGCAACCTGCAATTATGGAGTTGCAGCTGCAGCAGGCGCAAAGTAGGCGACAGACATCTCATCCCTCCCACTTTACAACCACAGAGTGGGCATCCATGAAGGACATATGCACCATTTTGAAGTGCTTCGAGGACTCCACTCTGATGGTGAGCGCAAATGCTGCCCTACTCAGCCTGACTATTCCCCTTATATGCCTTATAGAATCATCACTTAAAGGACTAAGGGATGAGGTTTCTCTGGAGGAGGAAGAGTATGATGAGTCACTTACACCAACCAGGCAATCTTCATCGGCCCGGTTGGTACAAAGCTCTGTGGATGCCTCACAAAGGTCCAGGCAGGACACAGCAAGCGAGGAGGATGAGGAGAACTATGAGGATGAGCCAGAGGAGGAAACTACACAGCGCTCTGCTAGTAGTCACCAGATAGAGCGTGGATGGGGTGATGCAGACCAGCCAGAGCACATTCCTCCAGCTGGTGACAGCGATGCATGGCCAGTTGGCAGCCTTCAGCACATGAGTGACTTCATGCTGCAGTGACTGAGAAATGACCCACGCGTGGCTCGTATTCTCCACACAAATGACTACTGGGTGGCCACCCTCTTAGATCCACGTTACCGGGACAGCCTTCAAAGCCTAATTACACCGTTGAACCGGGCACGCAAAATGCAGGAGTACCAAGACGTACTGGTTAATTCACTCATGTACTCTTTTCCACCGCATAGCAGTGATGCGCATGCACTAGCAGGCACCTCAGTGCATCCTGGGCCCAGCGGAATCCATTCAGAAGCCGGTAGCAGAAGCAGCACATCTGCTACTGACAGGTTCCGTATACCCAACCTGTTCCAACGGTTTCTGAACCCGCATACAGTTCGGGCACCATCAGCACAGACAGTGCAATGCACTAGGAGACAACGTTACCGTGACATGGTGGCACAATACCTCTCCACCCCTGTCAGTGTGCTTCAGGATGGATCTGCCCTTTCAAGTTTTGGGTCTCCAAGTTGGATACATGGCCCGAGCTTAGCCAGTATGCCTTGGAGGTCCTGGCTTGTCCTGGTGCCAGTGTGATTTCTGAATGCGTCTTTAGTGCAGCTGGCAATGTACTAACAGACTAACGTACCCGACTATCCGCTGCAAATGTGGACCGGCTTACATTCCTAAAAATGAACCAGGCCTGGATTTCTGGTGACTTTTTCTGCCCTGGGCCAGAGTAGACAGGTTACATGCATGGTTGGTAGCAGTATGCATGCTCTGTCATGTGCCTATGTTGCACACAGCATCATCTGTTATGCCCGTGCTCTGGCCTCTACTACCAACATCTAGCACCTAGTTCTGTGACTGACTCTTTCACCTCATACTGTTTTCCATGGGCTCTAGTACCCCCAGCTAGTGCCCATTTCCGTGACTGCTGATTTCACAGCATGCTGTGTTTCTGGGCTCTAGTACCGCCAGCCAGTGCCCATTTCTGTGACTGCTGATTTCACAGCATGCCGTGTTTCTGGGCTCTAGTACCGCCAGCTAGTGCCCATTTCCGTGACTGCCACTTTCACAGTATTCTGTGTTTCTGGGCAGCAATACCGCCAGCTGTACCTCGTTAGACCAAAGTGGAAAAAAGGATGACAGAAGCACAAGAGGCGGGATCCAGCCACGCCGGCTGTTTCCTGGCAGTGAAGTGCGGACACAGGTGCCTCCCCCGAGGGGTAAACCGAGTTCCAGCATTGCCAGCTGGCTCTCGGGAGTGCCCAAGGGCACGGGTACCTCCTGCTCCAAACCGTGTTTCGACAACGCTCGCCGTTACAAGGTTGTGTCCGCCGCACTGTTACACGCCCCTGTCGTACATCATTCCGGCTCTGTTTGCTGTTATCTGTGGTGTCGGCAGTGTAGGAGCCCTCTATGTGGACTCCGGGACCTGGCGCTCAAGGCTGATCTCGACAGTGCCAGTAGGCTCTGCTCCTCCCCTGCTGCGACTGCGGAGTAAAGAAGACTGTGTCCGAGTTGCGGGGGCAAATGTGGATCTTGCACCTTCTGCCGATAAGACATTACTCCGGTAGAAGACCCAAGACAAGAAGACAGATGCAGAAGACCCAAGACAGGAAGACAGATACAGAAGTTCCAGGACAGGAAGACAGATGCAGAAGACCCAAGACAAGAAGACAGATGGAGATGTCCCCGGACTCCTGTCTTTTTGCTCTTGAACTTGCGTCTTTGTGGGGGTTTTTTGGGCTTCTCGGCAGTGCTTTTGGCTTATGTCACTAGTACATTGTGGTATCTGGGCTACAGTAATGTCAGCTGTTGCCCAGTACTGCCACTGGCACTTTTAACTTCTGCTGCTTATCTGGGTTCCAGTAGCGTCAGCTGGTTCTCAGTAGAGTCAATGGCTTAGGTCCCTCCTTTGTGGTATCCGAGTTCCAGTAACGTCTGCTGGTCCTCGGTAGTGCATTCTGGCACAGGTACCTCCTGCTTAGTTAACAGGCTCCGGTAACGTCAGCTGGTGCCTGTTAGTTCCATTGGCTCTTATGCTGATTTCTGCTGCCTATACGGGTTCCAGACACACCAGCTTGTTCTCTCAAGTTCCTGTGCCTACTTTTACTTCTGTGTATTTCCTCTGGGCTTGGGACATTCTGCGACCAGCCAATAGCAGAATAACCATAGATGGAGTTTTAGAAAGCAGTAGTAGCAGATGTACATGAACCAAAAGCAGAATATCAATATGCTGAATTACTGAATAACAGTAATATAATCAGCAGAAGAAGACTAAGCATGGTTTAAAGGGAGTGTATCCGTTCCTCCATGTGGTGCTCCTGGAAACTCCCTGCAAAGCAAGGTGAGCTGAACGCGGACACATGTCAGTCAAAGGGCATATTGACACCACCACCGGCAGTTTTAATTTAATAATGTAAAATCACTAACTCTAACCATAACTATCCCTAACCCCTAACCCTACTAACCCTGAACCTTAACCCTAACCCCTAACCCTGCTAACCATAAACATAACCCTAACCCTACTAACCCTAACCCCACTAACCATAAGCATAACCCTAAACCCTAACCCTACTAACCCTAACCCCTAACCCTAACTCTGCTAACTATAAGCATAACCCTAACCATAAACCCTGACTCTACTAACCCTAACCCTTACCCTAACCCCTAACCCTACTAACCATAACCCCTAACCCTAATAACCCTAATCCTACTAACCCTAACCATAACCCTAACTAACCCTAACCCCTAACCCTATCCCTACTAACCCTTACCCTACCCCCAACTAATCCTAAGCCAAAGAAAAAACACAGCTGTTAAGAAGATGGCGACCAGTTTTCCTGCTACAGCTTTCGCTCTGTGCATTTTTCTAGCAATTTTTTTGCTCTTCTGCCTCTGCAAACTCCTTCCCCATTATCCTGAGGTGTTTCCTCTCCATTATATAGCACTGTAGTGGTCATTTTGTAATTCCAATTTTTTTTTTCCCATTGACTTGCATTGATATTGGAAATCGGAAATTCTGATATCCGATATTTTTCAATATCAGAAATCAGAATTCCGATACGATATTGGGCAATATCACTCATCCCTAGCTATAACTCATTTTCCCTCATCCTCATATGTTCCTTGTGAAGGCCTATTTCAATCGGAGTTTAAACTGTCAGCTCTTCTCCCTTCTCTGGAGATATTTTATGGATTTTAGCCATCCTTTATGACTGTACATATGTGGCTCCCCTGAGGGTTCAGTCGCCACACAGGTACTGCACCTCCTCCTGAGATGTAGTATCCCACTCCCCAGGTAAGATGGTAGCACCTGACCAGACTGCAGCACCTACATCCAGCATAGACACCTTAGAACAGCAGAGCACCCTTTATGGCAGTTGCTTTGGTTAATGAAGGGAGCTGGGTGGTGGGAGGAGCTTAGAAACAATAGTGGAGAAAGCTGACAGAAAGTTAGTCAGTTCCCCTTCGGGGGAGGGATGGAGATAGGACGTGTTTGCAGCAGTTCCCTGTGAGCTGGAGCTGTTGGCAAGGAAGGAGAAAGAAGGAAGGATCAGTTGTTCAGAAGGAAGATAGATAAGAACGGAACGTGAGGAGGAGAGACTGGGGATTAGGGCTAGTGCAGAGCCCTTTCCTAAGTTTGATGCGCCAAGGCCAGGCGCCAGTATCGGAGGCTGTGTGTGATACTAATGATCCTACAGCAGAAACCAGAGGAATAGAAGTTGTGACCCCTTTATTCCCACCAAAGACTCGAAGACACAGTAGCACCATGTGTAAGCCGGGACATGATTGTAAGGAGTCCCCAAAGCAGGCTACAGCTACCTGTCATACAAGTGGAGTTATAAGTAACATCAAGAAAGAGGAACTTGAGTGTAATTCAGAGCTAAAAGTACTTCTGATTAGCGCTAGAAAGGAGATGCTCAGGAGAGGCACACGAAAGGGAGTGCTGGAAGGGTGTACTCCATCTGCCTGGGAGTTGGATGAGCCCCTGACCTGGAGGCTGTGGCACTGAAGCGGGCACCTGTCTGTGCCAGAAGCGTGAGTAAAAGAATTGGAACTGCATTCAGCTGTGTTGTTGCCTCCTTTCTGCGCCAACCCACTTAGCACTGCTACATCTCTGTGTCTAACACTACACCATTTACTTCAACACCTACTACTACTGCCCTGGGACTACAGCTCTACCTGTGGAGAGCTATTCCATCTTTGCTGCCTTATACCATCTGTCCCAGAGGATCTGCACCGCAGCGTTGGCTTAACACCTTCATTGGCGAGCACCACAGGTGGTGTCACGAATTATCTACATATAAAATTTATTCGGCTTCATTCCACCTATTTTACATTGGATGCCCAGGGCTACAGACCGGGTCGTGGCCACCGTGACCCATCCCTTTGAGATGCCGGCCCGGTACCGAGTAAGTGAGACCCAACACTTGCCCTGGGGGTGATCCAATTTTGGCATCACAAACAAGATTACGAAGCCTGGTGCCACCGGGTCCTGTGTGCCAAAGATTTGACTGATTTGAGAAATGCTAAACCTAAAATGTACAAAGGGACCGATTTATTGGACTGTGAATTGAACTTTGATTTTGACTGTAAAGATGGCCGCCATGGCAGTGAAGTAAGGTGTGCCTTCGTGGGCGGCACCCAAGAAAGAGCGTGAAACGACATGAACCTCCCCTGCCTATGCCACTGCGTCATGGCCGACCCATAGAGGGGTCCGGATCTTAGCCTGGTATGGCAGCAAAGGAAAAAGGCGCCGCCAATCAGGGGTGGAGAGAAACACCACAACGTGAAACAGAACAGAAGAGAAGACACAGTAGCAGGAGGCCATGATGGAGAGCAGCAGGAGGCCTGTGGAGCACAGCGGAGAAATGTCAGGATCTCTCAGCTCCAAGGAATCAGGCTCTGGTCTCTCAACATCGAAGAAGTAACGGAGCTGCACAGGAAGTTACAGGACAAGCAGGCTCTGCTGGAAAGACAACGTCAGGCTGCCCAGGAGAAGTCTGCCATCTTGGTACCCTCACCACCGGTAACCACAGTCACCCCCCAGGTACCCTCACCATGGGTAGCCACCTGTACCTCCCTAGTACCATCATCAGCAGTACCCATTGCCCCACCAGTCTCCCCGTCATCGGAGGCTGATGAAGATCGCTGCGGCCCTGGAGGAGCAGATACGTCCGCCACCCCTGGGACATGGAAGGCCCTGCTAGGCCCCATCGGAACACCACCAACCCCGAAATCCGGTCAGGCCATACTTGATGTAACCTGGGACCAGAGAATGGCGCCTGGGGGGTGTACTGGAGCCTGCTCCCATCTTGCAGCCCCATACCACTGTAGGCAGCAAGCCAGAGGTCCGCAGAAGGGAAGTACAGGGAGCTGAAGCGTGAGTGTTCCCCTTATCCACAGAGGAGTTCTGCCATCAGCAGATCCTCAAATTCGAGCAGGAAGAGAGGGTGCGTCAGTGGCAGAAGCAGGCCCTGGCGGAGCGGGACCTCTTCCATAAGAAAGAGGTCAGGAGGGAGCAGCTTGAGCACCGCAAACCAATGGGGTGGGGACTGGTCCTCCGGTTTGATAATGACCAGGGGTTTGGATTTATTCAGGACTCCAGGAGGGGTCCTAATTTGTCTGTAAACCGGCAGGACGTGGAAGCTCAACTGGTCCATGGACACCCAAAGCGAGATCTGTTTGAGGGGGAGTACGTTTCCGTCACCCGCCAATTTGGTGACAGGGGATGGCATGCCCTCAATGTCCGCAGCATCCCCGTCGAGTTAATCGCCCAGCAGGGGGCGCAAGGAAGACAGGAATCATCACCAGCAGTGACAAAAGCTTCAATCTCATCTGCCCACCAGGGGGCACCAAAACCAAGCCTGGAAGAACCATGCAACGTCTCGTCCAAGCAGCAGGGGGCAACAGCTGCAACCCCAGTACAGGCGGCAGCTTCACCACCAACTGCTTCTGTGGAACCAATGTTGGCAACCTCCACTACGAATCAATTGTCTGAAGCTCTCCAGCAGCTCTTAGCAGACAACATTAGTTTATTTTACCCTGCAAAAAAGACTACACATGTAATGCCCTGGAAGTGATCCAACCCTGATGCTTCTGAACAGTGAAGCAATGCTAATCAGGAGAACTGAATTGACTTCTCCAGAAAGTCCTTGTAAATAGTTCAAGTTAACCCCAGGTGGGTTTTGGCAAATTGTTCCCTTTGTGATTAGCATAGCTAGGATAAGAAAATAAACTATGGAGATCATGGACGCTGAGTGATCCAGACACTCTATTTGTAAATAAGTTTAGCGC
The DNA here is from genome assembly GCF_039654945.1 of Dendrobates tinctorius. Lineage (NCBI taxonomy): Eukaryota > Metazoa > Chordata > Amphibia > Anura > Dendrobatidae > Dendrobates > Dendrobates tinctorius. The sequence continues at coordinate 12,719,281 of NW_027361831.1, read as the reverse complement.
CTCTTAAGGTGCTTCTTCTTGGTTTTACTTGAACCTTCTTTTTAGGAACATTAAGATATTGTCAGTTTTCATCAACTCATCATTACAACAGACCTGAAGACAAACCCGTTGGGTGTGGCAGAAGACAGGGTCTAAGCGGCAAGACCAGCATGTCCTGAAGCCCTCCCAGGACCACCGTTGGAGGTTTTGAGCGGATCCTCCACAAAGATCATGGACATTTGAAGATACCCCGGCTAGGAGCATATCTTTCATTTCTCATTGATATTTGCTGTTGTGTACAATAAAAGTGTTATTATAATTGTAATATGTATAGATTAAGAATCAAATGTTTTATAAGTATAGGATTTTGATAACTTTTTCATAAAAAAAGATAAAATACCTTTTAGGCCGGTTTCACACTAGCGCTTTTTCAGCGCGCGCACGGCCGGGGGTAGCTCCGCCCCCGAGCCGGCTCTCTGCCCGGCGTGCCCGCCCCTTCCTTGTAGCGCCGCCTCCTAGCGGACAGCGGCGCCTGCGATCGGCGCACCCTATCTTTAGCATAGGGTGCGCCGATCGTGCGCAGGCCGTGCGCTAGTTGCGCTTTGACCTGCGCTGCGCACTTTTGACGGTGCGCCGTGCGCGCCAAAATCCGAAAAGTTTGATTTTGGCGCGCACGGCGCACCGTCAAAAGTGCGCAGCGCAGGTCAAAGCGCAACTAGCGCACGGCCTGCGCACGATCGGCGCACCCTATGCTAAAGATAGGGTGCGCCGATCGCAGGCGCCGCTGTCCGCTAGGAGGCGGCGCTACAAGGAAGGGGCGGGCACGCCGGGCAGAGAGCCGGATCGGGGGCGGAGCTACCCCCGGCCGTGCGCGCGCTGAAAATGCGCTAATGTGAAACCAGCCTTACTGTAGGATAAAGCAAACAAACACTTTTTGATAGATATATAAATGGTTAATTAAGAACTAAGAATGTTTATAGTAGTGGCGAACCTTAGTTTGGCGGTTGTCACTAAAGAATTTTTGATACTGTGAACAGGGACAGAGAGTGTTCAAATCTGGTGGCGAACTTGATAGATAATAGCGGTTGCCCGAGTAGCACTTTAAGAATTACAAAAATTAGGTAGCACTTAGGACTAGAGTTGAGCGAAACGGGTCGAAAAATTTCAAAAGTCGCCGACTTTTGGCAAAGTCGGGTTTCATGAAACGAAACCCGACCCTAGGATGAGGTCGGCCACGAGGTCGGCGACTTACGCGCCAAAGTCGCGTTTCAAAAGTTTGTTTTGCGCTCTTTTTCAGCCAATCAGGATCCACGGACACTGTGGGCAACGTGATGACATAGGCAGGGGTCACCACCATCTTTCAGAAGGGCATGCAAGTGATTGGCTTGCTTTGGTGGGCATCACAGGGGGTATAAAAGGGCGTGCACGCCGGCCGCCATCTTACTTCTGCCGATCTCAGTATAGGGAGAGGTTGCTGCTGATTCTGTAGGGAGAGCGTTAGGCAGGGAAGAAGACAAAAAAACTGCTTCTGCTGCTAGCGATTTGGCCTGCACAACACACCAGTCACTGTGTGTGCAGTGCAAGGGGAGGCTATATAGTGGTGTATCAGTGGTGTTGGTTGTTGGGCTGCCTTCTAAGGCTTCCTGACATTCCTGCATTGCTGTTTACCCACTGCTCCGCAAACTGCTTTTTTAAAAGCAATCCCAATTTTTTTTTTTGTCCTGCTGAGAAGAAAAAAAAACTGCTTCTGCTGCAAGCAATTTGGCCTGCACAACACACCAGTCACTGTGTGTGCAGTGCAAGGGGAGGCTATATTGTGGTGTATCAGTGGTGTTGATTGTTGGGCTGCCTTTTAAGGCTTCCTGACAAGCTGGCATTGTTGTTTACCCACTGCTCCGCAAACTGCTTTTTTAAAAGCAATCCAATCTCCCTTATCCTCTAGTCACTTTTGTCACAGCTGTGCCATCGAGCCTGTGACATAGCGCTCAGATATCAGTGGGCCTCACACAATCCAAAAGTGTCCAGTGTCCAAAAGTGTGTGCAGAGATTCAAAATCTCCCTTATCCTCTAGTCACTTTGGTCACAGCTGTGCCATCGAGCCTGTCACATAGCGCTCAGATATTCATTGGGCCTCACACAATCCAAAAGTGTCCAGTGTCCAAAAGTGTGTGCAGAGATTCAAAATCTCCCTTATCCTCTAGTCACTTTGGTCACAGCTGTGCCATCGAGCCTATCACATAGCGCTCAGATATTCATTGGGCCTCACACAATCCAAAAGTGTCCAGTGTCCAAAAGTGTGTGCAGAGATTCAAAATCTCCCTTATCCTCTAGTCACTTTGGTCACAGCTGTGCCATCGAGCCTGTCACATAGCGCTCAGATATTCATTGGGCCTCACACAATCCAAAAGTGTCCAGTGTCCAAAAGTGTGTGCAGAGATTCAAAATCTTCCTTATCCTCTAGTCACTTTGGTCACAGCTGTGCCATCGAGCCTGTCACATAGCGCTCAGACATCAGTGGGCCTCACACAATCCCAAAGTGTCCAGTGTCCAAAAGTGTGTGCAGAGATTCAAAATCTCCCTTATTCTCTAGTCACTTTGGTCACAGCTGTGCCATCGAGCCTGTCACATAGCGCACAGATATTCATTGGGCCTCACACAATCCAAAAGTGTCCAGTGTCCAAAAGTGTGTGCAGAGATTCAAAATCTCCCTTATCCTCTAGTCACTTTGGTCACAGCTGTGCCATCGAGCCTGTCACATAGCGCTCAGATATTCATTGGGCCTCACACAATCCAAAAGTGTCCAGTGTCTAAAAGTGTGTGCAGAGATTCAAAATCTCCCTTATCCTCTAGTCACTTTGGTCACAGCTGCGCCATCGAGCCTGTGACATAGCGCTCAGATATCAGTGGGCCTCACACAATCCCAAAGTGTCCAGTGTCCAAAAGTGTGTGCAGAGATTCAAAATCTCCCTTATCCTCTAGTCACTTTGGTCACAGCTGTGCCATCGAGCCTGTGACATAGCGCTCAGATATCAGTGGGCCTCACACAATCCCAAAGTGTCCAGTGTCCAAAAGTGTGTGCAGAGATTCAAAATCTCCCTTATCCTCAAGTCACTTTGGTCACAGCTGTGCCATCGAGCCTGTCACATAGCGCTCAGATATTCATTGGGCCTCACACAATCCAAAAGTGTCCAGTGTCCAAAAGTGTGTGCAGAGATTCAAAATCTCCCTTATCCTCTAGTCACTTTGGTCACAGCTGTGCCATCGAGCCTGTCACATAGCGCTCAGATATTCATTGGGCCTCACACAATCCAAAAGTGTCCAGTGTCCAAAAGTGTGTGCAGAGATTCAAAATCTCCCTTATCCTCTAGTCACTTTGGTCACAGCTGTGCCATCGAGCCTATCACATAGCGCTCAGATATTCATTGGGCCTCACACAATCCAAAAGTGTCCAGTGTCCAAAAGTGTGTGCAGAGATTCAAAATCTCCCTTATCCTCTAGTCACTTTGGTCACAGCTGTGCCATCGAGCCTGTCACATAGCGCTCAGATATTCATTGGGCCTCACACAATCCAAAAGTGTCCAGTGTCCAAAAGTGTGTGCAGAGATTCAAAATCTTCCTTATCCTCTAGTCACTTTGGTCACAGCTGTGCCATCGAGCCTGTCACATAGCGCTCAGACATCAGTGGGCCTCACACAATCCCAAAGTGTCCAGTGTCCAAAAGTGTGTGCAGAGATTCAAAATCTCCCTTATTCTCTAGTCACTTTGGTCACAGCTGTGCCATCGAGCCTGTCACATAGCGCTCAGATATTCATTGGGCCTCACACAATCCAAAAGTGTCCAGTGTCCAAAAGTGTGTGCAGAGATTCAAAATCTCCCTTATCCTCTAGTCACTTTGGTCACAGCTGTGCCATCGAGCCTGTCACATAGCGCTCAGATATTCATTGGGCCTCACACAATCCAAAAGTGTCCAGTGTCTAAAAGTGTGTGCAGAGATTCAAAATCTCCCTTATCCTCTAGTCACTTTGGTCACAGCTGCGCCATCGAGCCTGTGACATAGCGCTCAGATATCAGTGGGCCTCACACAATCCCAAAGTGTCCAGTGTCCAAAAGTGTGTGCAGAGATTCAAAATCTCCCTTATCCTCTAGTCACTTTGGTCACAGCTGTGCCATCGAGCCTGTCACATAGCGCTCAGATATTCATTGGGCCTCACACAATCCAAAAGTGTCCAGTGTCCACAAGTGTCTGCAGAAATTCAAAATCTCCCCTGTCCTATAGACACCTTGTACCTTGTTTTACATTACTATATAGTTTGTTGGATTTTGTCTACATTTCTACCAAAAATGAGGAAGGCTGGTGGAAGAGGCCGTGGAATTGGGCGGGGGTTGGCAGCTGGTAATGATGGTGTTGGTGGTGGATCTGATGGTAGTGGCAAGAGCAAAATAGGACCGAATGCAGGAGGTGTTGAGCCTGCGTCATCGTCTGGCTACATAAGGCCTCGAACGCTTAGTTTTCTAGGAGTTGGCAAACCGCTTTTAAAGCCAGAGCATCAGGAAAAAGTTTTGTCTTACATTGCTGACTCAGCCTCCAGCTCTATCGCCTCCTCTTCTTCAGTTGTAAAAAGTAAAAGCACTGAGTCGTCATTGGAGGCTCATGTTCATGATCCAAACCTTTCCTTGTGTCCTTCACCCCAACCAAGATTGAAGGATGACGCAGGCCATACTACTGATTACTCCATGGAGCTGTTTTCACATGCCATGCCTGGATTATCAAGTCAAATGGTGAATTACCCAGGCCAAGATGAATCTGACATGGAGTGCACTGATGCACAGCCGCTGATGGATGATTCTGCTGGTACATTCACTCAGAGCACTACATTGTCCTCGCAGTGTACAGAGCCAGATTCTGACCCTGATGAGACTCAGGTGCCCCTTCCCGCACACTATACCACCATACACGGTGACACAGAGGAAGGTGCACATGACATAGAAGAGGAGGTGATGGATGACCCAGTTGTTGACCCAGATTGGCACCCATTGGGGGAAGAGGGTGCTGCTTCCAATAGCTCAGATGAGGAGCATCCACAGCAGACATCGACATCGCAACAGCTGTTATCTGGCAGGCCCGTAGCACTCCAAAGACAGGTTCCAAACATCAAAAGAGTTGCTGGACAGCTTGTCCAGAGGGTCAAAAGATCACAGCGTTCTAGGCCGCAAAATGTCTGCCAAAGTAGGAAGAGTGCAGTGTGGCACTTTTTTGAACAAAATCCTCATGATCAGGCCAAGGTTATCTGTAAGAAGTGCGCAAAGACCTTTAGCCGAGGGAAAAATCTGAAAAATTTGAATACCAGTTGCATGCTTAGACATTTAACCAGCATGCACTTGCAAGCGTGGACACAACACCAAACCTCAAGTGCCACATGTGCAACTGATCACAACGAAGGTAGTCATCAACGCTACATTGTTTCCCCCACTGTAAGCCCACCGGTTAGCACAGCAGCAAATGTTGAGGTGTCGTTGCAAGGCCACAGCAGTCAGGGAATCCCACTGTTATATCAACGAAAGACTGATTCTAGGCCATCAGAAAGAACACCAACTCCATCACCATCATCAACCCTCTCTCAGTCCGCCCTGTCCACCGCTACTTCCACCATATGCAGCTCTCAAGTCCAGCTCACCGTCCCAGACACTATGAGTAGGTCAAGAAAGTACTCAGTCTCTCATCCGCGTAAACTGGGTTTGAACGCCCACATTGCCAAACTAATCTCGTTTGAGATGATGCCCTTTCGGTTGGTGGAAAGCACAGCTTTCCGCGAACTCATGGCCTGTGCAGTACCACGCTATGACCTACCCAGTCGCCACTTCTTCTCTCGCAAAGCCATCCCAGCCCTCCACCATCATGTGAAAGACCGCATTGTCCATGCACTCAAGCAGTCAGTGAGTGGAAAGGTTTACCTCACAACTGATGCATGGTCCAGTCGGCATGGCCAGGGCCGTTACGTGTCCATCACTGCGCACTGGGTTAATGTGGTGGATGCAGGGTCCACAGGGGACAGCGGTGGTGGGACAGTGCTGCCTAGCCCACGGTATAGGAAACAGTTGGCTGTAGGCGTTCGACACTCCTCCTCCTCCTCCTCCTCCAGAAGCGAAAGCTCATCCACAGAGCGCAGTCGTACGAGCACTCCATCTGCAGCTGCCACTGTTGCACACGATGTGTCCCCCTATCGAGCAGCTAGTGGAAAGCGTCAGCAGGCTGTGTTGCAGATGATGTGTTTGGGCAACAGACACACCGCCGAGGTGCTGGCCGAGTACTTGAAGCGACAAACTGAGTCATGGCTGGGCAGTGTACATCTTGAGGCAGGCAAGGTAGTTAGTGATAACGGCCGTAATTTTGTGGCAGCCATAGCCCTTTCAAAACTCAGCCACATACCTTGCTTGGCTCACACCTTGAACCTGGTGGTGCAGTGCTTCCTCAAAAATTATCCGGAGTTAACAGCCCTGCTCCAGAAGGTGCGAAGACTGTGCGCGCACATCCGCCGGTCGCCTGTACACTCCGTTCGTATGCAGAAGCTGCAGCGATTGCTCCACCTTCCCAACCACCGCCTCATTATCGACATTGCAACAAGGTGGAACTCCACCCTGCACATGGTGGAGCGGCTGTGCGAGCAGAGGCAGGCCATAATGCATTTGTGGGAGGATACACGGCCAGGCACTTTGAGAGCAGACATGGAGTTGACAGGTGTGCAGTGGTCGAAGCTGAAAGACCTCTGTAAAGTCCTTCAGTGTTTTGAGGAATGCACACGGCTGGTAAGCGCAGACGACGCCATCCTAAGCATGAGCATCCCACTTATGCGTCTGCTCATGCAAACTTTGACGCACCTTAAGGAGCAGGCGTCTGCAGCCAATGTTGATGAGGAGGAAGAGGAGGAGGGAATCCTTGATGACATTCAGCCATTGTCTGCTCAGGGACCTCTCCTGGACGAGGTGGAGGAAGAAGAGGAGGAGGAGGATGATGATGGGGATGATTACTTAGGGGAGGAGGATGCATCTCATGGGGCAAGTGAAAATGTTGGCGTGGCAAGGTCTGGTACAGGGTTTGTGCGTGACTGGAGGGATGTGGATTTGCCAGAAAGTGCTCCTCCACCCAGCACTCGCAGTGCATCATTGACACCGGGAACATTGGCCCACATGTCAGATTATGCCTTGCAGATCCTAAAAAGGGACCCCCGCATTGCCAAAATGATGAACGATGATGACTACTGGTTGGCCAGCATCCTGGATCCACGCTATAAAGGCAAATTACAAAACATCATGCCACAGGAGAACCTTGACCTAATATTGGCTAATAAACAAGCAACTCTGGTAAATCGGTTGCTTGAGGCATTCCCAGCACACAGCAGCGGTGATGGTTCTCACACGCCGTACGGGCCGGGGGCAGCTTGGCAGAGGTGTTCGTGGTGCACACAGCAGAAGTGGCGTTGGAGACAGGGGTTTCATGACAATGTTGTGGACTGATTTTTCAAGTACCGCTCACACAACTGGTAATACTGCATCGATTGAAAGTGACAGGAGACAGCAGTTGCCAACTATGGTTACAAACTACTTTTCCTCCCATATCGATGTTCTCCCACACAGGTCATTCCCCTTTGACTATTGGGCCGCTAAACTGGACACCTGGCCTGAATTGGCCCAATATGCCTTACAGGAGCTCGCTTGCCCAGCTGCAAGTGTGCTATCGGAAAGAGTCTTCAGTGCAGCTGGATCAATCCTGACAGAAAAAATGACCCGTCTGTCAACCCAAAATGTGGATGATCTAACCTTCATTAAAATGAACCATGCATGGGTTTCCAAGGATTTTGTCCTACCTTCCCCTGATGACACATAGGGTGACAGAAAAATGGCTTGCTTTGGTCCACCTCTTCCTGGGACTTCACCTATTTCGCCTTTTGCATCAGCTGAATGTCCAACATCAACATATGCCACTTTCTAAAACTCCCTAACTGTGCTGCCTCCCCCCCCATTGCCAGGGTCACCACCTAGCGCACGACACCGTGCGAGTGCCGTTGCCCTGGACAGGTGGGTAGGCCGACTCTTGGGCGCGGGCACTGGCACAGGGTCCCTCATAGTGCAATCAAGTGTCTCTGACGGTGGTGGTGCACACCCGCCGTCAGACACACCGCTGTACTATGAGGGGCCCAGTGCCAGTACCGACGCCCACGAGTGGGCCCCCCTTGCTTGGGCAGGGCCCCAGCATTTGCAATCTTTACCTCTCCCTGCTCCTCCGCTGTGTAATCTGGGCCGTCAAATCCATACTGTGCCTGACACCGTCTGAGCCTGCCTCCTGATGTATAGATATATTTTGAATGTGTACGCTATCCATACATGTTATCTGGGGATACGGTACCCTTTCTAACCTTTGTGCAATCACGTGCAATCCATACTGGGCCTAACACCGTCTGAGCCTGCCTCCTGAGACATATATTTTGAATGTGTACGCTATCCATACATGTTATCTGGGGATACGGTACCCTTTCTAACCTTTGTGCAATCACGTGCAATCCATACTGGGCCTAACACCGTCTGAGCCTGCCTCCTGAGACATATATTTTGAATTTGTACGCTATCCATACATTTTATCCGGGGAAACGGTACCCTTTCTAACCTTTGTGCAATCACGTGCAATCCATACTGGGCCTAACACCGTCTGAGCCTGCCTCCTGAGACATATATTTTGAATGTGTACGCTATCCATACATGTTATCTGGGGATGCGGTACCCTTTCTAACCTTTGTGCAATCACGTGCAATCTATACTGGGCCTAACACAATCTGAGCCTGCCTCCTGAGACATATATTTTGAATGTGTACGCTATCCATACATGTTATCTGGGGATACGGTACCCTTTCTAACCTTTGTGCAATCACGTGCAATCCATACTGGGCCTAACACCGTCTGAGCCTGCCTCCTGAGACATATATTTTGAATGTGTACGCTATCCATACATGTTATCCGGGGATACGGTACCCTTTCTAACCTTTGTGCAATCACGTGCAATCCATACTGGGCCTAACACCGTCTGAGCCTGCCTCCTGAGACATATATTTTGAATGTGTACGCTATCCATACATGTTATCTGGGGATGCGGTACCCTTTCTAACCTTTGTGCAATCACGTGCAATCTATACTGGGCCTAACACAATCTGAGCCTGCCTCCTGAGACATATATTTTGAATGTGTACGCTATCCATACATGTTATCTGGGGATACGGTACCCTTTCTAACCTTTGTGCAATCACGTGCAATCCATACTGGGCCTAACACCGTCTGAGCCTGCCTCCTGAGACATATATTTTGAATGTGTACGCTATCCATACATGTTATCCGGGGATACGGTACCCTTTCTAACCTTTGTGCAATCACGTGCAATCCATACTGGGCCTAACACCGTCTGAGCCTGCCTCCTGAGACATATATTTTGAATTTGTACGCTATCCATACATTTTATCCGGGGAAACGGTACCCTTTCTAACCTTTGTGCAATCACGTGCAATCCATACTGGGCCTAACACCGTCTGAGCCTGCCTCCTGAGACATATATTTTGAATGTGTACGCTATCCATACATGTTATCTGGGGATGCGGTACCCTTTCTAACCTTTGTGCAATCACGTGCAATCTATACTGGGCCTAACACAATCTGAGCCTGCCTCCTGAGACATATATTTTGAATGTGTACGCTATCCATACATGTTATCTGGGGATACGGTACCCTTTCTAACCTTTGTGCAATCACGTGCAATCCATACTGGGCCTAACACCGTCTGAGCCTGCCTCCTGAGACATATATTTTGAATGTGTACGCTATCCATACATGTTATCCGGGGATACGGTACCCTTTCTAACCTTTGTGCAATCACGTGCAATCCATACTGGGCCTAACACCGTCTGAGCCTGCCTCCTGAGACATATATTTTGAATGTGTACGCTATCCATACATGTTATCCGGGGATACGGTACCCTTTCTAACCTTTGTGCAATCACGTGCAATCCATACTGGGCCTAACACCGTCTGAGCCTGCCTCCTGAGACATATATTTTGAATGTGTACGCTATCCATACATGTTATCCGGGGAAACGGTACCCTTTCTAACCTTTGTGCAATCACGTGCAATCCATACTGGGCCTAACACCGTCTGAGCCTGCCTCCTGAGACATATATTTTGAATGTGTACGCTATCCATACATGTTATCTGGGGATACGGTACCCTTTCTAACCTTTGTGCAATCACGTGCAATCCATACTGGGCCTAACACCGTCTGAGCCTGCCTCCTGAGACATATATTTTGAATGTGTACGCTATCCATACATGTTATCCGGGGATACGGTACCCTTTCTAACCTTTGTGCAATCACGTGCAATCCATACTGGGCCTAACACCGTCTGAGCCTGCCTCCTGATGTATAGACATATATTTTGAATGTGTACGCTATCCATACATGTTATCCGGGGATACGGTACCCTTTCTAACCTTTGTGCAATCACGTGCAATCCATACTGGGCCTAACACCGTCTGAGCCTGCCTCCTGAGACATATATTTTGAATGTGTACGCTATCCATACATGTTATCCGGGGATACGGTACCCTTTCTCACCTTTGTGCAATCACGTGTAATCCATACTGGGCGTGAGAACGGCTGGCGAGCTGTTAAGCAAGCTACAGCACCTGTGGTTTGCACACGTAAGTTTTTCATTTTTTCAGGAATGACGGTTAGGCTTAATTCCGGAACTGCGGTTGACCTGCACTTACTGGGAATTCATTGTTCGCGGGTAATAATTGTAATCAGTGATCCCCATCACTAACGTTGTTCAGCGGGTTATCTGCACCTGTAAGCGACAAACGCTGGCCTTTTCAGTGTAGCGCACATGCAGCCACGGACATGTAAGGGCATGACACACCAGTTATTGGCCAATCTCATGTGCCAGAGCCTCACATGTCCCTCTAGTAAGCCGGACTCGGACCTCGCTGCATGACGGAGTCTCGTTCGTTAACGGAATTAAGCTTGCAATGTGTGCATCTGTTCTGTAGCTGGCATGGTTGAGGTTTCCCAGGTGGAGTCGCATTTAACCATAGGCTCCTCTCCTGGTGGTGCCCTTCTGGACATTCCTTTAAGGTTCAGCTTTGCAACCATACTGCCCACGTAAAACAAACACTTTGCCTTCATGAACGCTGTTTGGAGGGTCATGACTCGTGGGAATAACGCCGCCCAATCTGTTAACCTGCTAGAGAGATCCTTCGTTGCTCCCAAGCATGACATCACACTCCCTAGGAAGAAGGTAATGCCACTGTGGCGACCGTAATCCTGGGGGCGACACAAGTGCACTGATGCCCAGCCACTGCTCGATGAATCTGCTGGTACATTGACCCAGACCACTACATTCCCCTCGCACGCTACCCGGCCTGAATCTGACCCTGATGAAACTCAGGTTACCCTTCCCATATACAGTTCCATCTAAGGCTGGTTTCACATTAGCGCATTTTCAGCGCGCGCACGGCCGGGGGTAGCTCCGCCCCCGAGCCGGCTCTCTGCCTGGCGTGCCCGCCCCTTCCTTGTAGCGCCGCCTCCTAGCGGACAGCGGCGCCTGCGATCGGCGCACCCTATCTTTAGCATAGGGTGCGCCGATCGTGCGCAGGCCGTGCGCTAGTTGCGCTTTGACCTGCGCTGCGCACTTTTGATGGTGCGCCGTGCGCGCCAAAATCAAACTTTTCGGATTTTGGCGCGCACGGCGCACCGTCAAAAGTGCGCAGCGCAGGTCCAAGCGCAACTAGCGCACGGCCTGCGCACGATCGGCGCACCCTATGCTAAAGATAGGGTGCGCCGATCGCAGGCGCCGCTGTCCGCTAGGAGGCGGCGCTACAAGCAAGGGGCGGGCACGCCGGGCAGAGAGCCGGCTCGGGGGCGGAGCTACCCCCGGCCGTGCGCGCGCTGAAAAAGCGCTAGTGTGAAACCGGCCTTACACGGTGACAAAGAGGAAGCTGCAGATGAAAGTGCAGGTTCGGCCCACCCGCCATCAGACACACCACCGTACTATCAGGGGCCCTGTGCCAGTGCCATCGCCAACGAGTGGGCCCCCCCTGCTTGCCCAGGATCACAGCACTTGCAAAGTTGAAATACTGTGCAGTGAGATGGAAGATGGGGACGACGAGGAGTCTAGACTAGTACAGGGATTCCCTAGCGAGGAGACTTATTTGATTGTTTTCAATGTTGGGACAGCAATTTTTGGGGAGCACTATACTCTGGAGAATGATAGATGGGGCCCACCATACACTGGAACATTCCAAAGGTGGACATCAGACACTGGAGCAGCATTTACAGGGCCCATTATACACTAGAGCATTAGAAATGGGGCCCATTATGTTTGGAGCATTATTTGGGCCCATAAGACAGTGGAGCTTCATCCATGGGGGCCAACATATACTGTAGCATTATGTGGAGCTCATCATATACTGTTTCAAACATTATATGGGACCAATGATTCTGTATGGAGAAATAGATGGGCCTCGTCATGAGATGTAAAAAGTGAGGTATTTTTCATTGTACTATACCGCTATTTCTCTGCCGTATCGGAGCATGATGAGTTGTGGTATGTGTTAAAGGGGCGCTCTTTCGCCCAGGGCACATGAAAACCTGCAGCCAGCCCTCCCCCCCCACAACTTTAGCCAAATAACCCTCATTTTTCAGTGCGTAACTTGTATTATGAATAGAGTTGAGCGATACCGTCCGATACTTCAAAGTATCGGATCGGAATGGATCGGCCGATCTTAAAAAAAAGTATCGGTATCGCCGATTCCGATACCGGAAGTCCCATTCAAGTCTATGGGACTTCCGGTATCGAAATAAGAAAAATCCTGTTTTTCCCTTGTACAGCCTCTCTGGGGTCTGTACGGGCCTTTCGGGGGGCTGTGCCGGCCTTCCAGGGGGTCTGTGCAGGCTCCGGTGGTCTGTGCCGGCCTGCCGGGGGGCTGTGTAGGCTCCGGTGGTCTGTGCCGGCCTGCCGGGGGGCTGTGCCGGCCTGCCGGGGGGCTGTGCAGGCTCCGGTGGGCTGTGCCGGCCTGCCGGGGGGCTGTGCCGGCCTGCCAGGGGGTCTGTGCAGGCTCCGGTGGGCTGTGCTGGCCTGCCGGGGGGCTGTGCCGGCCTGCCGGGGGGCTATGCAGACTCCGGTGGGCTGTGCCGGCCTGCCGGGGGGCTGTGCCGGCCTGCCGGTGGTCTGTGCAGGCTCCGGTGGGCTGTGCCGGCCTGCCGGGGGACTGTGCCGGCCTGCTGGGGGGCTGTGCAGACTCCGGTGGCCTGTGTCGGCCTGCCGGGGGGCTGTGCCAGCCTGCCGGGGGGCTGTGCAGGCTTCGGGGGTCTGTGCAGGCATCGTCCGATGGGACTACAAGTCCCATCGGGCGATGCCTGCTACCATGACAGTGATTGACACATTAGCCAATGATGGGAAAGTAGTAGTACCATCATCCGGCTAATGTGTTGAATGTAAAAAAAAAAAAAAAAAAAATTACATGCTACATTCATACTACATATATACTACATGCATGCAACATGCATACTACATATATACTACATGCATGCAACATGCATACTACATATATACTACATGCATGCAACATGCATACTACATATATACTACATGCATGCAACATGCATACTACATATATACTACATGCAACATACATACTACATATATACTACATGCATGCAACATGCATACTACATATATACTACATGCTACATACATACTACATATATGCTACATACATACTACATATATACTACATGCATGCTACATACATACTACATGCTACATACATACATGCTACATACATACTACATATATGCTACATACATACTACATATATACTACATGCATGCTACATACATACTACATGCTACATACATACATACTACATGCTACATACATACTACATGCTACATACATACATGCTACATACATACTACATATATGCTACATACATACTACTTATATACTACATGCATGCTACATACATACTGCATGCTACATACATACTGCATGCTACATACATACTACATGCTACATACATACATGCTACATACATACTATATATGCTACATACATACTACATATATACTACATGCATGCTACATACATACTACATGCTATATACATACATACTACATGCTACATACATACTACATGCTACATACATACTACATATATACTACATGCATGCTACATACATACATGCTACATACATACTACATATATACTACATGCATGCTACATACATACTACATACATACTACATGCTACATACATACTACATATATGCTACATACATACTACATATATACTACATACATACTACATATATACTACATGCATGCTACATACATACTACATGCTACATACATACATACTACATGCTACATACATACTACATGCTACATACATACTACATGCTACATACATACTACATATATACTACATGCATGCTACATACATACTACATGCTACATACATACTACATATATACTACATGCATGCTACATACATACTACATACATACTACATGCTACATACATACTACATATATACTACATGCATGCTACATACATACTACATACATACTACATGCTACATACATACTACATATATACTACATGCATGCTACATACATACTACATGCTACATACATACTACATATATACTACATGCATGCTACATACATACTACATACATACTACATGCTACATACATACCACATATATACTACATACATACTACATACAATACATTCATACAATACATACATAGACATACAGTACATATAACATAGAGTAACATACTTACCAATACTTGTCACATTGTTCCCCGAAGCCATTGTCTTTTACGGAATAAATATTAACATAAACCACAAAAATACTCACCCACGATCCGAAGCAGTCCACGAGTGTGTCCCACGACGATCTTGGGTAGAGAACTGCAGCATCAGCTGTTGCTGCCGTTCTCTACGGGCTGCAGGAATCCAATGACGGAAGGTAGGTATCCTTCCGCACTGTATTCCTCCGCCACTTAAAAAAAAAAAAAAGTCCCTAGTCTCACTTTATGCCATTGCTGTGTGGGAATTTCCCACGCAGCAATGGCATAAAGTGAGACTAGGGACTTTTTTTTTTTTTAAGTGGCGGAGGAATACAGTGCGGAAGGATACCTACCTTCCGTCATTGGATTCCTGCAGCCCGTAGAGAACGGCAGCAACAGCTGATGCTGCAGTTCTCTACCCAAGATCGTCGTGGGACACACTCGTGGACTGCTTCTGATCGTGGGTAAGTATTTTTGTGGTTTGTTATGTTAATATTTATTCCTTAAAAGACAATGGCTTCGGGGAACAATGTGACAAGTATTGGTAAGTATGTTACTCTATGTTATATGTACTGTATGTCTATGTATGTATTGTATGAATGTATTGTATGTGGTATATATGTGGTATGTATGTAGTATGTATGTAGTATGTATGTAGCATGCAGTATGTATGTAGCATGTATGTAGCATGTATGTAGTATATATAGTATGTATGTAGCATGTAGTATGTATGTAGCATGCATGTAGTATGTATGTAGTATGTATGTAGCATGCATGTAGTATGTATGTAGTATGTATGTAGCATGCATGTAGTATGTATGTAGTATATATGTGGTATGTATGTAGCATGCATGTAGTATGTATGTAGCATGCATGTAGTATGTATGTAGTATGTATGTAGTATGTATGTAGCATGCATGTAGTATGTATGTAGTATGTATGTAGCATGCATGTAGTATGTATGTAGTATATATGTGGTATGTATGTAGTATGTATGTAGCATGCATGTAGTATGTATGTAGTATATATGTGGTGTGTATGTAGTATGTATGTAGCATGCATGTAGTATGTATGTAGTATATATGTGGTATGTATGTAGCATGTATGTAGCATGCATGTAGTATGTATGTAGTATATGTGTGGTATGTATGTAGTATGTATGTAGTATGTATGTAGTATGTATGTAGCATGCAGTATGTATGTAGCATGCATGTAGTATGTGTGTATGTAGTATGTATGTAGTATGTATGTAGCATGCATGTAGTATGTATGTAGTATGTATGTAGTATATATGTAGTATGTATGTAGCATGTAGTATGTATGTAGCATGCATGTAGTATATATGTAGTATGTATGTAGCATGTAGTATGTATGTAGCATGCATGTAGTATATATGTAGTATGTATGTAGCATGTAGTATGTATGTAGCATGCATGTAGTATGTATGTAGTATGTATGTAGTATGTATGTAGCATGCATGTAGTATGTATGTAGCATGCATGTAGTATGTATGTAGTATATATGTGGTATGTATGTAGTATGTATGTAGCATGCATGTAGTATTTTTTTTTAACATTTAACACAGTAGCCGGATGATGGGACTACTACTGTCCCATCATTGGCTAATGTGTCAATCACTGTCATGGTAGCAGGCATCGCCAGATGGGACTTATAGTCCCATCGGACGATGCTTGCACAGACCCCCGGACATCAGCACAGCCACCCGGCAGGCCGGCACAGCCCCCCGGCAGGCCGGCACAGACCCCCACAGGGTGCATAGACCACCGGCAGGCCGGCACAGCCCCCCGGCAGGCCGGTACAGACCCCGGGCAGTCCACACAGCCCCCCGGCAGGCCGGCACAGCCCCCCGGCAGGCCGGTACAGACCCCCACAGGGTGCACAGACCACCGGCAGGCCGGCACAGCCCCCCGGCAGGCCGGTACAGACCCCGGGCAGTCCACACAGCCCCCCGGCAGGCCGGCACAGCCCCCCGGCAGGCCGGCAGAGACCCCCGGAAGGCCCAAAATGACGGCGCATCATGATGCGCACACACCGCGCATCATGATGACGTCAGGCTGTCAATCAACTTTGAACTTCCGATTCCGATGCCGACTTCCGATATTGAAAAAATATCGGAAGTCGGTATCGGAATTCCGATACAGCAAGTATTGGCCGATACCCGATACTTGCAGTATCGGAATGCTCAACACTAATTATGAAGTTAATTAAGGTTGACAAGCTTAAATAAGAAGAATTGATGCTTTTGGCATTCAAATGGGCACTGTAGGTGTGTTTCCTGTCCTCCTCTCACTGCCGACTTTTATTCCCCATTGACTTACATTGGGTTTCGTGTTTCGGGAAGATCCCGACTTTTCCCTATAATCGGACGATCTTGCTCGACCCGACTTTTGGAAAAGTCGGGTTTCACGAAACGAAACACGACCCTAAAAAACCAAAAGTCGCTCAACTCTACTTAGGACATAATATAAGATAGTATTAGGACACAGGTTGCTGTTACCAATATGTTATGCAATGTTCAAGTCTTAATCCTCTCCTTAAGAGAAGCTGTTTAATACTGTTAATTTAAAAAGCAGAATTTGTATGTTCCAGTAACATCTTGTAACACCATCATTACCAGCTGGCAACCCCCCGCCCACTGACACGGCCTCTTCCACCACACTTCCTCATTTTTTTTAAAAATGTACCCAAAAATCCACCAACTATATGGAACTGTAAAACA
Organism: Dendrobates tinctorius; assembly: GCF_039654945.1. Lineage (NCBI taxonomy): Eukaryota > Metazoa > Chordata > Amphibia > Anura > Dendrobatidae > Dendrobates > Dendrobates tinctorius. The sequence goes on along the minus strand of NW_027361831.1, from coordinate 12,701,667 downwards.
AGGTACAAGGTTTATATAGGACAGGGGAGAATTTAATTCTCCTACCACTTCTGGACACTGATGTATTGTGTCAGGCCCAGTGTATATCACACCGCTGTATCACAGGCTGAATTTGGCAGGTGTGAAAAATGTTACATAGGACTGTGGAGAAATGGAAAGTCCTTACACACTTCTAGACACTGATGTATTGTGTCAGGACCAGTGTATATCACACCGCTGTATCACAGGCTGAATTTGGCAGGTGTGAAAAATGTTATATAGGATAGGGGAGAAATGGTATGTCCTTACACACTTCTGGACACTGATGTATTGTGTCAGGACCAGTGTATATCACACCGCTGTATCACAGGCTGAATTTGGCAGGTGTGAAAAATGTTATATAAGACAGGGGAGAAATGGAATGTCCTTACACACTTCTGGACACTGATGTGTATTGTGTCAGGACCAGTGTATATCACACTGCTGTATCACAGGCTGAATTTGGCAGGTGTGAAAAATGTTATATAGGACAGGGGAGAAATGGAATGTCCTTACACACTTCTGGACACTGATGTATTGTGTCAGTCCCAGTGTCTATCACACCGCTGTATCACAGGCTGAATTTGGCAGGTGTGAAAAATGTTACATAGGACTGGGGAGAAATGGAATGTCCTTACACACTTCTGGACACTGATGTATTGTGTCAGTCCCAGTGTCTATCACACCGCTGTATCACAGGCTGAATTTGGCAGGTGTGAAAAATGTTATATAGGACAGGGCAGGATGGGAATTTCCCTAGAGTGAAGTTCTGTAAGGACGGAACAACTCCTCGACTTATCCTTACAGAGTCACACACTTAGCTTCAATTTGGCCGTTGTTAGCGCGGGTGGTCTGGAGCGGCAAACTCCGAGAGTGGACCCTCTGTGCTGTGGCACCGAGGGACCCCGGGCGAGCTGCCAGGTGGAACCGGCCCCTATACAGGGACCGTTAGGAGCAGGCCCAGGGGTTCGAGTACCACGGTAGTCGGTACCGAGAGGGGCGGCTCAGGATGGACCGGAGTAAGACTGAGACTGGAGTAGGACGGCAGGAGCACTGAAGGCAGGACTGGAGTAGGACGGCAGGAACACTGAAGGCAGGACTGGAGTAGGACGGCAGGAACACTGAAGGCAGGACTGGAGTAGGACGGCAGGAACACTGAAGGCAGGACTGGAGTAGGACGGCAGGAACACTGAAGGCAGGACTGGAGTAGGACGACAGGAACACTGAAGGCAGGACTGGAGTAGGACGGCAGGAACACTGAAGGCAGGACTGGAGTAGGACGGCAGGAACACTGAAGGCAGGACTGGAATAGGACGGCAGGAACACTGAAGGCAGGACTGGAGTAGGACGGCAGGAACACTGAAGGCAGGACTGGAGTAGGACGGCAGGAACACTGAAGGCAGGACTGGAGTAGGACGGCAGGAACACTGAAGGCAGGACTGGAGTAGGACGGCAGGAACACTGAAGTTAAGACTGCGGAAGATAACAAGGACCACGAGTAGCAGGACTGAGAAGCTGCTGTGAGGAGCAGCCGAGACTGGAACTGCAGGAGCAGAGTGTGCACGATGGAGCGAGGCCAGAGTGTCAGGAAACACAACGATCAGGCGCCTCCCTCAAGGGGAAGTGGCCTGATATGGCCCCGTCTGGTCAGCCATTGGTCCAAAGGTGCTTCTGGGTCAGGGCACAGCCGGAGCATAAGAAGCAGGAAGGAGGCGCGGCCGCGGCCAATGGCGCATGCGCATAGCATGCAGGGAAGGCATCGGTCGCGGGCCTGTTTCAGGTGACCACCGCAGCCGTCGGGTGGAGAGAGGCTGCGGCGTGGGAGCGGAGGGCGACTGCGGCGTGGGAGCGGAGGCCGGGTGAGTGTGGCGGAGCGGTGTAACAGCCGTATATCACACCGCTGTATCAAAGGCTGAATTTGGAGGGTGTGAAACATGTTATATAGGACTGGGGAGAAATGGAATGTCCTTACACACTTCTGGACACTGATGTATTGTGTCAGGCCCAGTGTATATCACACCGCTGTATCACAGGCTGAATTTGGCAGGTGTGAAAAATGTTATATAGGACAGGGCAGGATTGGAATCTCCCTAGAGTGAAGGTCTGTAAGGACGGAACAACTCCTCGATTTTTACTTACAGAGTCACACACTTAGCTTCAATTTGGCCGTGATAACAGCCGTTACAAGGTACTGTGTGAGGAGCGTACACTGCTGTATGGTGTGAAAAAATGCACGCTCAGTACCTCACCAGGACAAAAAAAAAAAAGGATTGCTTTTAATAAAGCAGTTTGCTCAGCAGTGTGAAAACAGCAATGCAGCTATCAGGTAGCCTTATAAGGCTGCCTAACAACCAACAGAGCTGATCCACCAAAATATAGCCTCCCCTTGCACTGCACAGTGACGGGTGTGTTGTACAGGCAAAATCGCTAGCAGCAGCAGCTGATTTTTTTTCTTCTTCCCTGCCTAACGCTCTCCCTACAGAATCAGCAGCAGCAGCAAGCCCTATTCTGAGATCAGCAGAAGTAAGATGGCGGTCGGCATGCACGCCCTTTTAATACCCCCTGTGACGCCCCCCAAAAGCAAGCCAATCACTTGCATGCCCATCTCAAAGATGGTGGGGACCGCTGCCTATGTCAACATGTTGCCAACAGTGCTCGTTTTTCATGATTGGCTGAAAAAGGGCGCTAAAGCATCATTTGAAATGCGACTTTGGCTCTAAAGTCGCCGACCTCGTGGACGACCTCAACCTAGGGCCGGGTTTCGTTTCATGAAACCCGACTTTACCAAAAGTCGGCGACTTTTCAATTTTTTCGACCTGTTTCGCTCAACTCTAGTGCTGCTCTTCAGTGGCCTGACCCGATGTGGTGGAGAGGTCCTGGGAGGATGCTGCACTCATTGAGGTGGATGCCTCAGCTGCCATCCAACCAACAATGGTTTCTACTTGATCCTCTCTTATCAGTCTATGGCCCTGCGCTCCTAACAAGCTGCGCATAAATGACTACTGCCGGGTGAAAGTAGGTGGTGAGTGACTTGGGCCTGCTGCTTGCTCTGGATGTGCACCATGTCTAACTGCTGATGCACCTCTTCCGCGGCCGCCGCGGGGACATCCCTTACTCCCTGCCTTCTTCATCTCTATTGATGGATTCAAAATGGCAAGAAAGTAATTATTAGGGATTAGTGTGCTTATTCCTGTAGGACTACAAACAGGTATAAGAAACACTAATGGCACTGTATGATGGTGTGTCTGCTACACTTTATTTTAATCTAGTGTGGTCTACACAAAGAGTAACGTGTGTTTGTGGTGTTGGTGTACACGTTACGGTCGGATGTCACAGCGCAGTAAATGACACTGCTGTGTTACCAAAAAAAAGGATTCTCCGGGACTGGGCCAGGTGCTGTGTGGCACCAGCCACAGAGGTGGTTTGGGCCCTCACAGTACAATCCCTATATAGTGTTTAACCTTAACCTCAATAGATGCTGTGAGGTAAAGTAAAACTTATAGGGGCACTGAGAGTGAATTTACTGGTGAAAAATTTGGGGGTGCACGATAGAACAGGCCGCACTAGGGGTCCTGCAGTCTGATGTGACTACAAAGACTGACCTAGTGGGTGCTGCACTCCCCAAAAAAAAAGCACACAGGCGGTCTGCGCAGCGGAGGTGACTAAACTGTGCAAAGCGCACCCGAGCACCAGGAAAATTGAGGGATAAATGGCGGTAAGGGATTGGGGGGAACCCCTCACTGAAAAATCCCTATATAGCATTCACCAAAATGTGCTGGGTGGTGAAGCTACACTTTTAAGAAAAAATAGGGGAAGGGGATTTAAGGGATGAAAAGAAAAGGCTGTGAAAAGGCAGTGAGACACACACCACACAGTGCTGCAGCAAGAGGAGCTGCTGCAGCAGCTGCAGTGAATGTGCGCTGCACTGTCTCACTATGCACCTCACTGAGAGCCTGCACAGCACAAAAAATGAAACTGAGAGGGGTGAGTGAGGAAAAAGACTGCTTCTGTAACACACAGGGGCTGCTACAGTCGCTGAAAAACAATTTCTATCGCTATTAGATCCGAGATCTCTCCCTATCTCCAACAGCAACCTATCCCTATCTGTTTTCACAGTAGAGTGAGGCTAAAATGGCAGATGCAGTCTTTTATACTGCCTGATCACACCATCCAGCCAGCCAATCGCACTGCAGCCCCTAGCTAGCAAGTTTGGATGCCTCCTACCAAGCTTAGGGGAGTTACACAATGTTGTCAGCAATTCTTCAGCTCCTGATTGGCTCCACGGAGCGCTCAGAGGCTGAAGGATTAAGGGATTTCCGATTTCCGATGTGACAAAAATATCGGAGAGAGGAACTAATTAAGAGAGGGGAAATACAAAGAGTGCGAACACCTCATCTCCTGTGAAGCAGTGACTCCCTGCAGCATCCAGGTAATTAAACAGGAAAAATCTTTTCTGTGAACCAGATACCAAAATGAGATTTGTTTACACAGAATTAACTTTTGTTCTCATCAAAGCATCTTTCATAGACACTCTGTCTTCCGGGTTCAGATAAGCACATTGAGGTTTGTAGCGATCTGACATTTATGGGATATAGATTTTCGGCATCGAAAGTTAACTGAAATAGTGTCCAGGCAGCTGGACATGAAAAATTGTAAAATCAATTGGAAATAGAATGCAGCAGGACAGGTGGACCCTTCACCAAGGAAAGCAGACACTCTCTAAATACCTCATGAGACACAAAATGAGAATGTTTGGCAAGTGCCAGGCTGGCACTCACATCACTCCACTCCCGAGCCCTTTGTATTAGAGCATTGTGGCTCTTTCCAGGTCTTCCAGGAAAGCAAACCAAAGAGAGCAGCTGGAATGCCAAGGGACCGTACATTATGTAAAATGCCTGTGACAGGAATGATGCCATCGAGACTACCCGATCTGTGTGTGAGAGACGGGCACTTGATAACTCTTATTCATACCTCCCAATCATCCCGATTCTCGCGGGACAGTCCCGATTATGAGTCCCCCCCTCCCGCTGTCCCACTCCGGAGTCTATTTTTCCCGCACTGCACTGAGCTGCCACGCTCCCCATCGACCGACCCCATCCTCACCCTCCTTGGGAGACCCACCGCAGCCCCTCACAGCCAGCAATGACATCGCTGGGCTGCACTGTGCGGACAGGACCTGTGATGAGGTCACAGGAGGGGAGGAGTCAGGGGTCACATGATCAGGGGCCTCAGTGTATGCAGGACACTGCTGTGCTGGTTGACATGGTGCTGGATGAGGGGAAGTTTATGTGTGGGGTCAGGAGGGGTTTACAGTGTGGATGGAGCAGAGCCGTGTTTGTACTAGGTGTACGGAGCAGAGCCGTGTGTGTACGAGGTGTACGGAGTGGAGCCGGGTGTGTACGAAGTGTTCGGAGCGGAGCCGCGTGTGTACGAAGAGTACGGAGAGGAGCCGTGTGTGTACGAGGACTACGGAGCGGAGCCATGTGTGTACGATGTGTATGGAGCGGAGCCGTGTGTGTACGAAGTGTTCGGAGCGGAGCCGTGTGTGTATGAGGTGTATGGAGCTGAGCCATGTGTGTACAAGGTGTACGAAGCAGAGCCGTGTGTGTATGGGGTGTGCGGAGCGGAGCTGTGTGTGTACTTGGTGTACGGAGCGGAGCCGTGTGTGTACTTGGGGTACGGAGGGGAGCCGTGTGTACGAGGTGTATAGAGTGGAGCCGTGTGTGTATGGGGTGAGCAGAGCCGTGTGTATGGGGTGTGTAGAGTGGAACCGTGTGTGTACAAGGTGTATGGAGTGAAGCCATGTGTAGTTGGTGTATTGAGCAGACCCGTGTGTGTATGAGGTGTATGGAGCTGAGCCGTGTGTGTATGGGGTATGCAAGCCAGAGCTGTATGTGTGCAAGGTGTAGAGAGCGGAGCTGTGTGTGTACAAAGTGTACGGAGCGGAACCGCGTGTTTATGGGATATGTGGAGCAGAGCCGTGTGTGTATGGGGTGTGCAGAGCGGAGCCATGTGTGTATGGGGTGTGTGGAGCGGAGCCATGAGTGTACAAAGTGTACGAAGCAGAGCCGTGTGTGTATGGGGTATGCGGAGCGGAGCCATGTGTGTACAAGGTGTGAGGAGCGGAGCTGTTTGTGTTCATGGTGTACGGAGCGGAGCCGTGTGTGTTCTTGGGGTACGGAGCAGAGCTGTGTGTGTACAAGGTGTATGGAGCGGAGCCGTGTGTGTACGGGGTGTACGGAGTGGAGCCGTGTGTGTATGGGGTGTGCAGAGCGGAACGTGTGTGTACGGGGTGTACGGAGCGGAACTGTGTGTGTACGGCATGTGCAGAGTGGAGCGTGTGTGTACAAGGTCTATGGAGCGGAGCCGTGTGTACTTGGTATACGGAGTGGAGCCGTGTGTGTATGAGGTGTACTGAGCAGAGCCACAGGTGTATTGGGTGTGCGGAGCGGAGCCGTGTGTGTATGGGGTGTGCAGAGCGGAGCCGTGTGTGTATGGAGTGTGCGGAGCAGAGCCGTGTGTATACAGAGTGGAGCCAAGTATGTATGAGGCATGTGGAGCGGAGCCGCGTGTGTACGGGATGTGCGGAGCGGAGCCATGTGTGTACGGGGTGTGCGGAGCAGAGCAGTTTGTGTACAAGGTGTACGGAGCGTCGTTGTGTGTGTACAAAGTGTACGGAACGGAGCTGTGTGTATGGGGTGTGCGGAGCAGAGCCATGTGTGTATGGGGTGTGCAGAGAGGAGCCGTGTTTGTATGGGGTGTGCAGAGCAGAGCCGTGTGTGTACAAAGTGTATGGAGTGGAGCCAAGTAAGTATGAGGTATGCGGAGCAGAGCCATGTGTTTACGAGGTGTACGGAGCTGAGCTGCACGTGTACGAGGTGTATGGAGCGGAACCATGTGTGTACTTGATGTACGGAGCAAAGCCACATATGTACAGGGTGTACGAAACGGAGCCCTGTGTATATGAAGTGTACGGAGCTGAGGCATGTGTGTATGGAGCGGAGCAGAGCCATGTGTGTACGAGGTTTACGGAGTGGAGCCATGTGTGTACTGAGTGGAGCCTTGTGTGTGCAAGGTGTATGGAGCGGAGCCATGTGTGTATGAGGTTTACGGAGTGGATCCATGTGTGTACTGAGTGGAACCGTGTGTGTGCAAGGTGTACGGAGCAGAGCCATGTGTGTATAAGGTTTATGGAGTGGAGCCATGTGTGTACTGAGTGGAGCTGTGTATGTGCGATGTGTACAGAGCAGAGCTGTGTGTGTACAAGGCATACAAAGCAGAACCATGTGTGTATGAGGTGTATGGTGGGGAGCAATCATACCTCCCAACCGTTCCAGATCCAGCAGGAGAGTCCTGATTTTGAGAGTCTGCCCCGTTGTCCCGGCCAGGAGCTTACTTTTCCCGAGGACACAGGAGTACACGGCGGAGCCCCGAGGAGCACTTTAATACTCGCACGTTCCACCGGAAATGATGTGCTGGAAGCTGACTGGAAATGAGGTAATTTCTGGAGGAGATTGTGATGGAACCATGGAGGCACTTCTGGGAATGCTTCAGATCCATCACTATGTCCTCTTCCGACAGCGCGGATAGCAGGATCGCTTGGAATTGGGGATGCTGGCCATGTGAGCAGATCATGATATGTCCTGCATCGGGAGGCTCAGGTGAGCACTACAATGTGAGACAGGCTACTATAGTATGTTTATAGAATCTTTCTTTCTTTTTGTTTATTTCTTTCTCTGTTCTTTCTCTCTCTTTTTATCTGTTCTTTCTCTCTGTTTCTTTCTTTCTCTCTGTTCTTCTTTCCCTCTCTAAACTTTCTTTCTCTCTCTATTCTTTCTTTCTTTTTTTCTTTCTCTCTCTGTTCTTTCTCTCCCCTCTTTCTTTATTTCTTTCTTTTTCTCTTTTCTTTCTCTTTCTTTCCTTCTTTCTATCTCTCTGTTCTTTCTTTCCCCTGTTTCCTTCTTTCTCTCTCTGTTCTTTCTTTTCCTCTTTCTTTCTTTCATTCTCTCTCTGTTCTTCTTTTCTGTCCCCACTTTCTTTTTCTCTCTGTTCTCTCTCTTTTTCTCTGTTCTTTCTTTTTTCTTTCCCCTCTTTCTTTCTCTCTGTTCCTTCTTTCCCCTTTCTCTCTCTCTCTCTGTTCTTTCTTTCACTCTGTTCTTTCTTTCTCTCTCTCTGTTCTTCCTTTCCCTTTCTCTCTGTTGTTTCTTTCTCTCTCTGTTCTATCTATCTGTTCTCTCTCTGTTCTTTCTATCTGTTCTCTCTCTGTTCTTTCTTTTCCCTCTTTCTCTCTGTTTTTTATTTTTTCTGCTTTCTTTCTCTCTCTCTCTTTTTTCCCCTTTCTTTCTCTCTCTCTCTCTCATCTTCCTTTCTCTTTCTCTCTGTTCTTTCTCTCTGTTCTTTCATTCAATCTGTTCTCTCTCTCTGTTCTTTCTTTCCCCTCTTTCTTTCTTTCCCCTCTTTCTTTCTCTCTGCTTTCTTCTTTCTCTCTGTTCTTTATTTCTCTGCTCTCTTTCTTTCTTTCTCTCTGTTCTTTCTTTCCTCTCTTTCTTTGTCTCTCTGTTCTTTCTTTCTCTCTGTTCTCCCTTTCTCTCTCTGTTCTTCCTTTCTTTCTCTCTCTCTCTCAATGTTCTTCCTTTTTCTCACTCTGTTCAATCTTTCTTTCTCTCTCTGTTCTTTCTTTCTCTCTCTGTTCTTTCTTTCTTTCTCTCTCTGTTCTTTCTTTCTTTCTCTCTGTTCTTTCTTTCTTTCTCTCTGTTCTTTCTTTCTCTGTGTTCTTTCTTTCTCTCTCTGTTCTCCCTTTCTCTCTCTGTTCTTCCTTTCTTTCTCTCACTCTGTTTTTCCTCTCTCTCTCTGTTCTTTCTTTCATGCTCTCTCTGTTCTTTCTTTCTTTCTCTCTCTGCGCTTTCTCTCTCTGTTTTTTCTTTCTTTCTCTCTGTTCTTTTTTCTCTCTGTTCTTTCTTTTGCTCAGTACCAGTCAGTGTGCCCACCGTACCAACCACTGTGCCCATAATGCCAGCCACTGTGCCCTCAGTACCAGTGTGATCAGCAGTGCTAAATGGGTGCGGTTGGGTGTGGATATGGGTGTGACTAGTTGTGAAATGGGTGTGTGCATGGGCGTGGCCTAAAATTTTCCACGCCGCAGCCTTTATCCCTCTTTCCCTTCTTCAAACGTTAGGAGGTATGCTAATTGTTTGGGTCTCGTGGGGTGTTTTGAGTTAGATTATTTTGGAGTGACTTCTTTTCTTGGTGAAGGGTCTATCCAACATTTTAAACAGTACAGTACCTTCTGTAAACACATGAACAAGAAATACACTGCACTGGTATTTTGACTCACAGACACCATGAGTGCAAAAAGAAAGCTATTTCATCGAGTACAAGAAATGAATCATGGAGAACTCCCAGGGCAAAAATCTCAGACAACAGGTGTACAAGAATAATGCTAAGAAACGCAAGTGTGGATCAGGTCAGTAACCATTAATTCCTGTGCTGGAAGGCCTGGTCTGGGAATTAGTTGCTGACAGGAGAGAAAAGGCTTTGGTTTGGCTTCAGACATATTTGTATATGTGAATACATGTTGATTTTTTTTTGTTCAAGAATAAATGTAGATTGTTTATCATGAAAAAATAAGACATCCCCTGAAAATAAGCCCTTACACATCTTTTGGAGAAAAAAATAATAAAAGACCCTGTCCTACTGTATATATGAGGAAACGCGGTAGTTACATGATTCTATGACTCTCATAAATGACACCTCTATCAACATGGACACTGAAGAAAATATATCATAGAAAATAGCACCACATAGGGTGATTATGTGTTTTACAATCCAAAAGGCAAATAGAAAATAATAGAAAGTCCTCGTAGGCTGTGGGTAATATGCGGTGTTGGTGGAGTGTAAATTCCACAACTGTTGGGTGGATGGAGAGCATCCAATGCCTCTTCCATCCCCAGGATACTGGTAGCCGACCATATTGGAGATAGGAGGTGCTAAAGTTTGTAGAGAGGCAAAATCTGAAGGATTCATATTAGGTAAAATATGAGGGACGATCTCAAGGGCCCAACTTTCCATCAGCCGAATAATATAGGAAAATGTATTTTAATGTAAAGAAACCTATGAGACTTAGAACAATGGTAATCTTATACAATATAACAATGAGGCTTCAGATGAGCAGCGAGTTTCGGGGGACAAGAGTCTCCCATTTCATACTACTTCTGTTAGTAATTGTAATGGATAATGGGATAATTATGTTATAAAGATACAAAACAGAAAAAGCAAAACTTTACCCCTCTGGTTACAAAGCCGACACTAACACAACCTGATAGCAGATTTATTTTATTTTGTGTATTCTTGTGCTATAACATTTTATTATTGGAGCAGAGTGAAATCCGTCACATATTACTCATGTCACTTTTACATCACAAATACTTCTCAGGTTACAGACATATAAGATTATTAGTAATAAGCTGTAATATCAGTGCTATAAAGATACAACAAATCCATGTCCAGTAATATTCTCAGGGCACAGGACACTTCCTACCAATTGCACACATCTCAGTGTTGGAGCTGGGGGGCGCCATCCTGTGATTGATGGATAAATGTCTGACATTTTACTACCTCTTCCATAAATAGCGTTCAGCACCCAATAACCTGTCCACACCCCCCTTTTTGTGAAGAAGCATCTGCGAAACGGCGCTCGTTGGGCGTGAGGGAGCTGCCCCTGCACACCATCCCCTGTGCACAGCTGTGTGTTATTCTCTTCAGCAGCAGCCAGGTAGCCTTCTAATATACTATGCCTCTTCCCTTCTCCCACATTATCATGGTGGTATATCAATTATTTAGTGCTGAGCTCACTCCCCAGTATGGAATGGCAAACATTGTCTTGCACTACTGGTGACATAATATAACCGCCTCATTTATTTCTTTAAGGGTACCCAGATATTTTTTGTACTTCATTTATTCTCTGTACTTGCTGCTATATACTTGCACTGTGCACTTTAGCTATTTAGCCTGTTTATTTATATTCCTTTTCATCAACTTAGGATTAATTTAGACATACCTACAACATTGTGCTGATATGTCAACAAGTTGATAAACTAGTGTTGGGCACAGTCTCCCCCTGCATTTGGAGGTTCCCCTTTTGTCTTTTATCAATAAATTTTTATTAAGATTTTATGTACAAAAGATTATACACCGCAACAAACATGCGGACAGTTGAAAAAGTTGTCCTATAACAGCAGGACAATAAAATTCAAAGTACAAACAGATAACAGCTGAAAATTCTTCATAGTAGGGTTAGGGGATACAATGTGCAACATAGGAAGCAAGGGTAGGGATGATAGGTAATAAGATCACAGGTCCACCAATCAGGACTGGAAGGACCAGAATTTGGACACCACCCAGGGGAACCAGCGATTCCTTATTTTATTTTTGGTAAACATATCTGAGGTCAGAAGGAGCTCGTATTGGTAATGTTTATTGATTTTTTGGATAATTTCCAACTTAGAGGGGATAGTTGTTTCTCTCCAGTGATCTGCCAGACACATATGTGCTGCTATTAGAATGTGTGATACAATTGGTCTCAAATCATCAGGGAATATATGTAAACCGATCCCCAAAACCGCTAGCGGACCACTCAAACCTCCAGCCAGGCCTGTAACTGAGGTAATAATGTTAGACACTTCTTCCCAAAAAGGCCGGATGAGCGGGCAATCCCACCACACGTGCCCTAGGGAACCAACACCCGAGCAGCCCTTCCAGCAGGATCGGGGATAGGAACCATGGAATTTGGAAATCTTCAGTGGGGTGTAATACCAGTCAAAGTGAACTTTCTTAAGCTGCTCAAGATGATTTATACAGGAGGAATATTTCTGCAAGTCACCAGAAGCGGACCACCATTGGTCCAGGGTTGAGGAGAAAGCAAGAGCCCCTTCCCAGCGCCTCATATACACTTGTTTAGGACCACTACCGGGGGAATTAAACACTTTATATACTACCGAGAGGCCGTGTTTATGAGAGGAGGAAGAACTAAAAAACCGCTGTATTGGCGAGCAAACAGCATTATGGCAGGATAAGGGAAATACGCACGAATTTAAAAAATGCCGAATTTGCAGGTACTGGTAGAAGTTATTTCTGTGAAGGCCAAATTCATCCATTAGGACAGAGAAAGGTTTCAACTCCTGAATTAAGATGATATCTTTCATGACCACAATACCATTCCTCACCCAATTGCCTAACGTGAGGCCATCCACATGAAGCTCCGAGGCTCTAATAGAGATAGACTCAAATTTAATCACCTGACGAGAAGAGACCAGATCAGACCAGTAAGAAAATGCCACTTTCATTGTCTGCAAGGGAAGAGAGGGGGCAAAGGAACCAAGCATTCGGGCCTCCAGTAGAAATCTCAAAGTCCCACGCGGGGCCAAGTATTTCTCCACAAGCACCCATTTGTGAGAACTAGAATCATCATACCACTCCCTTAACGCCTCTAGAACTGCTGCTTTATGGTACAAATAAAAATTCGGGACCCCCAAACCACCATGTGAATAACTATAAAATAAGGTAGACATACTAACCCTAGGTTTCTTTCCTGCCCAAATAAATCTGCTAACAACTGCCTGCAGAAGAGAGAGAAACCTCTTGGGGAAACTCAAGGGAAGACAATGGAATAAATAAATAATTTTTGGCAGGAACATCATCTTAACTATCTGAATGCGCGCCATCCAGGAAAGGGGTAAATGTATTTGATTGTCTATGTCCTTTCGAATAGAATCAAGCAGAGTATTAAAATTCTGTTTGACAATATTGGAAAGTTTACAAATCCTTAGTCCTAGGTACGAGAAGTCATCCTGGGCCCAAGTATATGGGACAAGTGAGGAGATTCTATTTCTAACAGATGGTGGAACATTAACCGAGAAGAGAACCGATTTTCCTTCGTTTAGCTTATAATATGAAATCTTAGAAAATTCAAGGAGAGCGTTTTTGATCCCTATCAATGATCTTACACATCAGTGCAAGAGAGAATTACATCGTCTGCATATAGACCGATCTTATGCTCTACAGGGCCTATTTTAACTCCAGAGATTTCCAGGTTGAGCCTAATGGACTCCGCCAGGGGCTCCATGACTAAAGCAAAAATTATAGGGGAAAGGGGGCAACCCTGGCGGGTCCCATTAGTCAGGTCAAATCTATCAGAATAGAAGCCAGCTGCACAGACCAAAGCATTTGGTTTTTTATATAAGGCCATAATAGCACCCTTTATATTACCAGAGAAACCAAATGTGTCCAAAACGGCATCCACATAGCCCCAGTGTACCCTGTCAAATGCTTTTTCCGTATCTAGAGGCAGGAATACACCGGGGGTACCACTGGGCTCAAGAATATCCATCAAATCAATCACTCTTCAAGTGCCATCTCTAGCCTGCCTCCCTGGGACAAATCCCACTTGGTCAGGGGAGACCAGGGCCGGCAAAACTGAGAGGAGTCTATTAGCCCAGACTTTTGCATATAACTTCACATCACAATTCAAGAGAGAGAGGTCTGAAGTTACCAGGAGAGGTTGGAGGCTTCTCCAGTTTAGGAATAGTAGTGATTGTCGCAGCCAAGCTTTCAGATTGGATATCAGATGAGACCCTCCATAGTGAGAACGTTCTAACCAAAAATGGAGCCAAGATGTGCGCAAACAGGCGGTAGTAAGAATTAGAAAAACCATCTGGCCCGGGGGCAGAAAGTCTCTTAGAGGATTTAATAACCCGAACCACCTCCTCCTCAGTAAGGGGGGCATTAAGAGCAGCCAGAGCTGTGGGGGAAAGTTTGGGCAAATTTAGTTTAGCAAGGAAAGAAGAAATTTCACCCTTCGTGGGCTGGTGTGTTTTAGGATCTGACTTGAGATTATATAGTTGGGAATAGTATTCTTTAAACTCACTAGCTATATGAGTAGGGTTTAAATCTTTGGACCCGTCGTGCTTAATCAAAAAGGGAATGGCCATCCGAGCCTCCCTTTTCTTCACTCGACTTGCTAGGACTCTACCGGCTCTATCACCCAAGCTATAGAATTTGGATTTAAGCTTTTTTAGATTTTTTTCATAGGAATACAGCATAATTGATCTCAGCTGATCTCTCAGACCTCTAATAGAGTCAAGGAAAATGTCAGAGGGGTGGGCCTTCTTTGCCCTTTCCAGAAGCTGGAGTTTAGACAAAATATCATTAAATGTTTTTTAACCTTTCCCTTTTCTCCATTGCTGCAATTTTGATGAGGACACCTCTAGCAAAGGCCTTATGGGCCGCCCAAAGAGTTTCATCCGAGACCATTTGATTATCATTAATGGCAAAAAATTATTTTAATTGCCGAGTGATTTCATCGCTGGTATCTTGGTTAGTGAGGATATAATCATTTAGTTTCCATTTGGAAGGAGACCGGGTAGGACCCCCGTCTGAAATTGTTAACATAACGGGCGCGTGGTCCGACCACGTAATGGGGCCAATGTTAGTCTGGTCACAACCCAACAGTAATGAATCATCTGCTAAGATATAATCTATTCTAGAGTAGGTATTAAACCTTAGGGAGTGAAAAGAGTAGTCTCTCTCTCCTGAATGAGCATATCGCTAGATATCATGAAAACGAAACTCACGGATCAGGTGGCCCATCTCTTTTCTGGCTGGGGCTTGGTGGGAACAATCTAAGAATTTACACACAGAGACATTAAAGTCTCCGCATATCACCGAGGAACCCTTTGCTATTCCCCTAAAAGTCTCCAAAAATTTACGTATGAATCTTAACTGGCCCACATTGGGAGCATACACTGAAGCAATAGTAAATTGCACATTGTTTAGTAGACCAATTAGAATGACATATCTCCCCTCAATGTCCCCCACCACCCTTTCAAGCTGGAAGGCTACAGAGCTTTTAATGAGGAATCCCACACCCGCCCTCTTGTGGACATTATTGGCAAAAAACTGATGAGGATAATTAACATTTTTCATTCTACCATTATCCTTGGCTAATAAATGTGATTGTTGAATGCATAAAACATCACTACTCGCCCTCCCTGCCTCCTTCCAGACCCATGACCTTTTATGTGGAGAATTTAATCGCTTTAAATTTAGAGACAATACTTTTAACCCCATGGTATGTAAGGCCAGAAGTGGCTGTGATAGCCGCGAATCTGCTTCCTTTGGAGTATTAACCCTGCAGAAAGAAACGGTACAAATAGGCAAGACATAACAACAAATAACATGACATAACAATTAAAGAAAAACTGAGAAACAAGTTGCTCCTCACATAACATGACGGAGCTACACAAGGACAGACAAGCAGTCAAAGCAGTAAGAGCGAAGAAAAGATGCTTGTGAGGCAGGAACTGCAGGTGGGCTGGATGCAGCCACAAAATTTAGTAGCCAGCACCCTCTGCAGAAACAAACAAAAAAAAAATCCAGAAAAATGGAGACCACAACCTCAAAAGGCGAAAGTTATGGGAACTTCAAGCTTTAAACCATTCAGGGTTAATTCTCCTGTTCTGGGATGAACCCTTATCCAAGGAAGATGGCGGAGGGGGTGGAATATCCCAGTCCTCAAACATTTCCCAAGTTGCGCAGTAGAGAAGCAAACCCGAGTGTTACCATTTTTACTGACAATGAGCTTGATAGGGAAACCCCAACGATATATAATGCCTTTATCTCGTAGAATCTTTGTAAAAGGGGTGAATTCTCTACTCCTCACAAGCGTGCCAGCTGAGAGGTCTGGGAATACTGAAAGGTGAGCAAATCTGTCTGGCAGGGAAGGTTTCTTCTTTAAACCAAGCAGGAAGGCCTCCTTTGTTTTATAGAAGTGAATGTGGGCAATAACATCTCTGGGAATCGAAGGGTTAAGTCCTCGAGGCTTAGGGATTCTGTGAATCCGGTCCACTAAGATATATCTCCCTTCTGCTTCAGGCACAACAGCTTGAATAAAGTCCTGTAACAGGGGGAGCAAATCTTTATCATGTACTTCTTCTGGTATTCCTCTTATTCTAACATTGTTTCTCCTGGATCTGTCCTCCAGGTCCAGCATTTTAGATGTTAACTTGCGGACTTCAGCTTTAAGCTCCTCATGCTTGTCTATCAGTGCATTGTGGGCCCCTGTTAACTCCTCCATTTTGTTCTCTAAATGATCTGTGCGGTTCCCTATAGCTCCTACCTCCCCCTTCAGCTCTGCCAACATGCTCTTTATATCATTTTACATAGATTTCCTGAAGGCTGCAAAGAGGGATTTCATCTCCTCCTTTATGACAGGCTGGTTGTCAGGGCATGCCATTTCCACAGTGCCCGCAGTCTCCATGGAGCCTTCTCTACTTGAGGCAGAGGAAGTAGCAGAACGCGCTGATCCTGCAGTCTTTGCAGCATGAGGGGAGGCAGCAGCCATCTTAGCACTCCTCTCCAGCCTGGAGCCTCTGGCAAAGAAGTCAGATACCTTTCTGGGGGAGCTCCGGAGCCCGGTTTTGGACCGCCTCATCTGATCCCAGGGTGATACTAAGTGCCTGGAGAAAGATTCACCGCTGAAGGAACTGCCGGTAAGATGTGTGAGCCGCTTCACTGCCTGAAGTCGTCAGAGCTCCTGGATTATGTGACCAGCACCATGCTCTGCTAGGCCACGCCCCCTTTTGTCTTTTACATCACATATTTTATTTATTTATAATTCAAAATATATATGTTTTAATCTTAAATCTTCTCACCTCCTTCTTTTATGGCACCATACCATTTAAGAATGTTATTAATTTTATTACCTCTGTAAGAAACAACTTTATTGGGAATGTGAAATCCCTATAAAGATGGCGCTTATCAGACTGCAGATCACCGCGTGTATGTAGGTGTAAGGGAACCTGCCATGTAATATGAGGCTAATAACATGCAGATATGGGGCTAATCTGCAGGCTAACAGCGCTGTGACACCGTGTGTCCCTCGCACTGAGAGCCCCGCTGCCAGGAGGAAATGGACGCTATTCCCCCAGGCAGCGTTAGGGTCTCAGTCAGCGCTCTGTGCATATGAAATGGTGAAATAACGTTTGTTTCCTTCTCCAATTCCTTCACAGGCTCCATCATCTTCCAATGTTACAGGTCTCCTTTATCACATAGAAATAAATAGAGAAGAAATATTTGGCCACAACGATCAAAGGTATGTGTGGAGAAAAAAGGGCACAGAATTTCAGGAAAAGAACATCCTGCCGACCATGAAGCATAGGGGTGGATCAATCATGGTTTGGGGTTATGTTGCAGCCATTGGCACGGGGAACATTTCATGGGTAGAGAGAAGAATGGATTCAATTAAATGAAATTTCAACAAATTCTTGGTGCAAACATAACACCATCTGTAAAAAAGCTGAAGGTGAGAAGAGGATGACTTCTACAAATGGATAATGATCCTAAACATGTCAAAATCCACAATAGAGAACCTCAAAAGGTGCAAGCTGAAGGTTTTATACTGTCCCTCACAGTCCCCTGATCTGAACATCATTGAAAATCTGTGACTAGACCTCAAAATAGCAGAGGATGCAAGACACCCCAGGAATCTCACAGAACTGGGAGAGATTTCCCAGGAACAATGGATGAAAATCCATCAAACAGGAACCGAAAGACTCTTTTCTGGTTACAAAAAGCATTTACAATCTGTGATACTTTCAAAAGGGGGCGCTACTACTAGGTACTAACCATAAATACTCCTGGAAAAACAATGCATGCTTAGACTGTCATCTAATAGCAGAACATGCTAAATCATAATAAGCATACTACCTGAATGTATGTGCAAGGGGATAATGGCCAATGTATTATCACACCCAAAGACCAAAGAAAAAACGATCCAACATCCCAAATATTTATGTAACGTAGAAAAGTTTATTTATTAATAGCTAAATCAGGTACAAGGAGAGAAGGGATGGATAAAACATGCATGCCTGCACGGGCATGGGCGCACAAACAAGGATCACCAATCCATGTGGTAATAGAATCACTGTCATTTATGGATTTATTGCTTATCGTTATATAAATATTTGGGATGTTGGAATATTTTTTGTGGTCTTTGGGTATAAAAGGTACTAACTATGCAGGGTGCCTAAACTTTTGCAGTGGTCCATTTTCCTTTTAGTAATTTTTAAAGTGTAAAAAATGACATTTTTCTTCCCTAAAATACAGGAAATGTGTCATCTTTAACTTTAAGCATTTTAGCTATCATTTCTGCTTCAATTTGGTTATCTGTTCACAATAACAGTCATTTTGACCAGGGTGCCAAAATTTTTACATGTCACTGTAAGACAGGAGAGAGAAAGGACCCCTCTGTCCATAAGAGCTTACACTCCACGAGAGAGAGAGAGCGAGAGAGAGGACCTCACTGACCATAAAAGCTTACACTCTTCAGGGGAAAAAGAGAGAGGACCCCACTGACCATAAGAGCTTACATTCTACAGGAGAGGATCTCACTGACCATAAGAGCTTACACTCTACAGAAGAGAGAGAGGACCCTGTTGACCAAAAGAGCTTACATTCTACAGGAGAGGACCTCACTGACCATAAGAGCTTACACTCTACAGAAGAGAGAGAGGACTCGATTGACCAAAAGAGCTTACACTCTACAGGAGAGAGAGAGAGGACCTCACTGACTATAAGCGCTTACCCCACTGTACCAGGTATGATAATCCACCCTATGTCATAGCGGTGGGGCGTTTTTAAAAGGTCCACATGGACATGCTGTAATACATTATCCCTCTCTCTGATGTTACGGCAGTGCGGGGAATGGTGTCAGGCAAGTTTTTTTATTTGTGAACCACTAATCACATTTTAGAGTATGAAGTCATGTGAAACTGTGAATTTCAGGAAATTGGACTCACTCTCGATCCTCTGCGGTTTGAACCACTCATATCTAACATACAGTCATGGCCAAAAGTATTGACACCCCTGCAATTCTGTCAGATAATACTCAGTTTCTTCCTGAAAATGATTGCAAACACAAATTCTTTGGTATTATTATCTTCATTTAATTTGTCTTAAATGAAAAAACACAAAAAGAATTGTCCTAAAGCCAAATTGGATAAAATTCCACATCAAACATAAAAAGAGGGTGGACAAAAGTATTGGCACTGTTCGAAAAATCATGTGATGCTTCTCTAATTTGTGTAATTAACAGCACCTGTAACTTACCTGTGGCACCTAACAGGTGTTGACAATAACTAAATCACACTTGCAGCCAGTTGACATGGATTAAAGTTGACTCAACCTCTGTCCTGTGTCCTTGTGTGTACCACATTGAACATGGAGAAAAGAAAGAAGACCAAAGAACTGTCTGAGGACTTGAGAAACCAAATTGTGAGGAAGCATGAGCAATCTCAAGGCTACAAGTCCATCTCCAAAGACCTGAATGTTGCTGTGTCTACCGTGCGCAGTGTCATCAAGAAGTTTAAAGCCCATGGCACTGTGGCTAACCTCCCTAGATGTGGACGGAAAAGAAAAATTGACAAGAGATTTCAACGCAAGATTGTGCGGATGTTGGATAAAGATAAAGACAAACATCCAAACAAGTTAAAGCTGCCCTGCAGTCCGAGGGTACAACAATGTCAACCCGTACTATCCGTCGGCGTCTGAATGAAAAGGGACTGTATGGTAGGAGACCCAGGAAGACCCGACTTCTTACCCCGAGACATAAAAAAGCCAGGCTGGAGTTTGCCAAACCTTACCTGAAAAAGCCTAAAACGTTTTGGAAGAATGTTCTCTGGTCAGATGACACAAAAGTAGACCTTTTTGGGCAAAGGCATCAACATAGAGTTTACAGGAGAAAAAAAGAGGCATTCAAAGAAAAGAACATGGTCCCTACAGTGAAACATGGCGGAGGTTCCCTGATGTTTTGGGGTTGCTTTGCTGCCTCTGGCACTGGACTGCCTGACCGTGTGCATGGCATTATGAAGTCTGAAGACTACCAACAAATTTTGCAGCATAATGTAGGGCCCAGTGTGAGAATGCTGGGTCTCCCTCAGAGGTCATGGGTCTTCCAGCAGGACAATGACCCAAAACACACTTCAAAAAGCACTAGAAAATGGTTTGAGAGAAATCACTGGAGACTTCTAAGGTGGCCAGCAATGAGTCCAGACCTGAATCCCATAGAACACCTGTGGAGAGATCTAAAAATGGCAGTTTGGAGAAGGCACCCTTCTAATATCAGGGACCTGGAGCAGTTTGCCAAAGAAGAATGGTCTAAAATTCCAGCAGAGCATTGTAAGAAACTCATTGATGGTTACCGGAAGCGGTTGGTTGCAGTTATTTTGACGAAAGGTTGTGCAACCAAGTATTAGGCTGAGGGTGCCAATACTTTTGTCTGGCCCATTTTTGGAATTTTGTGTGAAATGATCAATGTTTTACTTTTTGCTTCATTCTCTTTTGTGTTTTTTCATTTAAGACAAATTAAATGACGATAATAATACCAAAGAATTTGTGTTTGCAATCATTTTCAGGAAGAAACTGAGTATTATCTGACAGAATTGCAGGGGTGTCAATACTTTTGGCCATGACTGTATATGCATATATACCCCTTTCCCACCTTAGACGTATAGGTACACCCAAGGTCGCCTCCTCCTGTTGCTGCAGGCTCCAACAGCAGCTGGTGAAATCACGATCCACCTGCAGCTATTAATATGTTAAATGCCGCTGTCAATCTCTGGCATCTAACATGATCGTGCCGGAAGCCTCCCACAAGCCCCGCCCATCGGCTCACGTGTCACATGACTGTGGGTCGCCGATGGGTTGGTATGACAACCCGGGGTCTGCAGGAGTCCCCTGTGGTTGTCATTGTCTGATAGCTATGAGCGCCCCCCAGTGGTTGGTGCGCTTAGCTGATGAGCATTTTAGTTACACATAGCAGGGCTAAAGGACCTTCTATGTGTGGAACAAGCGATCAGAAGATCGCAGCTTCAAGTCTCTTAAGGGGACTATTAAAGCAAGTAAAAAATGTTTTAAAAATATTAAAAAATAAACAAATAAATAAAAGATTATATCACCCCCCATTCCCAATAAAACAATGAATAAATTATTCACATATTAGGCATCGCCGCGTTCAGATTCGCCTGATCTATCAATATATAAAAATTATTAATCCGATTAGTAATTGACGTAACGAGAGAAAAATCAACTCTGCAGAATTACGTTTTTTTGGTCGCCGCAATATTGGATTAAAATGCAATAACGGGCGATGAAAAGATCGTATCTGCACCAAAATGGTATCAGTAAAAATATCAGCTCAGCGAGCAAAGAATAAGCCCTCACTCCACCTGAGATCACGAAAAATGGAGACGCTACGGGTATCAGGAAATGGGGACTTTTTTTTTTTAGAAATATTGGATTTTTTTAAATAAAAAAGAACCTAGACGTGTTTGGTATTTACAAATTCGTAATGACCTGGAGAATCATAATGGCAGGTCCGTTTTAGCATTTGGTGAATATGGTAAAAAAATTGAAAAAAAAACAATTGTGGAATTGCACTTTTTTTTTGCAATTTCACCGCAGTTTGAATTTTTCCCATTTTGCAGTACACTATATGGCAAAACCAATGGTGTCAATCAAAAGTACAACTCGTCCCCCAAAAAACAAGCCCTACACGGCCATATTGACGGAAAAATAACAACGTTATGGCTCTGGGAAGAAGGGGAGCAAAAAAACGGAAACTTAAAAATGGAAACTCCCAAGGTGGTGAAGGGGTTAATTGATGTGATCTGCAGAATCTACTGGGTCACTTTATTATTATGGTGGAATTACAATTTGTTTTTCACTGTTTCACTTCACTTGGGATTATTTTCTCCCCATTCTTCAGCACATTATGTGGTAACATGAAGGGAGACTTTCATAATTACATTTCATCCTGCAAAAATCCGTCCTTCATGGAATATACATTACACATCAGTAGGGCGAGTGTCTCCTGCATCTCCTCGCTCCCCGCACAGGTCATTAGGAGGGTCACCTAAGGCTCTTTCTAGCCTGGAGGGGATGGATCTGAGGAAACCGTGTTGGAAATCCGCTGTCAGAAACACATAAATGATTGGATTCAGGCAACTGTTCAGACAAGCCAGGCTGGTAATGATAGTGTGTACAGTAAGGAATGTTATGTAATACGTATAATAGGGTATTATGTATACACCATAATACCAGAATATTAGTAGCCAGATGTAATATGGGAACCAGCAGATGAAGAAACACGATATAACAGTGGTGATGATCCTGGAGGATCTCTGAGATCTCTGGGATCTCTTACTTTTTCTAAGTTTGTAGAAAATGGTGACATAAGAGGTGACGATGATGAGAAACGGGATCACACACATTATAACCAATCTGATCCACTGCATGGTCAGATATAACTCTGGGTTATAATCATATATGTAATAATAACCAAATAGACACCATTCACGTAGATCACCTACATGGTATCTATACACATAATACACAGCACCGGCCACAGTGACGCTCAGCCCCCAGATGATCGCTGCACTGATTCTCACCAGGCTACGAGATCTATGAACTTTGGCCCAGAATGGCCACATGACGGACACCCAGCGGTCAATGCTCATGGCCGTCAGGAGGAGAACACTGGCGCTCATGTTCACATTAAACAGAAACATGTTCACTATACAATGTGCAGGATGTGGGATGTGTGAGAAAAGTGCAGCCCAGTCAGCAATTCTCAGGGGGAGAGAGGAGCAGCACAGGAAGTCGGCGATGGCCAGGTGGAGGAACCACACGGCACTGATTGTGTTCTTCATCCTGAATCCGGCAATCCAGATGACTAATCCATTACCGATAATCCCGAGAGCAAAAACAACACTGTATAATGTAATGGACGCCTTCTGTAGAATCTTATAATAATCTATCATGTTGTATTCATCAGGTGACCTGAGAAGACAGAATAGAGCAGACATTAGGGGAATGAAGACTTTATAGTTCCATCAGTTTCCCCCTTGTACATGGAGGACGGGGGCTGACATCACAGTGGGATCACAAGGTGGAGCGGTTTTAATACAAATGTTTCCCTGCGTTTCACCTGTAAAGTCTCTGAGGTTCCCGCGATCTCCTGCACACAGCTCGGGTTTTTCTCCGCAGTATTTCGTACAATACCTTGGTTTCTGCAGAATGCAGCACGTCACTTATTTCAGCATTTTTTCTGCATTTTTCAGCCATTAAAAGCAATAGGGGAGCGAAAAATGCTGAAAAAATGCTGAAAAATCGCAGATATCAGTTTTGCTGCATTTTTGGTGCCAAAACCTGATGAACTTGAATCTGATTTTTTTATGCACTAAACTTTATCAGCATGAACAAGAGACAAATGTACCCCGACAACAACGCAACAAAAACTAAGCAAAACCGGGATTTTTTGAAGCAAGTTTCTTACTGCCGAGAGAGAAGGTTTTTCCTGCAGAAAAAATGCAGAAAAAATGCAACATGTGAACATGGACTAATATAGAAGCAAACAAGGACAAAATAAAAGCAAAAAACAAAATTTAAAGGGACAAAAGATATAGGCAAAATAAAGGGTGGAAAGGGTTAAGGATGAGAATTGGGAAGGAAAAATATGGTTTATTAAGGGACATGGAGAAAAGAGAAACATTAAAAATTACAGGGATAGAAGGAAAATGAAAAAGCTTAGTCTGTCCAGACAGGCAGGGAAAGGGTTACGGTACACAGATAAGATCCCTTATATATAAAACATATAGGAGGTAGGAGGGGAGAGAAGGAATGGGAAAGGCAAGGAAAGAAAAGGGAAAGGAAGAACAGCTGTAACCAGGAGGAGACAAGACTATAGAGAAATACTGACTGTTACATAATGGAGGATACTGTCTGCTGGAGTCTAATAGCGGCGCAGTTTTCATGGAATCACAGCCACTCTGCTTGGACAGTCAGACACAGCAGAACATTCATGTAAAAACAGCAGAAAATACGCAGCATTTACGCTACATGTGAACACGGTCTAAATGTCCAAGCAACGTGGACGTGATTCCATGAAATCTCCGCTCTCTGAGGTCTGAAGACGCTGCTGAACTCTGCGGTTTTGGTGCTTTGTTTCTCTATAGGCTTCTTCTGGAAAAAACACACATAAAACACTGTTAGGCTATGTGCACACGTTACGGATTTGCCTGTGGAATTTTCTGCTCAATTTCTTCCTCTCTTAGCAGAAAACGCAGTTAGAAATCCGCGCGTTTTTGATGCAGATTTTCATGTATTTTTCTATGAGGATTTGTAAGATAAATAAAGATATGTTATTTACCAACAAAAAAGACAATTGTGATGTCGTTTCTTTGTCCAACCTCTTCTCTTACAAGCTCCATTGAAGACCATAATATCATCACACACCATGTTCTAAAGTCATGTTTACACACACAAAACTAATAGAAGTGAATCTCTATAGATATTAGTGATGGGCGAGCAGTAAAATGCTCGGGTGCTCGTTGCTCGGGTCGACCAATTGGAATACTCGGGTACTCCGCCAGAACAACGAGCCCAATGTAAGTCTATGGGAGACAAGAGCATTTTTACCGCGATCCCCCCCGGGGTCCTTTTAAGGTCTAAAAATGTCTGAAAATGATGGAAACACTGCTCAAATGGGGACATCATGGGGATCGCCCCCGGAAGCAATCCTGACTCCTAGATCACAGCTGTAAATAATGTTGTCAGAGGTTCATGCCATTTTTACCGGTTTACCAAAAAATATACCTAAACGTAACCAAAACGGATTTTGCTGGGAAATATGTTAAAGTACATCCTTTCCAGGTTAATGACTTGTATATAAGGCAAAATAAATAACCCCAGACCAAAATGTTCCTCCCCCACTTGGGCTATGTTCAGACGCAGCGTTTTTGAAGCGTTTTTCAACTTTAACATTGCTTTCAACCAAAACAAATGCATTCACTGGGAAATGTCATTGTAACGTTTACCAACCCTAGCTGCCATGTGGTGTGCGACACATAAGCAGACACATCTTGCTTCATTTATGAAGGAGAGACTCACAGTCACAGAGCCTAGTTTTCACCGGGGCATCAGGCAGCATTAATCTTCTAAGGCCTCATACTCATTTGCGATAAAAAACTCGGTCCGTTTTCTGGATTCTATGCGAGTGTAATGCGATTTCAGTGTGATTTTTCCATATGACATCCGTATTCAATGCGACTTTAACATGAGGCTTTACATTGAGCAGTTCTCTCCATGTAAAAACTCATGTTAAAACAGCATTGTAAAAAAACAAACTGTACACATCATTTTAAAACAAAATAATCTTCAAAACACACACACACACATATATATATGTATATATATATATATATGATAGACATAGATAGCAGAATAGCCGTTCATTTGTCGGCTTTTGTAAAATAATTGCAAAAGCCGACATGATAGGAGACATGGATTACATACAGTAAACCATTTTATTTCATTTATTTTTTTATATGTACATATATACACATAGAGTACCTACATATATACACATATCAGTGACACACACACAGCTATATATATATGGACCAGATATCACCTCCCTACTAACCAGAATCCCTCAATGTCTGTCCACTATTTCATCCTTCTTCTCCGCTAGATTTCTGAAACTCAACATGGACAAAACAGAATTCATCATCTTTCCCCCATCTCACGTGACCCCCCCTACGAACCTATCAATTACAGTAACTGACTGCCCACTCTCCCCAGTCCCACAAGCTCGCTGCCTCGGAGTAATCCTTGACGCTGATCTCTCCTTCAAACCACATATCCAAGCCCTTTCCACTTCCTGCCGACTTCAACTCAAAAATATTTCACGAATCCGTTCATTCCTCACCCAAGAATCTGCAAAAACCCTAGTCCATGCCCTCATCATCTCTCGCCTTGACTACTGCAACCTCATGCTCTGTGGCCTCCCCTCAAACACCCTCGCACCCCTCCAATCTATTCTAAACTCTGCTGCCCGACTAATCCACCTGTCCCCCCGCTATTCCCCAGCTTCTCCCCACTGTCAATCCCTTCACTGGCTCCCAATTGCCCAGAGACTCCATTACAAAACCCTAACCATGACATACAAAGCCATCCACAACCTGTCTCCTCCATACATCTGTGACCTCGTCTCCCGGTACTTTCCTGCACGCAACCTCCGATCCTCACAAGATCTCCTTCTCTACTCCCCTCTTATCTCCTCTTCCCACAATCGCATACAAGATTTCTCTCGCGCATCACCCCTACTCTGGAACTCTCTACCACAACATATCAGACTCTCACCTACCATCGAAACCTTCAAAAAGAGCCTGAAGACCCACCTCTTCCGACAAGCCTACAACCTGCAGTAACCACTGATCGACCAAACAGCTGCATGACCAGCTCTACCCTCGCCTACTGTATTATCACCCATCCCTTGAAGATTGTGAGCCCTCGCGGGCAGGGTCCTCTCTCCTCCTGTACCAGTTATGACTTGTATCGTTTAAGATTATTGTACTTGTTTTTATGTATACTCCTCCTTACATGTAAAGCGCCATGGAATAAATGGCGCTATAACAATAAATAATAATAATAATAATAATAATAATAAATAAATAATGTATATCTAATATATAAAGCTCAAAGTGTGTATGTGTGTATGTGTGTATGTATGTGTGTATGTATGTATGTATGTGTGTGTGAATGTGTGTATGTCCGGGATAGGCATCCGCACCGTCGCAGCTACAGCCACAAAATTTGGCACAGTCACACGTCTGGACCCCGAGAGCGTCCTAAGTATGTTGTGAGGTGAAATTTTAACCCCGCGCGTTTCAATTCACCAAACAATTTTGCCCCTATCTACATACTGGGGAAAAAGTGTGCGCGCATCAAGCCCCGCCCCTCATTATGATGTCATAATGCCCCTATATACATAATGGGGAAACAGTGTGTGCGTATCAAGCCCCGCCCCTCATTATGATGTCACAATGATTGCCATGGCGACACTGATGTCATCATAGGTTGCAAGCCCCGCCGCTCATTATGATGTCATAATGGTTGACTGTGAGATGGAGGATGTGTGATGGGTATATGGACAGGGGACTATGGGATGGAGGATATGTATGATGGGTATATGGGCACTCAACTATGGGATGGAGGATATGTATGATGGGTATATGGGCATGGGACTATGGGATGGAGGATGTGTGATGGGTATATGGGCACTCGACTATGGGATGGAGGATATGTATGATGGGTATATGGGCATGGGACTATGGGATGGAGGAATTGTGATGGGTATATGGGCACTCGACTATGGGATGGAGGATATGTATGATGGGTAAATGGGCATGGGCCTATGGGATCGTTGATATGTATGATGGGTATATGGGCACGGGCCTATGGGATCGTGGATATGTATGATGGGTATATGGGCACAGGACTATGGGATGGAGGATAATTATAATTTGTTATAACTAACCACAGTTAGTTACTATGCCTGGGCAGCGCCGGGCTCTTCAGCTAGTTATATATATGTAACATATAATATATATATACATATGTGTAATTAAAAACTAAATATATAATATATATTTAGCCCCTTAATCCCATGTGACGTACTATCCCGTCCATGTACCCTGGCACTTAATTCCCAGGGACGGAATAGTACGTCACAGTGATTAGCGGCGCCCACGTGGCGAGCGCCGCTGATCGCAGCCGGGTGTCAGCTAATTATCACAGCTGACACCCGGCACAATATGTCAGGGGTGGTTTCGGACTGCCCCCAACACGTTAATCCCTTGCACACCGCGATCAAACATGATCGCGGTGTACCGGGGGTTAAAGGGAAGCATCGGCAGGGAGGGGGCTTCCCTGTGCCCCCCACAGCAGCACAATGTGCAGCGCTGCTGCGGGGGTCTCTTTCCCTACAGGTCCCCGGATCCAAGATGGCGACGGGGACCTTCGGGGGCCTGTAGGGAGCTGACTTCCTCAGTGCCTGCAAAGCGCAGGCATGAGGAAGTCTGCGTCTATGCCTGTGACAGATCGCTGATCTGTCACAGTGATCTATAATGTGACAGGTCAGCGATCTGTCACAGGACAGTGATGTCCCCCCTGGGACAACCTAATAAAGTTTTTTTAAAAAAAAGTGTAAAAATAATTTTAAAGAAATTGCTAAATAAAATAAGAAAAAAACAATAAAAGTTCACATATTTGGTATCGATGCGTCCATAATGACCTGCCATATAAAATTGGCCCATTAGTTAACCCATTTAGCGAACCCCTTAAAAAATAAAAATAAAAAACGAAGCAAAAATAATGATTTATTATCATACCGCCGAACAAAAAGTGCATTAACGCGCGATCAAAAAGATGCATATAAATATCCATGGTACAGCTGAAAACATCATCTTGTCCCGCAAAAAACAAGCTGCCATACAGCATCATCAGCGAAAAAATAAAAAAGTCATAGCTCGCAGAATAAATCGACGCAAAAATAATTATTTTTTATATAAAATAGTTTTCATTGCATAAAATCGACAAAACATAAAAAAAAGACATAAATGAGGTATCACTATAATCGTACTGACCCAAAGAATAAAACCGCTTTATCAATTTTACCGCACGCGGAACGGTGTAAACCCACCCCCAAAAGAAATTCATGAAATGCTGGTTTTTGTTCATTTTGCGTCCCAAAAATCGGAATAAAAAGCGATCAAAAAATGTCACGTGCCCGAAAATTATACCAATGAAAACGAAAACTCGTCCTGCATAAAATAAGACCTCACATGACTCGGTGGGTCAAAATCTGGAAAAATTATAGCTCTCAATATGTGGTGATGCAAAAACTATTTTTACAATAAAAAGCGTCTTTTAGCGTGTGACAGCTGCCAAACATAAAAACCACCATAAATAGTAAATCAAACCCCCCGTTATCACCCCCTTAGTTAGGGAAAAATAATAAAATTAAAAGAAAATGTATTTATTTCCATTTTCCCATTAGGGTTAGGGCTAGGGTTAGGGCTGAGATTAGGGTTAGGGGTATGTTGGGGTTAGGGTTGGATTTTGAATTGGGGGGTTTCCACTGTTTGGGCACATCAGGTGCTCTCCAAATGCAACATGGCGTCGGATCTCAATTCCAGCCAATTCTGCGTTGAAAAAGTCAAATGGTGCTCCTTCCCTTCCAAGCTCTGCCATGCGCCCAAACAGTGTTTTACCCCCACATATAGGGTATAAGCCTACTCAGCACAAATTGCAAAACAACTTTTGGGGTCCAATTTCTCCTGTTACCCTTAGGAAAATATAAAATTGGGGGGCAAAAATATCATTTTTGTGGAAAAAAATGTTTTTTTTATTTTCAAGCCCGGGCGTTATAAACTTCTGTGAATCACTTGGGGGTTCAGAGTGCTCACCACACATCTAGATAAGTTCCGTGGGGGGTCTAGTTTCCAAAATGGGGTCACTTGTGGGAGGTTTCCACAGTTTAGGTACATCAGGGGCTCTCCAAAAGCAACATGACACCCGCAGACCATTCCATCAAAGTCTGCCTTCCAAAATGTCACTACTTCCCTTCCAAGCCCCGACGTGTGCCCATACATTAGTTTTCTCTCACATATTAGGTATCAGCGTACTCAGGACAAATTGGACAAGAATTTTTGGGGTCCAATTTCTCCTGGTACTCTTGGGAAAATAAAAAAATTGGGGACTAATTGATCATGTTTGCGAAAAAAATACGATTTTTTTATTTTCATGCCCGGGCATTATAAACTTCTGTGAAGCCCTTGGGGGTTCAAAATGCTCACCACACATCTAGATAAGTTCTTTAGGGGGTCTAGTTTCCTAAATGGGGTCACTTGTGGGAGGTTTCCACAGTTTAGGTACATCAGGGGCTCTCCAAAAGCAACATGACACCCGCAGACCATTCCATCAAATTCTGCATTCCAAAATGTCACTACTTCCCTTCCGAGCCACGACGTGTGCCCATACAGTAATTTTCTCCCATATATGGGGTATCAGCGTACTCAGGACAAATTGGACAACAACTTTTGGGGTCCAATTTCTCCTGGTACCCTTGGGAAAATAAAAAAATTGTTGACTAAAAGATCATGTTTGTGGAAAAAATACGATTTTTGTATTTTCACGCCCAGGCATTATAAACTTCTGTGAAGCACTGGGGAGTTCAAAGTTCTCACCACACATCTATTTAAGTTCCTTCGGGGGTCTAGTTTCCAAAATGGTGTCATTTGTGGGGGTTTTCCACTGTTTTGGTACATCAGGTGTTTTCCAATCGCAACATGGTGTCCGATCTCAATTCCAGCCAAAAACGTCAAATGGCGCTGCTTCCCTTTCGAGCTCTGCCATGCGCCCAAATAGTGGTTTACCCCCACATGTGGGGTATCAGCGTACTCAGGACAAATTGCACAATAACTTTTAGGGTCCTGTTACCCTTGGGAAAATAAAAATTGGGGGTGAAAAGATCATTTTTGTGGAAAAAATATGATTTTTTAATTGTACCGCTGTACTTTATAAACTTCTGTGAAGCCCTTGTGGGTTCAAAGTTCTCACCACATATCTAGATAAGTTCCTTGGGGGGTCTAGTTTCCAAAATGGGGTCACTTGTGGGGGGGGTTCCACTGTTTAGGTACATCAGGGGCTCTCCAAACGTGACATGGCATCCGATTTGAATTCCAGCCAATTTTGCATTGAAAAAGTCAAACGGCGCTCCTTCCCTTCTGAGCTCTGCCATGCGCTGAAACAGTGGTTCCCCCCACATATCAGGTATCAGCGTACTCAGGACAAATTGCACAATAATTTTTGCAGTCCAATTTCTACTGTTACCCTTGGTAAAATAAAAAAAATTGAACCTGAATTATTTTTTTTGTGAAAAAAAGTTAGATGTTCATTTTTTTAAAATATTCAAGAAATTCCTGTGACGCACCTAAAGAGTTAATAAACTTCTTGAATGTGGTTTTGAGCACCTTAAGGGGTGCAGTTTTTAGAATGGTGTCACTTTTGGGTATTTTCTATCATATAGACCCCTCAAGGTGGCTTCAAATGTGATGTGGTCCGTAAAAATAAAATGGTGTTGCAAAAATGAGAAATCGCTGGTCAATTTTTAACCCTTATAACTTCCTAACAAAAAAAAATTTGGTTCCAAAATTGTGCTGATGTAAAGTAAACATGTGGGAAATGTTAGTTATCAAGTTTTTTGTGTGCCGTATCTCTGTGATTTAAGGGAATAAAAATTCAAAGTTGGAAAATTGCGAAATTTTCGCCAAATTTCTATTTTTTTCACAAATAAACGCAAGTTATTTGAATGAAATTTTACCACTATCATGAAGTACAATATGTCACGAGAAAACAATGTCAGAAACACCAGGATCTATAGAAGCGTTCCAGAGTTATGACCTCATAAAGGGACAGTGGTCAGAATTGTAAAAATTGGCCTGGTCATTAACGTGCAAACCACCCTTGGGGGTTAAGGGGTTAAAATTTCCAAGCACTAAATTTTGTATTTATATTCAGAAAATGAGAAATGGTCAGAATAACAAAAATGCAGTGCTTGCAGACCTCAAATAATGCTAAGAAAACAAGTTCATAATCATTTAGAAACAACAATGCTAATGTTTTCACTCATGAAGCGTTCAGAAATCAATATTTTGAGGAATAACCATGATTGGTAATCACAGCTTTCATGCGTCTTGGCTGCTTGCCACCAGTCTTTCACACTGATTTTGGGTGACCTTATGCCACTCCTGGTACAAAAATTTAAGCAGCTCTTGTTTGATGGGTTGTGACTGTCCATCTTCCTCTTGATTACATTCCAGAAGTTTTCAATGGGGTTCAGGTCTGGAGATTGGGCTGTCCATGACAGGGATTTGATGTGGTGGTTCTTCATCCACACATTGACCTAGCTGCGTGGCATTGTGCATTGTACTGCTGGAAAAACTAGTCCTCAGAGTTGGGGAACGTTGCCTGAGCAGAAGGAATCAACTGTTTTTCCAGGATAACCTTGTATGCAGCTTGATTCATACATCCTTCGCAAAGATTAACCTGCCCAATTCCAGCCTTGCTGAAGCATCCCCAGATCATCACCGATCCTCCACCAAATTTCACAGTGGGTGTAAGACACTGTGGCTTGTACGCCTCTCCAGGTCTCCGTCTAACCATTAGATGACCAGGTGTTGGACAAAGCTGAAAATTAGACTCATCAGAAAAGATTACCTTACTCCAGTCCTCTATGGTCCAATCCTTATGGTCTTTGGCAAACTTCAGCCTGGCTCTCCTTTGCTTCTCATTGATGAAAGGCTTTTTTCTAGCTTTACATGACTTGAGCCCTGCCTCTAGGAGCCTGTTACGAACTGTACTTGCTGTGAACTTCACCTCAGCAGCCATTTCCCATTCCTTTTGTAGGTCACTTGATGTCATCCTGCGGTTGCTGAGTGACATTCGAATAAGAGGACGGCCATCCCGGTCAGTGGAGAGTCATTTTCGCCGGTCTGTAGCTTTGTTGTCCTCAATATCTGCAGCTTGACCTCGTTGTAATGGACTGCCTTCTTAGAAATTTTAAGAATGGAGGCAACACAGGCTCGGACTGGCCCATTGGTAACAGGAGAATCCCCTGATGGGCCCCTGTGCAGATCTGGGCCCCCAGCCCTACTGTATGAGAAGTACTTGGCATAATTCAATTGATTCTGTATAGAAAAAGGCAATATCTAATCATTCATTAATCAAACTCCCCAGTTTATTATTATATAGAGATATAGGTAAATTTGTGAAAAGGGTAGTGTAATATTCGTATGCAGGTGGGTCCCCAAAGTCAGTGTTACTGGTGGGCCCTTGGCACCCCAGTCCGACACTGAGGCAACACGACCCTCACTGTATCCCTCTGCTAGTAAAGCCAGAATTGAGCCCTTCTTTTCCTCACTCAAGACTTATCTTTTCAACTCCTTTGGCATGGTTAGAAGTTATTTTTTCATTCCTTTTACTTTTGGGATATTACTAGCACTTGTTTTCCATCCAGCTTGTACTATTTCTAGAGGATTGTGAACACCACAGCAGGGTTTTTTTTCATACCTAATCAGAAGCACATTACGTAGAATGAGGTGTCCTCTGGTTGGAATTCAACTGACACTGGAATGGAATGGCTGTCAGACATGTCGAGAAGCTGATTTTTACAAAACTGTGCAGTGGCCTCTTAATTTTTGCCAGAGCTGTATATGGCTGATCTGTGCCAGGTCACAGGAGGAGAGGAGTCAGGGGTCACATGATCAGGTGCCTCAGTGTATGCAGGACTCTGCTGTGCTGGTTGTCATGGTGCTGGATGAGGGGAAGTTTCTGTGTGGCGTCAGGAGGGGTTTACAGGGTGGATGTAGCAGAGCCGTGTGTGTACGAGGTGTACGGAGCGGAGCCGTGTGTGTACGAGGTGTACGGAGCGGAGCCGTGTGTGTACGAGGTGTACGGAGCGGAGCCGTGTGTGTACAAGGTGTACGGAGCGGAGCCGTGTGTGTACGGAGCAGAGCCGTGTGTGTACGAGGTGTACGGAGCAGAGCCGTGTGTGTATGAGGTGTACGGAGCGGAGCCTTGTGTGTACGAGGTGTGCGGAGCGGAGCCGTGTGTGCACGAGGTGTACGGAACGGAGCCATGTGTGTACGAGGTGTACGGAGCGGAGCCGTGTGTGTACGGAGCAGAGCCGTGTGTGTTCGAGGTGTACGGAGCAGAGCCGTATGTGTATGAGGTGTACGGAGCGGAGCCGTGTGTGTACGAGGTGTGCGGAGCAGAGCCGTGTGTGTACGAGGTGTACTGAGCGGAGCCGTGTGTGTACGAGGTGTACGGAGCGGAGCCCTGTGTGTACGAGGTGTACGGAGCGGAGCCCTGTGTGTACGAGGTGTACGGAGCGGAGCCCTGTGTGTACGAGGTGTACGGAGTGGAGCCGTGTGTGTACGAGGTGTACGGAGCGGAGCCACGTGTGTACGAGGTGTACGGAGCGGAGCCGCGTGTGTACGAGGTGTACGGAGCAGAGCCATGTGTGTACGAGGTGTACGGAGCGGAGCCAGGTGTATACGAGGTGTACGGAGCAGAGCCAGGTGTATACGAGGTGTATGGAGCGGAGCCAGGTGTATACGAGGTGTACGGAGCGGAGCCACGTGTGTACGAGGTGTACGGAGCTGAGCCAGGTGTATACGAGGTGTACGGAGAGGAGCCACGTGTGTACGAGGTGTACGGAGCGGAGCCGTGTGTGTACGGAGCAGAGCCGTGTGTGTTCGAGGTGTACGGAGCAGAGCCGTGTGTGTATGAGGTGTACGGAGCGGAGCCGTGTGTGTACGAGGTGTGCGGAGCGGAGCCGTGTGTGTACGAGGTGTACTGAGCGGAGCCGTGTGTGTACGAGGTGTACGGAGCGGAGCCCTGTGTGTACGAGGTGTACTGAGCGGAGCCCTGTGTGTACGAGGTGTACTGAGCGGAGCCCTGTGTGTACGAGGTGTATGGAGCGGAGCCCTGTGTGTACGAGGTGTACGGAGCGGAGCCGTGTGTGTACGAGGTGTACGGAGCGGAGCCACGTGTGTACGAGGTGTACGGAGCTGAGCCGTGTGTGTACCAGATGTACGGAGCGGAGCCGCGTGTGTACGAGGTGTACGGAGCAGAGCCATGTGTGTACGAGGTGTACGGAGCGGAGCCAGGTGTATACGAGGTGTACGGAGCGGAGCCAGGTGTATACGAGGTGTATGAAGCGGAGCCAGGTGTATACGAGGTGTACGGAGCGGAGCCGCGTGTGTACGAGGTGTACGGAGCGGAGCCACGTGTGTACGAGGTGTACTGAGCTGAGCCACGTGTGTACGAGGTGTACGGAGCGGAGCCACGTGTGTACGAGGTGTACGGAGCGGAGCGACGTGTGTACGAGGTGTACAGAGCGGAGCCACGTGTGTACGAGGTGTACAGAGCGGAGCCACGTGTGTACGAGGTGTACAGAACGGAGCCGCGTGTGTGCGAGGTGTACGGAGCAGAGCCGTGTGTGTTCGAGGTGTACGGAGCAGAGCCGTGTGTGTATGAGGTGTACGGAGCGGAGCCGTGTGTGTACGAGGTGTGCGGAGCGGAGCCGTGTGTGTACGAGGTGTACTGAGCGGAGCCGTGTGTGTACGAGGTGTACGGAGCGGAGCCCTGTGTGTACGAGGTGTACTGAGCGGAGCCCTGTGTGTACGAGGTGTACTGAGCGGAGCCCTGTGTGTACGAGGTGGATGGAGCGGAGCCCTGTGTGTACGAGGTGTACGGAGCGGAGCCGTGTGTGTACGAGGTGTACGGAGCGGAGCCACGTGTGTACGAGGTGTACGGAGCTGAGCCGTGTGTGTACCAGATGTACGGAGCGGAGCCGCGTGTGTACGAGGTGTACGGAGCAGAGCCATGTGTGTACGAGGTGTACGGAGCGGAGCCAGGTGTATACGAGGTGTACGGAGCGGAGCCAGGTGTATACGAGGTGTATGAAGCGGAGCCAGGTGTATACGAGGTGTACGGAGCGGAGCCGCGTGTGTACGAGGTGTACGGAGCGGAGCCACGTGTGTACGAGGTGTACTGAGCTGAGCCACGTGTGTACGAGGTGTACGGAGCGGAGCCACGTGTGTACGAGGTGTACGGAGCGGAGCGACGTGTGTACGAGGTGTACAGAGCGGAGCCACGTGTGTACGAGGTGTACAGAGCGGAGCCACGTGTGTACGAGGTGTACAGAACGGAGCCGCGTGTGTACGAGGTGTACAGAGCGGAGACGCGTGTGTAAGAGGTGTACGGAGCGGAGCCGCATGTGTACGAGGTGTACGGAGCGGAGCCGCGTGTGTACGAGGTGTACGGAGCAGAGCCATGTGTGTACGAGGTGTACGGAGCGGAGCCACGTGTGTAAGAGGTGTACGGAGCGGAGCCACGTGTGTACGAGGTGTACAGAGCGGAGACGCGTGTGTAAGAGGTGTACGGAGCGGAGCCGCATGTGTACGAGGTGTACGGAGCGGAGCCGTGTGTGTACGAGGTGTACGGAGCAGAGCCATGTGTGTACGAGGTGTACGGAGCGGAGCCACGTGTGTACGAGGTGTACGGAGCGGAGCCACGTGTGTATGAGGTGTACGGAGCACAGCCACGTGTGTACGAGGTGTACGGAGCACAGCCACGTGTGTACGAGGTGTACGGAGCGGAGCCATGTGTGTACGAGGTGTAAGGAGCGGAGCCACGTGTGTACGATGTGTACGGAGCGGAGCCGTGTGTGTGCGAGGTGTACGGAGTGGAGCCGTGTGTGTACGAGAAGTACGGATTGGAGCCGCGTGTGTACGAGGTGTACGGAGCGGAGCCATGTGTGTACGAGGTGTACGGAGCAGAGCCGCATGTGTACGAGGTGTACAGAGCGGAGTCACGTGTGCACGAGGTAAAACCACAAGAAAAAAGCCGACTAAAAGTCTAGAATATAGAAAGTATAAATTTTTATTAACAAACAAAGTTAAAAAATGATATGAGGTCAGAAATTCGCAAATTAATACATTTAGTAAAATACAATACATATCTGTATGCTACAAGAAAAAATGGGCGTACTTATCCAGATAATATAAAATAGATGTGGATATATCTCAGTGTACAAAAATATACAAAAATTATCAAAAGTGTCAATAATATGTATGTGGTATAAGTAGTGCCCAAATGAAGAATAAAAATATTATATAGTGAATATGGCAAAAAATTGTGTTAGGAAAATCAAACACAAAAATTGTAACGTGTAAATAGTGCAAAATATACACAACCAAGTGTGAGTGTGTCCAAAAACGCTAAATACACTGGATAAAATATACTAGGTAAAATAGTAAAGTGCAAATGCAAAATTACACCACCAGGTGTCAGTATGTCCACATCATGCTATGGCCCGCCCCAGTGCATCATGGTCCAGCCAGCTTCTCCTGACGTCACACGCTGCTCTGCTCCACTTACTCATTCCGAAGCAGAGCGAGCAGCGTGTGTGGTGTGCCACATGGCTGGGAGCGGTGGACGGCGGTCGGGCCCGGCGGTCAGACACCAGAGGAGAAGAGGCAGCATGTGCAGCGGACTGGATGTGCAGCTGGAGGCGGCAGGCAAGCAAGCAGGGTGAGTAGTCTGTCTCAGTTGAGCAGGCAGGGGGGACCCAGCGCAGAGAGCAGCCATTCACCAACAGGGCCCCAGCGGGGGGCACCCGCAATGCAGCATTTCCACAGCCACAGGGCCCCAGGGCAGGCAGGGGGCCCAGCACAGCCGCAGCATTCCACCAACGGCCCAGGCAGCGGGGGCCACATTCCAACAGGGCCCACAGGGCAGGATACAGTGTAAAAGAATTTTAAAAAATAAATAATTGTAACAATATATATAGAAAAATCAATATTCCATCATTAAATCAATCTTTGAATACAAAATCTATACACTAAAAGTGCACATATTTAGTATCACCACTGCGTCCGTAACAACCCGACCTATAAAATTGTCCCACTAGTTAACTCTAGTTAATGATTGGAGACACTGGGGGCAGGATTGGAGACACTAGAGGCAGAATGAAAGACATGAGGGTATGATTGGAGACACTGGGGGCAGGATTGGAGACACTGGGGGCAGAATGAAAGACATGAGGGCATGATTGGAGGCACAGGGGGCATGATTGGAGACACTGGGGGCAGGATTGGAGACAGGTGGGGCAGGATTGGAGACAGATCATGCAGGATCATGGGGCAGGATGGATATGATGGAGACAGATGGGAAAGGATGGGGAGATCATATGGGGCAGAATGGATACTCATGAGGGTGGGATGGGAGGATATCTGGCTGAAGCCAGGAATGAGACACACGGGGGCCAGGATGGGGGATATTAATACCATTGGGGCTAATTAAGGGATATTATAACTGCAGTCATGTATTTATTTTATTTTTTGAGCATACTGTTTTAAATGGGGGGGTCGGTCCTGTTACTGTGTAGAGTGATACTATGTTGCCTTTATTTCTTCATGTGGTGTAATGTAGAAGTTAGGAAAAAAATAAGTAATGTGTTCTGCAAGCGGAGCTCTAGATAACTGTGTTATTTCCTGCAGAGACGAGTCCTCGCTGGAAGAAGTGATGGCGGTCTGTGCTGGATGAAAGATGAAAAGAAAAGATGAAGGACTTCACCTGGAGACGTCACTGGTGAGTCAGTGTGTTATGAGCTCATTTTCTCCTTCACCTCTGATGTCCGAGGAACTCCCTCGCTGGTGAAGGGAGGTAGTAAAACTGATCTGGATGGGAGAGACTTGTCATCGGATCAGGCAGAGTGTGATTGGACATCCGGAATCTCTGAGTGGATATAAGGCTGCCGACGCCCTGTTGGGTTGCTGGTGATTCCAATCTGCTCTGAGCTCTGGCCTCCAGTTTATTCCTGTCTACTAAAAGCTAAGTTTTTGCTCTTTGCTTTGTTTTTCCATGAGATTTTGTCTGGTTAACTTAGTGTATGCTTTCAGCCAGCCCTGGCTAGGACTGGCTGAACTCCATTTTTGTCTCTGATCAGTTGCTCTCTTTTGCTCTGTTTTCAGAATATACCTGAGTGCTGATATAGTGATTTTGAAGTCTAGTGACTTCAGGGCCTTTTCTATCAGACGTGTTGGACATAAGGTTTTTTGCGTGATTGCAGACAGCAGCTTTTCTGTCCTGTCCTATCTAGTTAGTGAGGGCCCCATCGTTTGCTCAGCCTGTCTTTCTATCTGTGTTTGTGCTTCATCTGTTTTCACCGTCAATACATGTTGGGGGCTGCCTATTGCTTTGGGGTTCTGTTCTGGGGCAGTTTAGATTTCCCCTTTCTTTCCTTAGGTTTATTTAGCTCTCCGGCTGTGATCGAGGGGTCTAGGACCACCGTAGGAACCCCCCACGGCTACTGTTAGTTGTGGTATATAGGATCAGTGGTCTGCAATCCGCTAGCTACCAACCTCTCTGGTTTTCTGGACTTAGCTTGTATTTTTGTTTTTTCCTCCTCCGGTGACTCATTCATAACAGAATCACCAGCCAAACCGCAGATTCTAGGGTACTCAATAGCAGGAAAGAATTGTAAAAAAAAAAAAAAAAAAAAAGTGTCAGAATTTTTTTTGTATATTTTTTCTCTTTCTCTCTGGGGCCGTAGGAGGAATTTTTCTTAATGGAGATTAAGCAATTGTCTGATCGTGTGGAGCAGCTGACTGCTGAAGTGCGGGGAATTTCCGCCTATCTTGCTCATTCACACGCTGCAGAACCAAAGATTCCTACTCCTGATGTGTTTTTTGGGGATCGGTCTAAATTTTTGAATTTTAAGAATAATTGTAAATTATTTTTTGCCTTAAAGCTTAACTCATTGGGGAGCTCTGCGCAGCAGGTTAAAATTGTCATCTCTTTGATGCGCGGCGATCCCCAGGATTGGGCGTTTTCTTTGACACCTAATGATCCTATTCTAACTAATGTGGATGCATTTTTTCAAGCCTTGGGGTTGTTGTATCATGAACCTAATGCTATTGATCAAGCTGAGAAAGCCCTGTTGGCATTGAGCCAGGGTCAGGATTCTGCAGAGTTATACTGTCAAAAATTCTGAAAGTGGGCGGTCCTTACTACCTGGAATGATGGTGCCTTGGCAGCTCTCTTTCGGAGGGGTTTGTCAGAAACCGTAAAAGATACTATGGTGGGATTTCCTGTTCCCTCTGGTCTTGACGATTCTATGTCATTAGCCATTCAGGTTGATCAGCGTCTACATGAACGTAAAAGTACACGAGAAATGTTGCCACCTGTTGAACAAATGTCTGAACCTATGCAATGTGATAGAGTTTTGTCTAGGGCGCAACGTCAGGAGTTTAGAAGGCGTAATCAGCTATATTTTTTCTGTGGAGATGCCTCTCATATGATTTCTGTCTGCCCTAAACGAGAAAAACGTTTTGCACACACATTTGCTGTGGGTGGTGTTCAACCTAAGTTTCTTCTGGCAATTACTCTGATCTGCTCCCTGTCCACATTTTCCGCCAAGGCTTTTGTGGATTCGGGAGCAGCTCTGAACCTGATGGACTTGGATTTTGCTAAACGTTGTGGGTTTCCTATGACACCTGTGCGGACGCCTATCCCTTTGAGGGGTATTGATGCTACTCCTTTGGTGAAAAATAAACCTCAGTTTTGGACCCAGGTGGTAATGCGGGTCGCCCCAGACCATCAAGAGAATTGCAGATTTTTGGGGTTGCATAATTGGCATGATACCATTGTTCTGGGATTTCCCTGGTTGCAAATTCATAATCCAGTTTTGGATTGGAAATCTGTGTCTGTGGTGAGTTGGGGTTGTCGGTGTGCTATTGGTGACACTCCTTTCTTCTCCACCTCTCCCCAGTCGCATGATGTTCCTGACTATTTGGCTGATTTTTATGATGTATTTAGTGAGAATAAGTCTGCGCCTTTGCCTCCTCATAGGAGTTATGACTGTGCAATTGAGTTGAGCCCTGGGTGTAAATTTCCCAAGGGTCGACTTTTCATTTTATCTGTACCCGAGCACGAGGCTATGCGATCTTATGTTAAGGAGTCATTGGAGAAGGGTCATATTAGACCTTCCACTTCACCCTTGGGTGCTGGCTTTTTTTTCGTGGCCAAGAAAGATGGTTCATTAAGGCCTTGTATTGACTATCGTTCCCTCAACAAAATTACTGTTAAATATCAGTATCCGTTACCCCTGATATCTGATCTATTCTCCAGAGTTAAAGGTGCTTGCTGGTTTACCAAGCTTGACCTCAGGGGGGCGTATAATCTTATTCGCATTAAGCAGGGGGATGAATGGAAGACGGCGTTTAATACTCCGGAGGGATATTTTGAGTACCTGGTGATGCCTTTTGGTCTCACTAATGCCCCTTCTGTCTTCCAGTGCTTCATGAATGATATTTTCTGGGACTTTGTGGATACATTTCTGATCATCTATCTGGATGATATTTTGATCTTTTCCAGGGATTGGGACTCTCATGTGGAACATGTTCGCACTGTGTTCCGGATTTTGAGGGAGAATTCCCTGTATGTTAAGGGATCGAAATGCCTTTTTGGTGTACAGAGGATTTCATTTTTGGGATTTATTTTGTCTCCGTCAGCTATTGAAATGGACCCGGCCAAGGTACAGGCCATTTATGATTGGGTTCAGCCCACTTCTTTGAAGGCCCTCCAGAAGTTTTTGGGTTTTGCTAATTTTTATCGTAAATTTATAGCTAATTTTTCTGGTATTGCCAAACCATTGACTGATTTGACTAAGAAGGGTGCTGATGTACTGAATTGGTCTCCAGAGGCTGTTTCTTCCTTTCAGGAGCTGAAGCGGAGGTTCACTTCTGCTCCGGTTTTGCGGCAACCTGATGTCTTACTCCCGTTTCAGGTAGAGGTGGACGCTTCTGAGATTGGTGCAGGAGCTGTTTTATCCCAAAAGGATCCTGTGACATCTAAAATGAATCCTTGTGCTTTCTTTTCCCGAAAGTTCTCCCCATCCGAACACAACTAAGATGTGGGGAATCGGGAACTGTTAGCCATGAAATGGGCATTTGAGGAGTGGAGACATTGGTTGGAGGGAGCTAAACATCAAGTCGTGGTCCTTACTGACCACAAGAATTTAATTTACCTTGAGTCGGCCAAATGCTTGTATCCTAGACAGGTTAGGTGGGCCCTGTTTTTCACACGTTTTGATTTTGTTGTCTCTTTTCTTCTGGGCACTAAGAATGTCAAGGCAGACGCTCTGTCTAGGAGTTTCTTTGCTGATTCTCCTATTGTGACCAAGCCTGCTACCATCTTATGTGAGGGGGTAGTTCTTTCTGCCATCTCGCCCGATTTGAGATGTGCTCTGGAAGAGTTTCAGGAGGACAAACCTGAGCGTTGTCCCATTGGAAAATTGTATGTTCCTGACCAGTGGAGGAAGAGAGTAATGTCTGAAGTTCATTGCTCCGCATTGGCTGGTCATCCAGGTATTTTTGCACAAACAAGAAAAATAAGAGGAGAGATCTAATCATGCAGTATTCTTAGGCATCTCTTTCTCTTCCATGTTACCCTATTTTCCCCATAATAAAAGAAAAGGGAATATAAGCAGGAAGAGGGAAACATAAGTAGGAAGAAGAAACAGGGAAAAAGAAAAAGAAAATGTTTTTTTTTTTTTTTTTTTGGCTGTTTTTTTTTTCTCTCCTGTCGATAAGTTATATATAAATTGTTTGTAAATCGCATGACTTTTGTTATAACACCATCAAAATATACTATGGCTTCTTTACAACATCAATGTGTGTTTTTTAATTGTTTTATATTATACACCAGTATTTTTTAAAATTTTTCTTTTTTTTCTTTCTTTTTTCCTCCCCCTTTTTTTTGATTTTTTTTTCGTCATTATATTATTTTTGTGCGTTGGTCTCCATCTTTTGCACAGTTGATTTAAATTTGGCTTTGTTTATGTTAAATGAATGGGTGTGTTTTTCACCTATTTGATTCACCTGTTTCCTTGATGTGTTTAAATATTTGCTTGGAGACCTTTCTTACGCATTCCATGATTAAGCCCTCTTAGGGTGAAACGCGTAGGAAATTGCTCCCCTTCATATGCCTCTTTATGTCGTTTTTACCTGATGGTATGAAGATTTTATATTCTCAATAAAGCAATTGTTATTTTATGTCCTGGAGACGCTGGAAAAATCCTTCTTTATTTTGTGCATCCAGGTATTTTTGATACTAGAGATTTGGTAAGTCGGTCTTTTTGGTGGCCCGCCTTGTCTTGTGATGTCAGGAATTTTGTGCAGTCCTGTGGGACTTGCTCTCAGTCTAAACCTTGCTCTCGTTCTAGTGGGTTGTTGATGCCTTTGCCGGTTCCCAGGAGGCCATGGACCCATATTTCAATGGATTTTGTTTCTGATATGCCTGTCTCTCAGAGAATGACTGTTATTTGGGTGATTTGTGATAGATTCTCTAAGATGGTCCACCTTGTACCACTCCCTAAGTTGCCATCTTCCTCAGAGTTGGTGCCCTTGTTTTTGCAGCAGGTGGTTCGCTTGCATGGGATTCCTGAGAACATTGTATCTGACAGAGGAGTTCAGTTTGTTTCTAGATTTTGGAGGACTTTTTGTTCCAAGCTGGGAATTCAGTTGTCATTCTCCACTGCGTTTCACCCTCAGACCAATGGGCAGACGGAGAGAACAAACCAGACTTTGGAGTCTTATTTGAGATGTTTTATTTCTGCTGATCAGGATGATTGGGTTTCAATTTTGCCCTTGGCCGAATTTGCTTTAAATAATAGAGATAGTTCTGCCACTTTGATTCACCTTTTTTTTGTAACTATGGGTTTCATCCTTGATTCTCTTCAGGGCAGGTGGAGTCTTCGGCCTGCCCAGGTGTTGACACTGTGGTGGAGAGAATGCACCATATCTGGGACCAAGT
Source organism: Dendrobates tinctorius (assembly GCF_039654945.1). Lineage (NCBI taxonomy): Eukaryota > Metazoa > Chordata > Amphibia > Anura > Dendrobatidae > Dendrobates > Dendrobates tinctorius. Next base: position 12,658,311 of record NW_027361831.1, on the reverse strand, counting down.
GGTGGATAAGTTGTCTCTCTCCCAGGAAAAGGCCCAGCAGTTTTCCAACCGGCATAGGACCATTGGTCCCCGGTTTAAGGTGGGTGATATGGTTTGGTTGTCATCAAAGAATATCGCTATGAAGGTGGCTTCTCCAAAGTTTAAACCTAGATTTATTGGACCTTACAAGATTTTGGAGATTCTTAATCTGGTCTCTTTTCGATTGGCTCTTCCTGTTACATTTAAGATCCATAACGTGTTTCATAAGTCTCTGTTAAAGAGGTTGGTTTGTTGAGCCAGTGGTTCCTGTGGTGGCACCTTCTGACCCTGTATTGGTTGATGGTAATATGGAATACGAGGTTGAGAAGATACTGGATTCTCGTCTGGCTAGACGGAGACTCCAGTATTTGGTTAAGTGGAAGGGTTATGGCCAGGAGGATAATTCTTGGGTCTCTGCATCCGATATTCATGCCGAAAAATTGGTTCGTGCTTTTCATCGGGCCCATCCTGATTGCCCTGGTGGCGTGGATGAGGGTTCGGTGACCCCTCCTCAAGGGGGAGGTACTGTTATGAGCTCATTTTCTCCTTCACCTCTGATGTCCGAGGAACTCCCTCTGTTGGTTAAGGGAGGTAGTAAAACTGATCTGGATGGGATAGACTTGTCATCGGATCAGGCGGAGTGTGATTGGACATCCGGAATCTCTGAGTGGATATAAGGCTGCCGATGCCCTGTTGGGTTGCTGATGATTCCAATCTGCTCTGAGCTCTGGCCTCCAGTTTATTCCTGTCTACTAAAAGCTAAGTTTTTGCTTTTCTGTTTTTCCATGAGATTTTGTCTGGCTAACTTAGTGTATGCTTTCAGCCAGCCCTGGCTAGGACTGGCTGAACTCCACTTTTGTCTCTAATCAGTTGCTCTCTTTTGCTCTGTTTTCAGAATATACCTGAGTGCTGATATAGTGATTTTGAAGTCTAGTGACTTCAGGGCCTTCTCTATCAGACGTGTTGGACATAGGGTTTTTTGCGTGATTGCAGACAGCAGCTTTTCTGTCCTGTCCTATCTAGTTAGTGAGGGCCCCATCGTTTGCTCAGCCTGTCTTTCTATCTATGTTTGTGTTTCATCTGTTTTCACCGTCAATACATGTTGGGGGCTGCCTTTTGCTTTGGGGTTCTGCTCTGGGGCAGTTTAGATTTCCCCTTTCTTTCTTTAGGTTTATTTAGCTCTCCAGCTGTGATCGAGGGGTCTAGGACCACCGTAGGAACCCCCCACGGCTACTGTTAGTTGTGGTGTATAGGATCAGGGGTCTGCAATCCGCTAGCTACCAACCTCTCTGGTTTTCTAGACTTAGCTTGTATTTTTGTTTTTCCTCCTCCGTTGACTCATTCATAACATCAGTGTGTTACCTGTACACTGACACTATATACTGTATACTATATACAGAGGTCCTGTGTATAATGTCACCAGTGATCACTGTATTACCTATACATTATATACAGATCTCCTGTGTATAATGTCACATGTAAAGCGCCATGGAATAAATGGCGCTATATAAATGTATAATAATAATTGATCACTGTATTACCTGTACACAGACACTGCATACTAAGTACAGATCTCCTGTGTATAATGGCACTTATGTTGATAGTATTGTGTTTTTTTATTTCTGATGAGTATTGTAGTATTCAGTCACTATGTGGTGGTAATTTGTGGTCTGGACATGGTGCGGTGGTATTTGTCCCTTGTATGAGCAATAATTCTGTCACTGTGGTGGTAATATGTGGTCTGGTCATGGCGTGGCAGTATTTCTTCTTTGTATGTGGTATTACAGGTCACTATGTGGTGGTAATATGGTGTCTGGTGTCAAATATTTAATAGGTTACAGTAGACTAGAGCTCGGCCTAAAGTGTCTACCGTGTTATGGTGGCGGCTTAAAAATTCTTTTGGCCAAAACAAAAGCTGTGGCTATATGTTTGACCTGGTGATGGGAACTGTTAATGTGTGATTGGTGAGAAGTGGGGTTTTTCCAAGAGAGAGCGGTGGGACTGTGGACAGTTTGAGGGTTGGAGGCGGGGCTGGGGTGGAGCCTGGGTGGAGTCTCAAGGGGACCCCAAAAATTTTGCTAGTTGAAATTCCTAGTGGCAGCCCTGGCACCAGGACAGATGGCCATAAAAGGGGCGGCACGCCCTGGCTTGCCATTCAAGCATAACCAGTAAACTTTCAGGGCACCAATGACCCTATTATCCTCACTCCTGTGCTTAACCACTGTGCCCGCCCCTGACTGACGTTACCATTACATCGTCCTTGAGGCTGGCCACCAAAGCCGAGCCTGTTCACCACCATGAGGTTTTACATCCTCTATTAGTTAAAACGAGTCCACCTTAACTTGTCCGCAACTTTCACCCGACTCCTAATCCGCCACCAAGAGGCCATTTGACACCTTAAATGGACTCGACTGCCATCAGCCATGCCTAATAAAGCCATCAACCATTTCTCCTTGCTATGGAAAGACTGTGCCTACAAGTAAGGCCTCTTTCACACTTCCGTTTTTTACAATCAGTCACAATCCGCCAGGTTTTTAAAAAAACGGATCCTCAATTTTCTTTTGAGGATCCGTTTTTTCCCCCATTGACTTACATTAATGGCGGATTGTGACGGATTGCCTTCCGTTACATCCATTTTTTTTGAGGATCCGCCAAAAGTTGCAGTCCGTCACCATCCTCAAAGATTTCAAAACGGAGCTTGCAACGTTTTTTTTTCTGGCGGATCCTCCAGAGACTAATTTAACCCGAACTGATGCAAAAAAACTGAAGTGTGAAAGAGGCCTAACACAATTCCAGAGCTCCAACAGAATAATTTTATCAATGCAACTCTACCAAATTATGATAGATAATACTGTAACTAAAGCAAAATAACAGTCACTAGACACCCTGCAATGAGGATCCCATCATGGGGTATGTGAAAAGTAAACCATAATAAAGGTGGTAGCCACAATCTGAATACCTGTAAAATGACATCTGTCGTGCCTCAAAAACTATTATGCTGCATGTATCGTAGCCAGCTCCAGTTTTTTGGTTCTAGAAACCACCACTATATACAGTAGCTGTGCAGGAATCATTTCTTATACCCACTTACTACTACTGGAAAAGTGATGAGTATATATAAAGAGAAAGATACTATAAATAAGGAGTAATTAAAAGCTATACACTATATAACATCAAAACTGACCCTTAAATAACTTTCATAATATTTGGACATAGTAATGTTAAGGGAAGAATATATGGCACATGAATATATACAAGAATCAAAACTGTATCACTATATGGACGCTTTGCTGGATATTGGGATCATGTTGCTTTAAGATACTTCTGATTTTCTTATATTTTCTTAGAGTTGTTTCTGTATGGTATCACTCACCTAAGCTTCATCAAATATTGAATAAACTGGGTGGACCAGGGTGAGTCAAGCTAGAAGACAATACTTGTGTGTATAAGAATTATCTTCTAATGTGGGAGCAGTCAACGGTAGCCCAGAAATGTACATAATGATTGTGTAGCGACCTGGGAAAAGCAAATAGTAACTGGAAACATGCCGATGATGTAACTGATGATGTAGCTCAAATTCTGTTATAAAAGCTGTACACGTTTGATTAAAGACAGAGAAGAATCATACTGACACGATACCCTCTTGTCTTGTGTATTCTTTTCTCGAGTATACGTATACCTTGTGCCAAGCTACAATTCGGCCACAGACAATTAAGACGGGTTGCACCTTAGTGTGACAGAATCATCAGTAATTGAAATAAACCTATAGCAGAAAATTGTATGAATGCATTATGAATAACCCTGCCACACCATTGTTGACTGTTTTAATGCACTTGATGACATTCTCTGTTAACCCCTCTAACTGGGTCAAAATGATCAGGGAAAACATCTTGCTTGATTACTTCACCCTAAAGCCCCCGTCACACACAGCGATCTTGCTAGTGAGATCGCTGCCGAGTCACAAGTTTTGTGACGCAACAGCGTTCTCACCAGCGAGATCACTGTGTGTGACACTCACCAGCGACCGGCCCCCTGCTGACCATCCTGGAATGGCCAGGACATTTTTTTGATCGCTAGTCTCCTGCTGGCCAGCATGCATCGCTGCGTGTGACAGGCAGGAGACCAGCAATCAGCGAGCTGGCGCTGGTAACTAAGGTACACATCGGGTTTCTAAGTGGCGCGCAGCGCTTAGAAACCCGATGTGTACCTTAGTTACGAGTGCGCTAGTGCAGGGAGCTAGTAACCAAGGTACACATCGGGTTTCTAAGTGCTTCGCGCCGCTTAGAAACCCGATGTGTACCTTGGTTACCAGCTCCCTGCACCAGCGCGCTGGTAACTAAGGTACACAGTGGGTAACTAAGCGACGTGCATCGATTGTTACCCGTGTGTCGCTGGTGTTGATCGCTGGTGAAGCTGCCTGTTTGGCAGCTCACCAGCGATCATGTAACGACACACCAGTGATCCTGACAAGGTCATATCGTTGTCGGGATCGCTGGTGCATCGCTATGTGTGACGGGGCCCTTAGTCACTCCCCACTGACTCAAGGGCACACAGATTAGGTATACTGTTCTTCAGTTTAATGCACTGCTTTATCCAGAAGACAACCTTAAAACAAACAAGAGTTGGTCAATATAAACAGTCAAAATTGGTGCCTCAGCATTCTCAAGTCACATGAACAAAAAATGGGTCCTTGAAGCGACAGATTGTAATGACTGTCATGTTTTTTGGGGGTTTTCTCACTCTTTCTTTTTCCCTCCCCAATATCAGGATATCCAGGACTGACCTCAGTCAGTGTCTGGACCCTGAGAAATTAGTGGTCCTGCAGGGGATTACCGAGGTCCCTAGGGAGAGAAGCACGTCCCAGAGGCTGGGCACTAATAGGACCTGCACCATGTGACTACTAAGGGGCAGAGCCTGCCGCAGGTCTCCCAGAGGGAGCAGGAGCAGAGAGAAATGCCAGCCTGAAATAAAGACCTTACCAGCAGGTGTATCACAAACAGAACCAACGATGAGTGCTAGACAGGAGGGATGTCAGGGACAGGCTAAGGGTCACAACCATACGGACAGCAGAAATACCAGGGGCGTAGACAGGCGAATAACCAGAGACGTAGCCGAAGTCAGAAACCAGAAGAATAGACACACATTACCAAATCATCAGGCAAGAATGTAACAGGCAACAGACCGGGTCAAAAGCAGGTAATCAGACAGAAAAGCAGGCACGCAGCAATACTCACGGTGGTGACTTAACTAAGCCGAGGGCAAAAGTATAACTGACAGCGGGGAATGCCTGAGCGAGGCTATAAAAAGCCCTCCCCCTATCAGAGTGAGGCCACAGAAACTAACCCCAGAAGGTCCGATACAACCCACCATGACACCGTCCAGTTGCTGTTCCTACGTCGGAGGAGCAAATTGCAATTTATTTATTTATTTTTAAGCATACAAAATATGATTGCCATGACCCCAGGGACTTTACCCTAACAGGGTCTTATAGGCTTTAAATGCTTCTGGAGACCAGGGGGCCATACTGTAATGGTTACCCTGGATAAATAGGCCACAGCAGCCCTGTTTACTAACATATTTATATTACAAAATTAACATATCAGTATAACATTGACAATTAAGTAAGCGGATCTATGGAAGTCGTGTACCAGCACCTTAGGCCCTCAACTGCACCACATCAGTTCAAGGACCCGCCTGCTTATGCCAGCAACCACACCAGTTCGAGGACCCTACTGAATAGTGGGTCGCCTTCCCAGGGCCGTGGGGTACTCGGTACCGGGCCGGTGTCAGGGGGATGTGTCACAGCAGCGGTTACCCGGTCCGTGGCCCTGGGCGCCCAAGTAATGGGGGAATGTAGTTAATGTTACTGGTGAATGAAATAGTTTGTGATGCCACCTGTGGTGCTCGGCAAGGGAGGTGTTAAGCCGACGCTGCAGACAGATCCTCTGGGACAGATTGTATGGTGCAGCAGTGATGGTATAGCCCTCCAGAGGCAGGGCTGATGTCCCAGGGCAGTGCAGTTGTAATGGTTGTGGAAAGGTGCAAGCAGTGTAAAGGATGGTACCCAGATGTAGCGGTGCTGAGCGGGTAGGCGCAAGAATGAATGGAGGACACCGAGGCTTGAAGTTCCAAAGCTATACTCACAGTCTGCGGTACACAAGGGTGCCTGCCTCCGAGCCGTGACCTCCGGGTCAGAGACTCAGCCAACCTCCAGGCCAGATGGAAAGCTCCTCTCCCACACTCCGCCAACATGTACCTTTCCTGAATGACTCCTCTATTGCGCCTTAAAGTGTGAAGATCTCCAGTACCGTGGTACCCTGGAGTTCCTCCTGTCAGATGTTCCCAAGAACTCTACTCGTATGGCAGACAGCTGTAGCCTGCTTCGGAGACTCCCTTCTCCTGAGCCCCGGCTCTCTAATCAGCTGCTGTTGAGCCCCAAGTCTTAGATGGGAGTAGTGCATTTACAGCCAACTACTCCACCGGTGTCTGCTGCAGAACCATAAGTGTCCATAAAACCTCGGGGACCGGGCCCCGGCCTTGCGCTGAGAACCTATAGGCAGGGTTCCTCTTCCAACCCACATCCTCTCTGTTCTCCTTACTCCTTCGTTCCGTACTGGTCTTTCTCTCTCTTATGGAAGCTTAGGTTGCAGTTCTACGTTTTTCTCCTTCTTTTCCTTTCCCGTGCCAGCTGGCTCAGATCACTGAGGCAGCTGTAGCACTCCTTCCTCCATCCCTTCTTCCAGGGATCCTCACTCCTGTCTGAGTGACTTCCTACCCGACTGACCTTCTGTCAGACTGACCTGACTGACTGACCGACTGACCTCTAATCCTACACTTTCCCACTCTTTTATATCTCTCAACTCCACCCACCTCCCAGCACATCCAGTGTTCCAAGCAGGGAACCACCATAGGTGCTCTGCTACTCTCTAAGCACTGAGCCGCAATGTGGTTGTGCAGAACTACCCTGTTGTGTGGGGCGCGAGTGTTGGAGCGTGGAAAGGAGTTCCCACCTTACCTGGATGGTGGGGCACTACACCTTAGGAGAAGCTGCAGTACCTCTGTAGTGACTGAGCCTCAGGGGCGCCACATGCCCCCCCTTTAAACACAGCATGTCCGCGGGCTGCAAGAGAACAAAGTTGACAGTACAGGAACATACAAAATTTTATAATGCTGCATAAACATTTCTTATACTAAACTTCCTAAAATAGGAGGCATTGTTTCTTGAACGTTACAAACAATACTTAATTAACTATCTAAATTTCAAGTCAAAAAGTGCAATTTTTCATACTTTACACAATTCTAAATGCTGTTATCTGTGACTCACTATCACTCCAGTAATATTCAGCTTTCCTTCTCTAGTACACATTTCCTTTCTCTTTCTAGTGCACATTTCCTATTCTCTTTCAAGTGACACCTGTGATCATAGAATCATAGAATCATAGAATCGTAGAGTTGGAAGGGACCTCCTGGGACATCTGGTCCAACCCCCTGCTCAAAGCAGGATTCGCTAAATCATCCCAGTCAGATGTCTGTCCAGCCTCTGTTTGAAGACTTCCATTGAAGGAGAACTCACCACTTCTCGTGGCAGCCTGTTCCACTCATTGATCACTCTAACTGTCAAAAAGTTTTTTCTAATATCTAATCTGTGTCTCCTCCCATTCAGTTTCATCCCATTGCTTCTAGTCTTTCCTTGTGCAAATGCGAATAAAGTTGATCCTTCCACAATGTGACAGCCCTTTAGATATTTGTAGACAGCTATTAAGTCTCCTCTCAGTCTTCTCTTTTGCAAACTAAACATTCCCAAATCCTGCAACCTTTCCTCATAAGACAGGGTTTGCAGACCGCTCACCATTCTGGTCGCTCTTTTCTGTACTTGCTCCAGTTTGTTGATGTCTTTTTTAAAATGTGGTGCCCAAAACTGGACACAATATTCCAGATGAGGTCTGACCAAAGAGGAGTAGAGGGAAATAATGATTTCACGTGATCTAGACTGTATGCTTCTGTTAATACATCCTAGAATTGCATTTGCCTTTTTTGCTGCTGCATCACACTGTTGACTCATATTCAGTCTGTGATCTATTAGTATACCCAAGTCTTTTTCACATGTGCTGTCACTTAGCCCTATTCCTCCCATTCTATATATGCTTTTTACATTTTTATTGCCCAGATGTAGTACTTTGCATTTCTCCCTGTTAAAAACCATTCTGTTAGTTGCTGCCCACTTCTCCAGTTTATTTAAATCTTTTTGAATCCTCTCTCTCTCTTCTCTAGTATTAGCTATCCCTCCTAGCTTTGTGTCATCAGCAAATTTAATCAGTTTACCCTCAATTCCTTCATCTAAATCGTTGATAAAGATGTTGAACAATACAGGGCCCAGGACAGAGCCCTGTGGTACCCCACTTGAGACATTCTTCCAACTGGATGTGCAGCCATTTACGACCACTCTTTGGGTCCGATCACTAAGCCAGTTATGAATCCACCTAACAGTTGCCTTGTCCATTCCATACTTAGTCATTTTTTCAATAAGGATTGTATGAGAGACTTTGACAAATGCTTTGCTGAAGTCAAGATATACTATATCTACAGCATTTCCTTGATCCACCCAATTAGTGATACCGTCATAGAAGGAAATTAAGTTAGTCTGACATGACTTATTAGTTACAAACCCATGCTGAATCTGTTTAATCACTTCATTCTTATCCAGGTATTGACATACATGTTGTTTAATAATTTGTTCAAAGATCTTTCCTGGTATAGAAGTCAGACTCACCGGCCTATAGTTGCCTGGGTTCACTATTCATTTGTTTGTATTGACATACATGTTGTTTAATAATTTGTTCAAAGATCTTTCCTGGTATAGAAGTCAGACTCACCGGCCTATAGTTGCCTGGGTTCACTATTCACTTTTTCAACTCTTTAATTAAATCTCTCATATCAAAACATTTCTCACTCTATATAAAAGCCATTTCCTAGTTGCTAATATTCTCATAAGATACATTATTATCAAAAATACTTTGCATTAAAACTTTCAACAATTATTCTTGTAAGTGCTGGACACCGCTCCCAGCCGGGATCTCTTGCAGTGTCCCTTGAGGTAGACATCATCTTCGAAAAGTGTCCTTATGTAAAATCTTGACATCATCTTCGCAAAGTGTCAATATGTAAAACCATGAGAGGGCACCTAAAGAGGTGCAACTATTTACAAGTAATAGTTTTTGGATCATTCCAAGTTCATGATCGCTAGTTCGCTTTGAAGAATGCTGCCAATCCAAACAGGGCAACTCTGGGAAAAACAAAACCATGGTAGAAAAACAAAAAGGCACATCGGTGCTAGACAAACCCTCCTGGGTCACGAGAGTTACAACTTATTTTTAATGCTGGTCCCCTCCTGGGGTTCTGGAAGCTGATGTGGAACCGCTACCAGACAAAAAGAATGCTTCTACAGTCCTCAAATATTCCTCCTCCAGTGGGGTGAAGCTTGTGTCTTTCTGTACCTTTGGTTTAGGCTGCTTCCAGGGGAGATGCTCTGGGTTACCACCTCCTGGTGGGTTGATGGCTTTCCGATCCATTGCTGCCTGAGGTACCGCAGAGGTGGAGACTGGTACCAGGGAAGGAACACAAGCTTTCTCCTTCAGGTAGGTGGACAGCAAGTCTTCCGGTAAGCGGCGGATGTTAAGCGTGTACCAGCCGCGTAGTCCTTCATGCCGGGTATAGGTGACTTATTCCCCTGGCTGGAGGTCACGCGCTGGGTGTCCCTTCCGGAGGTGAGACTCCACATCCCTCTGGCTGAAAAATAAATCAGAGATCCTCTGGGGGTCAGCGATGAACCCAAACCCCCGTTCACGGTTCACATTGAGGACCTGTCCCCATCCAGCCGAGTCCCGGGGATCGTAGCGACCTGCACGGGCCTTCTCCTTCCCATCCAAATCCGGGCCTAGTATCGCTAGCCAGCGCTGCTCCCTCTCCCGGTGCTCAGCTGCCAGTTGCCAGATGGTAGCTCGACAGTAGGCCTCAGTCTTCTCTTCCTCCTCCCAGGACCTGCTCTTACCCACTGAGGCCCGCGGCACCACCGTTAGGGGTTCAGATGTCTCCCCTCTGGGACTAGCATCCCGATCCCAGACAAGGTCCAGCACGACCTGTCCTGCCGCTACTACGGGCGTACACCCCAGGGCCTTCCCAGATGCAGGGACTGCAGTCATACCTGGGGCCTCCTGGTGGTGCTCCGGCTCCGGTACAGGCCTGAGTCTGTGGGTTGCTGCAGGGATATCCACCGGAATGGCAGGTCAGCGTGCTGGTGGTGGTGGAACGGATGATGGCTTCGGGTCCGCAGGGGCCTCCGATGGGACCTGCGCAGCTGCGTCAGGTCCAGGCGAGAGCACGGCCTCGGCCTCCGGGGTCTCCGGTGACTCCTCCGGGCAGGCCGCGACCAGCTGTTTGGACAGCATAGAAGTGCAGCGGTGGCAGGTACCGATGTCGTGGGTACCGCAGATGTAGGCCCCTCCTGGGCGTGCGGCCTGCTCAGCCTCCATATGGCCTCCTGCCTCAGTCGCAGGCGGCACGTCAGCTGGGCGATGTCTTCCTCCAACTGCTGGCGACTCATCTCAGAGACGGGGTCGGAGCCTTCAGTCATGGCAACGGGTAGATCCATCTTAACCTCCGCGTGCTCTACAGGCCTCCTTCCCTCTCTCTCCAAAATGGCGTTCTGGCGTTCTTCTTCCTGCCTCGGCCCCTTTCCCGCCACTGGCTTCTTCTGCCCCTCCTTCCGGGGGCGGCGTCTTCTTCCAGCGCCTCCATACCAAGCCAGTATACGAACCCCTCGGGGGGTGGGCCATGTAGCTGTCACATAGTAATTCAGGCAGGGGAGGCCCAAGACTCTTTGCGGTCCTTTCCTAGGACCTCCCATCTCTTCACGCCCTTCTTCTCCGCGCCAGCAGCCATTTCTAATGTCCATTTTACAGTCTATCAAATTAGGTCTTCTGCACATTTTCAAAAGTTCAAAGTCCAACAAATCTCAGGCACACAGAACCTGATGGCATCGCGTCTCATCATCCTGTTCGTGACGCCAAGTTGGGTCGCCCTCCCAGGGCCGTGGGGTACTCGGTACCGGGCCGGTGTCAGGGGGATGTGTCACAGCAGCGGTTACCCGGTCTGTGGCCCTGGGCGCCCAAGTAATGGGGGAATGTAGTTAATGTTACTGGTGAATGAAATAGTTTGTGACGCCACCTGTGGTGCTCGGCAAGGGAGGTGTTAAGCCGACGCTGCAGACAAATCCTCAGGGACAGATGGTATGGTGCAGCAGTGATGGTATAGCCCTCCACAGGCAGGGCTGATGTCCCAGGGCAATGTAGTTGTAATGGTTGTGGAAAGGCGTAGGTAGTGTAAAGGATGGTACCCAGATGTAGCGGTGCTGAGCGGGTTGGCGCAAGAATGAATGGAGGACACCGAGGCTTACAGTTCCAAAGCTTTACTCACAGTCTGCGGTACACAAGGGTGCCTGCCTCCGAGCCATGTCCTCTGGGTCAGAGACTCAGCCAACCTCCAGGCCAGATGGAAAACTCCTCTCCAACACTCCACCAACATGTACCTTTCCTGAACGACTCCTCTATTGCGCCTTAAAGTGTGAAGATCTCCAGTACCCTGGAGTTCTTCCTGTCAGATGTTCCCAAGAACTCTACTCGTATGGCAGACAGCTGTAGCCTGCTTCAGGGACTCCCTTCTCCTGAGCCCTGGCTCTCTAATCAGTTGCTGTTGTGCCCCGTCTTAGATGGGAGTAGTGCATTTACAGCCAACTACTCCACCGGTATCTGCTGCAGAACCATAAGTGTCCATACTACCTCGGGGACCGAGCCCCGGCCTTGCGCTGAGATCATATAGGCAGGGTTCCTCTTCCAACCCACTTCCTCTCTGCTCTCCTTACTCCTTCGTTCCGTACTGGTCTTTCTCTCTCTTGTGGAAGCTTAGGTTGCAGTTCTACGTCTTTCTCCTTTTCCTTTCCCGTGCCAGCTGGCTCAGATCACTGAGGCAGCTGTAGCACTCCTTCCTCCATCCCTTCTTCCAGGGATCCTCACTCCTGTCTGAGTGACTTCCTACCCGACTGACCTTCTGTCAGACTGACCTGACTGACTGACCGACTGACCTCTAATCCTACACTTTCCCACTCTTTTATATCTCTCAACTCCACCCACCTCCCAGCACATCCAGTGTTCCAAGCAGGGAACCACCAGAGGTGCTCTGCTACTCTCTAAGCACTGAGCCGCAATGTGGTTGTGCAGAACTACCCTATTGTGTGGGGTGTGAGTGTTGGAGCGTGGAAAGGAGTTCCCACCTTACCTGGATGGTGGGGCACTACACCTTAGGAGAAGGTGCAGTACCTTTGTGGCGACTGAGCCTCAGGGACGCCACAATGGCGCTACCAATTAAATTGTCCCACTGAGACCTCAGCCCAGTAGGGATCCCTTTTATTTAATTTATTCTCTGACCACCAAATAAAGCAAAAAGAGGGAAGGGGTAGGTAACCGCCCCACCAAACGGTCCCCCTACTCCCTCCTTCTGCTACCATCACCTGGCTCTCCACAGACCTGTTCCCCACCCAAGATGGTTGCCCCTTCACAGAACAACATTAAACAGCATTAACTTGACTCTGAAAAAAGGAGGAGGGGAATTGAAGGTTCAACCATTTTGAAACTGCAACAACAGCTCCACCATGCCACCCCCAGCCGCACCGCAACTGGCCCAGGGGGACCCAGCAGACTGTTGCCCATACCAAATATTGTCATGTTGAGACCTCTCTCAGTACAGACCTGTTTTCAATTTTAAGAACACACAGCTCCATTATGCCACCTGTGGTGCCCCTGAGGGTTCAGTCGCCACAGAGGTACTGCACCTCCTCCAGAGGTGTAGTACCCCACCACCCAGGTAAGGTGGAGACTCCTGACCACGCTCCAACACCTGCATCCCACACAACACAGTAGTGTAGCAAAGCACCCTTTGGTGGCTCCCTGCTTAGAACACGAAGCGTGCTGGGAGGCGGGTGGAGTTTAGTTTGCACCAAAAGAGTGGGAAGAGTTTAGGATTGGGTCAGTCTGCCAGAGAAGCTCCCCTGAGAGGGATGGATTGAAGGAAGTGCTGCAGCAGACCTCAGTGACCTGGGTCTGCTGGCACAGGAAAGAGATATTGAGAAAGCCTAATTCTCCATAAGAAGAAAAGGATTTGTATGGAACGTGAGGAGGAGAAGAAGGGAACTAGGGACTAGGGTTAGAGCAGAACCCTTCCCAAGTTCACAGCGCAAGGCCGAGGTCCGGTCCCCGAGTTTGTATGGATACTAATGGTACTACAGCAGACACCGGAGGAATAGAAGTTGTCACCACTTTACTCCCACACCAGACTTGGGGGCACAACAGCATCGTGAGTGAGCCTGGACTAGGTAGTAAGGAGTCCCTGAAGCAGGCTACAGCTGTCTGCCGTACAAGTAGAGTTCATAGGAACATCTGACAGGAGGAACTCCAGTGTAACTCAGTACAGTGAGTACTTCACTTTAGGCGCTAAAAGGGAGACGTTCAGAAAAGGCACATGTTGGCGGAGTGTTGGAAAGGAGTACTTCATCTTGCCTGGAAGTTGGCTGAACTCCTGACCCGGAGGACACGGCACCGAGGCGGGCACCTGTATGCACAACAGACTGTGAGTAAAGCTTTGGAACTACATGCCCTGGTGTCCTCCACTTATTCCCGCCTCAACCTCCTCAGCACTGCTACATCCCCTGCTCCTGACACTGCACCATCTACGTGTCACTCCACCTACACTGCCCTGGGACTACAGCCCTGCCTGTGGAGGGCTATAACATCCTTGCTGCACCACACCATATGTCCCAGAGGATCTGTCCGCAGCATCGGCTTAACATCTTCATTGCCGAACACCACAGGTGGCGTCACAAATCATTCATAAACTTTCCCCTTTTACAAGGGGCGCCCACGGCCACGGGCCAGGTCCCAGCTACCGTGACATCTCCCCTTGAAGCTCATCGGGCCCGGTACCGAGTACCCCGCCAGCCCTGGGAGGACCACCCACCACCCACAATTGCCAAAAACAAATAATTGCTTTTAATTCAGTTCCTGAGATGTATATAAGTGAGGACAAAACACCATGTATGCACATGTTATATTTTACAACCAAGGTATACAACAGGTTGATACAGGAAAAATCTCCCATCATAAGGTCAGATATAGTCAGTGATGGGCAATGTTATGTGATACGCTGTAACAATAAATGAGGAGAAGCCGCCTGCTCCTCTACAGCAGTTCCCGACAGAAACGGCTTCTCAAATCACCAGCTGCCCAAAAATAGTAAGAAATATAATATGTAGGTCTAGTATAAGCTGCCTGCAGCCATAGGTGTATGTGTAGCAGACTGCAAGTTCTGTATCCCAATCAGTCACGCAATGTACATACAATAGACGAGACAGGGCTGAAAACTGGGCCCATTATATGTCCCCTAGAGCAGGGTTCCCCAACTCCAGTCCTCAAGGCCCACCAACAGGTCATGTTTTCAGTATTTCCCTTGTATTGTACAGGTTATGCAATTATCACCTGGGCAATACTAAGGAAATCCTGAAAACATGACCTGTTGGTGGGCCTTGAGGACTGGAGTTGGGGAACCCTGCCCTAGAGCATGGTGCAGCATCACACTAGGAGTGCCCTCTGAATGTCCGACCATGTGCTGAGTTATTACTGCCCACTAGTGATGAGTAAATATACTCATTGCTCGGGTTTCCCCGAGCATGCTTGGGCGGTCTCCGAGTATTTTGGCGTGCTTGGAGATTTAGTTTCTGTCGATGCAGCTGCATGATTTGTGGCTGCTGGACAAGCTGAATATATGTGAGGAATGCCTGTTTGTTAGGTCTGTGCGGGCCTGCCGGGGGTCTTGTGTGTGTGCAGGCATCGTCCGATGGGACTACAAGTCCCATCGGGCGATGCCTGCTTCACTGACAGTGATTGACACATTAGCCAATGATGGGACAGTAGTAGTCCCATCATCCGGCTAATGTGTTGAATGTAAAAAAAAAAAAAAAACATACTACATACATACATGCTACATATATGCTACATTCATTCAACATACATACATACTACATACATGCTACATATATACTACATTCATACAACATACATACATACTACATATATACTACATTCATGCAACATACATACATACTACATACATACTACATATATACTACATTCATGCAACATACATACATACTACATACATACTAAATATATACTAAATATATACTACATTCATACAACATACATACATACTACATACATGC
Source organism: Dendrobates tinctorius (assembly GCF_039654945.1). NCBI lineage: Eukaryota > Metazoa > Chordata > Amphibia > Anura > Dendrobatidae > Dendrobates > Dendrobates tinctorius. The sequence continues at coordinate 12,642,968 of NW_027361831.1, read as the reverse complement.
TACATATATACTACATTCATACAACATACATACATACTACATATATACTACATTCATACATACATACTACATATATGACAGAAAAAAGAACAAAGCAACCAGCCTATGAATAGGGAACACCACATGTATGAGTAAAAAATGTATGAAGTTTATTGAATACATCCAACACAGACATGGAATAACACAGACTCCATAAAAACATTTAAAAACATGTGGAAAAGTGGTAAGTCAAATCATGAAATAATGATATGATAAACCTCCCACATCAACAGACCCCACAGACAATGTATGAATGAGCACTATAAAGTGTCTAATGAGGAACAGTCTCTAAAACAAACAAATGAAAAAAGGCATTAAACATGAAAAGTCAAAATGCCTGACTGGTTTGGAAAGAGAACTATTCACAGCACCATGAATATATTAAGCACATATGAAACCCCTGAACTGGCATCTATGTACTCACTGATGTAGTTAATGAGCACACACTCCTGTGGACTGCATATAACAAAAAAAAAAAAAAAAAAGTTGAGCAGATGGAAAAATATCAAAAGCCCATATGGGACAGCAGTACTAATGCCCTTGTACCTCTAATAAGGTCGTTGCAGACATACAGACCACAAATGGCAGAGACAATGAAGGCATATCGCCACCAGAAAGCGCTTTATTTCTCTCTTGAGAAAGCCACTTTCTGGTGGCGATACGCGTGGGGTTTGCTCCCCCCGCACACTCATCCCACAGAAGCACCAGGCACTTTATTTTTCATATGCACTGGCATATTATGGAGCTTTGGTTTATTTGACCTTTTCTGCCTTCATTGTCTCTGCCATTTGTGGTCTGTATGTCTGCAACGACCTTATTAGAGGTGCAAGGGCATTAGTACTGCTGTCCCATATGGGCTTTTGATATTTTTCCATCTGCTCAACTTTTTTTTTTTTTTTGTTATATGCAGTCCACAGGAGTGTGTGCTCATTAACTACATCAGTGAGTACATAGATGCCAGTTCAGGGGTTTCATATGTGCTTAATATATTCATGGTGCTGTGAATAGTTCTCTTTCCAAACCAGTCAGGCATTTTGACTTTTCATTAGAGTTGAGCGAAACTGGTCGAAAAAATTCAAAAGTCGCCGACTTTTGGCAAAGTCGGGTTTCATGAAACGAAACCCGACCCTAGGATGAGGTCGGCCACGAGGTTGGAGACTTACGCGCCAAAGTCGCGTTTCAAAAGTTTGTTTTGCGCTCTTTTTCAGCCAATCAGGATCCACGGACACTGTGGGCAACGTGATGACATAGGCACGGGTCACCACCATCTTTCAGAAGGGCATGCAAGTGATTGGCTTGCATTGGTGGGCGTCACAGGGGGTATAAAAGGGCGTGAACGCCGACCGGCATCTTACTTCTGCCGATCTCAGTATAGGGAGAGGTTGCTGCTGATTCTGTAGGGAGAGCGTTAGGCAGGGAAGAAGACCAAAAAACTGCTTCTGCTGCTAGCGATTTGGCCTCCACAACACACCAGTCACTGTGTGTGCAGTGCAAGGGGAGGCTATATAGTGGTGTATCAGTGGTGTTGGTTGTTAGGCTGCCTTCTAAGGCTTCCTGACAGGCTGGCATTGCTGTTTACCCACTGCTCCGCAAACTGCTTTTTTAAAAGCAATCCAATCTCCCTTATCCTCTAGTCACTTTGGTCACAGCTGTGCCATCGAGCCTGTCACATAGCGCTCAGATATTCATTGGGCCTCAAACTGATTTTTTTAAAAGCAATCCCAATTTTTTTTTTTTTGTCCTGCTGAGAAGAAAAAAAAACTGCTTCTGCTGCTGATAGCAATTTGGCCTGCACAACACACCAGTCACTGTGTGCAGTGCAAGGGGAGGCTATATAGTGGTGTATCAGTGGTGTTGGTTGTTGGGCTGCCTTTAAAGGCTTCCTGACAGGCTGGCATTGCTGTCTACCCACTGCTCCGCAAACTGCTTTTTTAAAAGCAATCCAATCTCCCTTATCCTCTAGTCACTTAGGTTACAGCTGTGCCATCGAGCTTGTCACATAGCGCTCAGATATACATTGGGCCTCACACAATCCAAAAGTGTCCAGTGTCCAAAGGTGTGTGCAGAGATTCAAAATCTCACTTATTCTCTAGTCACTTAGGTCACAGCTGTGCCATCGAGCCTGTCACATAGGGCTCAGATATTCATTGGGCCTCACACAATCCAGAAGTGTGCAGAGATTCAAAATCTCACTTATTCTCTAGTCACTTAGGTCACAGCTGTGCCATCGAGCTTGTCACATAGCGCTCAGATATTCATTGGGCCTCACACAATCCAAAAGTGTCCAGTGTCCAAAAGTGTGTGCAGAGATTCAAACTCTCACTTATCCTCTAGTCACTTAGGTCACAGCTGTGCCATCGAGCTTGTCACATAGCGCTCAGATATTCATTGGGCCTCACACAATCCAAAAGTGTCCAGTGTCCAAAAGTGTGTGCAGAGATTCAAACTGTCACTTATCCTCTAGTCACTTAGGTCACAGCTGTGCCATCGAGCTTGTCACATAGCGCTCAGATATTCATTGGGCCTCACACAATCCAAAAGTGTCCAGTGTCCAAAAGTGTGTGCAGAGATTCAAAATCTCACTTATTCTCTAGTCACTTAGGTCACAGCTGTGCCATCGAGCCTGTCACATAGCGCTCAGATATTCATTGGGCCTCACACAATCCAAAAGTGTCCAGTGTCCAAAAGTGTGTGCAGAGATTCAAAATCTCACTTATCCTCTAGTCACTTAGGTCACAGCTGTGCCATCGAGCCTGTCACATAGCGCTCAGATATTCATTGGGCCTCACACAATCCAAAAGTGTCCAGTGTCCAAAAGTGTGTGCAGAGATTCAAAATCTCACTTATTCTCTAGTCACTTAGATCACAGCTGTGCCATCGAGCTTGTCACATAGCGCTCAGATATTCATTGGGCCTCACACAATCCAAAAGTGTCCAGTGTCCAAAAGTGTGTGCAGAGATTCAAACTGTCACTTATCCTCTAGTCACTTAGGTCACAGCTGTGCCATCGAGCTTGTCACATAGCGCTCAGATATTCATTGGGCCTCACACAATTCAAAAGTGTCCAAAAGTGTGTGCAGAGATTCAAAATCTCACTTATTCTCTAGTCACTTAGGTCACAGCTGTGCCATCGAGCCTGTCACATAACGCTCAGATATCAGTGGGCCTCACACAATCCAAAAGTGTCCAGTGTCCAAAAGTGTGTGCAGAGATTCAAAATCTCACTTATTCTCTAGTCACTTAGGTCACAGCTGTGCCATCGAGCTTGTCACATAGCGCTCAGATATTCATTGGGCCTCACACAATCCAAAAGTGTCCAGTGTCCAAAAGTGTGTGCAGAGATTCAAACTCTCACTTATCCTCTAGTCACTTAGGTCACAGCTGTGCCATCGAGCTTGTCACATAGCGCTCAGATATTCATTGGGCCTCACACAATCCAAAAGTGTCCAGTGTCCAAAAGTGTGTGCAGAGATTCAAAATCTCACTTATTCTCTAGTCACTTAGGTCACAGCTGTGCCATCGAGCCTGTCACATAGCGCTCAGATATTCATTGGGACTCACACAATCCAAAAGTGTCCAGTGTCCAAAAGTGTGTGCAGAGATTCAAAATTTCACTTATCCTCTAGTCACTTAGGTCACAGCTGTGCCATCGAGCTTGTCACATAGCGCTCAGATATTCATTGGGCCTCACACAATCCAAAAGTGTCCAGTGTCCAAAAGTGTGTGCAGAGATTCAAAATCTCACTTATTCTCTAGTCACTTAGGTCACAGCTGTGCCATCGAGCCTGTCACATAGCGCTCAGATATCAGTGGGCCTCACACAATCCAAAAGTGTCCAGTGTCCAAAAGTGTGTGCAGAGATTCAAAATCTCACTTATTCTCTAGTCACTTAGGTCACAGCTGTGCCATCGAGCCTGTCACATAGCGCTCAGATATCAGTGGGCCTCACACAATCCAAAAGTGTCCAGTGTCCAAAAGTGTGTGCAGAAATTCAAAATCTCCCCTGTCCTATAGACACCTTGTTTTACATACTATATAGTTTGTTGGATTTTGTCTACATTTCTACTAAAAATGAGGTAGGCTGGTGGAAGAGGCCGTGGAATTGGGCGGGGGTTGGCAGCTGGTAATGATGGTGTTGGTGGTGGATCTGATGGTAGTGGCAAGAGCAAAATAGGACCGAATGCAGGAGGTGTTGAGCCTGCGTCATCGTCTGGCTACATAAGGCCTCGAACGCTTAGTTTTCTAGGAGTTGGCAAACCGCTTTTAAAGCCAGAGCATCAGGAAAAAGTTTTGTCTTACATTGCTGACTCAGCCTCCAGCTCTATCGCCTCCTCTTCTTCAGTTGTAAAAAGTAAAAGCACTGAGTCGTCATTGGAGGCTCATGTTCATGAACCACACCTTTCCTTGTGTCCTTCACCCCAACCAAGATTGAAGGATGACGCAGGCCATACTACTGATTACTCCATGGAGCTGTTTTCACATCCCATGCCTGGATTATCAAGTGAAATGGTGAATTACCCAGGCCAAGATGAATCTGACATGGAGTGCACTGATGCACAGGCGCTGATGGATGATTCTGCTGGTACATTCACTCAGAGCACTACATTGTCCTCGCAGTGTACAGAGCCAGATTCTGACCCTGATGAGACTCAGGTGCCCCTTCCCGCACACTATACCACCATACACGGTGACACAGAGGAAGGTGCACATGACATAGAAGAGGAGGTGATGGATGACCCAGTTGTTGACCCAGATTGGCATCCATTGGGGGAAGAGGGTGCTGCTTCCAATAGCTCAGATGAGGAGCATCCACAGCAGACATCGACATCGCAACAGCTGTTATCTGGCAGGGCCCGGAGCACTCCAAAGACAGGTTCCAAACATCAAAAGAGTTGCTGGACAGCTTGTCCAGAGGGTCAAAAGATCACAGCGTGCTAGGCCGTAAAATGTCTGCTAAAGTAGGAAGAGTGCAGTGTGGCACTTTTTTGAACAAAATCCTCATGATCAGGCCAAGGTTATCTGTAAGAAGTGCGCAAAGACCTTTAGCCGAGGGAAAAATCTGAAAAATTTGAATACCAGTTGCATGCTTAGACATTTAACCAGCATGCACTTGCAAGCGTGGATACAACACCAAACCTCAAGTGCCACATGTGCAACTGATCACAACGAAGGTAGTCAGCAACGCTACATTGTTTCCCCCACTGTAAGCCCACCGGTTAGCACAGCAGCAAATGTTGAGGTGTCGTTGCAAGGCCACAGCAGTCAGGGAATCCCACTGTTATATCAACGAAAGACTGATTCTAGGCCATCAGAAAGAACACCAACTCCATCACCATCATCAACCCTCTCTCAGTCCGCCCTGTCCACAGCTACTTCCACCATATGCAGCTCTCAAGTCCAGCTCACCCTCCCAGACACTATGAGTAGGTCAAGAAAGTACTCAGTCTCTCATCCGCGTACACTGGGTTTGAACGCCCACATTGCCAAACTAATCTCTTTTGAGATGATGCCCTTTCGGTTGGTGGAAAGCACAGCTTTCCGCGAACTCATGGCCTATGCAGTACCACACTATGACCTACCCAGTCACCACTTCTTCTCTCGCAAAGCCATCCCAGCCCTCCACCATCATGTGAAAGACCGCATTGTCCATGCACTCAAGCAGTCAGTGAGCGGAAAAGTGCACCTCACAACTCATGCATGGTCCAGTCGGCATGGCCAGGGCCGTTACGTGTCCATCACTGCGCACTGGGTTAATGTGGTGGATGCAGGGTCCACAGGGGACAGCGGTGGTGGGACAGTGCTGCCTAGCCCACGGTATAGGAAACAGTTGGCTGTAGGCGTTCGACCCTCCTCCTCCTCCACCTCCTCCAGAAGCGAAAGCTCGTCCACAGAGCGCAGTCGTACGAGCACTCCATCTGTAGCTGCCACTGTTGCACACGATGTGTCCCCCTATCGAGCAGCTAGTGGAAAGCGTCAGCAGGCTGTGTTGCAGATGATGTGTTTGGGCGACAGACACACCGCCGAGGTGCTGGCCGAGTACTTGAAGCGACAAACTGAGTCATGGCTGGGCAGTGTACATCTTGAGGCAGGCAAGGTAGTTAGTGATAACGGCCGTAATTTTGTGGCAGCCATAGCCCTTTCAAAACTCAGCCAAATACCTTGCTTGGCTCACACCTTGAACCTGGTGGTGCAGTGCTTCCTCAAAAATTATCCGGAATTAACAGCCCTGTTCCAGAAGGTGCGAAGACTGTGCGCGCACATCCGCCGGTCGCCTGTACACTCTGTTTGTATGCAGAAGCTGCAGCGATTGCTCCTCCTTCCCAACCACCGCCTCATTATCGACATTGCAACAAGGTGGAACTCCACCCTGCACATGGTGGAGCGGCTGTGCGAGCAGAGGCAGGCCATAATGCATTTGTGGGAGGATACACGGCCAGGCACTTTGAGAGCAGACATGGAGTTGACAGGTGTGCAGTGGTCGAAGCTGAAAGTCCTTTGTAAAGTCCTTCAGTGTTTTGAGGAATGCACACGGCTGGTAAGCGCAGACGACGCCATCCTAAGCATGAGCATCCCACTTATGCGTCTGCTCATGCAAACTTTGACGCACCTTAAGGAGCAGGCGTCTGCAGCCAATGTTGATGAGGAGGAAGAGGAGGAGGGAATCCTTGATGATATTCAGCCATTGTCTGCTCAGGGACCTCTCCTGGACGAGGTGGAGGAAGAAGAGGAGGAGGAGGAGGAGGATGATGGGGATGATTACTTAGGGGAGGAGGATGCATCTCGTGGGGCAAGTGAAAATGTTGGCGTGGCAAGGTCTGGTACAGGGTTTGTGCGTGACTGGAGGGATGTGGATTTGCCAGAAAGTGCTCCTCCACCCAGCACTCGCAGTGCATCATTGACACCGGGAACATTGGTCCACATGTCAGATTATGCCTTGCAGATCCTAACAAGGGACCCCCGCATTGCCAAAATGATGAACGATGACGACTACTGGTTGGCCAGCATCCTGGATCCACGCTATAAAGGCAAATTACAAAACATCATGCCACAGGAGAACCTTGACCTAATATTGGCTAATAAACAAGCAACTCTGGTAAATCGGTTGCTTGAGGCATTCCCAGCACACACCAGCGGTTATGGTTCTCACACGAGCCGTACGGGCCTGGGGCAGCTTGGCAGAGGTGTTCGTGGTGCACACAGCAGAAGTGGCGTTGGAGACAGGGGTTTCATGACAATGTTGTGGACTGATTTTTTAAATACCGCTCACACAACTGGTAATACTGCATCGATGGAAAGTGACAGGAGACAGCAGTTGTCAACTATGGTAACAAACTACTTTTCCTCCCATATCGATGTTCTCCCACACAGGTCAATCCCCTTTGACTATTGGGCCGCTAAGCTGGACACCTGGCCTGAATTGGCACAATATGCCTTACAGGAGCTCGCTTGCCCAGCTGCAAGTGTGCTATCGGAAAGAGTCTTCAGTGCAGCTGGATCAATCCTGACAGAAAAAAGGACCCGTCTGTCAACCCAAAATGTGGATGATCTAACCTTCATTAAAATGAACCACGCATGGGTTTCCAAGGATTTTGTCCCACCTTCCCCTGATGACACATAGGGTGACAGAAAAATGGCTTGCTTTGGTCCACCTCTTCCTGGTACTTCACCTATTTCGCCTTTTGCATCAGCTGAATGTCCAACATCAACATATGCCACTTTCTAAAACTCCCTAACTGTGCTGCCTCCCCCCCATGGCCGGGGTCAACACCTACCGCACGACACCGTGCGTGTGCCGTTGCCCTGGACAGGTGGGTAGGCCAACTCTTGGGCGCGGGCACTGGCACAGGGTCCCTCATAGTGCAATCAAGTGTCTCTGACGGTGGTGGTGCACACCCGCCGTCAGACACACCGCTGTACTATGAGGGGCCCAGTGCCAGTACCGACGCCCACGAGTGGGCCCCCCTTGCTTGGGCAGGGCCCCAGCATTTGCAATCTTTACCTCTCCCTGCTCCTCCGCTGTGTAATCTGGGCCGTCAAATCCATACTGTGCCTGACACCGTCTGAGCCTGCCTCCTGAGACATATATTTTGAATGTGTACGCTATCCATACATGTTATCTGGGGATACGGTACCCTTTCTAACCTTTGTGCAATCACGTGCAATCCATACTGGGCCTAACACCGTCTGAGCCTGCCTCCTGAGACATATATTTTGAATGTGTACGCTATCCATACAGGTTATCCAGGGATACGGTACCCTTTCTAACCTTTGTGCAATCACGTGCAATCCATACTGGGCCTAACACCGTCTGAGCCTGCCTCATGCTGTATAGACATATATTTTGAATGTGTACGTGTAAAATATCAGTATTTCTATAATAAAAAATAATATAGATTAATTCTCTCATACAGAATCTATTTAACAGGCTCTGCTTACTTTAGAGAAGTGACTGACTTATTCTGAGTGCCTTGGCTCACACAGCTGTTTCTCTTGTCAAATGTATAGGTCACTTGTCAAAGCTGTCAAAATGTGACTATTTAGAGATAATGAATGGTTCTAAAGATCTCAGACTTTAGGCTTAAATATCTCAGACTAAGGTAATGCATAAATAACTGCATGCATATTGTTAAAATAACTAGGGTTCACTTAATATGGAAGAAGTTATGAACATAGTGGCAAGCCACCATATGTGGTTGTAGTTTATCGGTCAGAATAGTATATAAAGCTGGCCTAACTCTTGTTCAGGAGATCTCATATCCCTTGAGACTCTCGAACACCCGGACAACACAGCTGCTCAAGACTATATGTAAGAACAATGCTCGTTTTCTCTTCAAATAATTATTGCATGTCATGAACTTACTTTTCTTCATTTTTTGTAATCACTTTTTTGAAATGAACAATTAAAAACAAGATTTATTTTATCCTCAATTCAACATTGCTTTTACTTTTGATTCTCAACCGTGCAAGAAGATATATATATTCCAAATTACAATGATAAGATGGATGCCTTTTATAATGCGGACACTTTTGAATCAAACACAGACAAATACAATCTGAATGATGAGCAAAAGAATAAAATATTCAAAGTTTGGTTACCTTCACATATGGGAAAAAGATTACAGACCACACCCAGATTAAATGATGAGAATGAAATGGCACATAGTACAAAAGAAGACAGACTTAGACAATTAGTATTGTTTACAACTGGAGAAGACATGCCTACAGTTGATATTTTAGGGAGTTTACAAACAAATATTTCTGAAGACCCATTCTCTTTTTTGGTAAAGTTTGAACAAGCCTATAGGATGGTAATGGATCTCGGGCCTCACGAAGAGCCAGCATCCATGATCAAATTTTTTGTAAAGAAGTTCAAGTACTTAGATCCTGCCTCAGTGCAATTGGCTAACACTCAGCCATCATTGCAAGAAGCAACAGTTTTTATTGACAGAATAAGGAGATCCATGAAACAAAATCAGGTCAAGGCTAAAATAGCGGTAGTTCATGAGAAGGAAGACAGTCAACTGAAACCTACAGCCACAGTATTCTCCAAGAGCAGGGATTACATTGAGCATAGAGGTAAAAATACTACACAAAGGAACAATATCCATTGTTATTTTTGTGGTATACCTGGACACTTGAAGTGGCAGTGCAGGAAATTTTTGAGAGCAGAATCAGAGATGGGTACACAAGGAACAGGTAAGCTTGGAAGGGAAAACGGACTCATGCCAAAATCATACACCACACCTTCCGCACCTGCATTACAATTATCTGCACCTGCTCATACTGCCAACAGACAAACACAGTCACCATATGCACCATTAATCAGACAGATCAGAGAAATGACAGTGAAGGAAACAGAGTCAAGGGATAGAATTCCAAGGTCTTTTAAAAAGGACACTGGTCTTCTCCCATCCCCTTCATCTTTCTGACAATCACAGACTATTCCTGTACCACATCCATTGGAATTTGTGACTCGAGTTACATTGGATGACTGTGGAAGACCATTTATCAAAGTAAGTTTAGCAGGACAGAATGCTGTATTCCTCATTGACACAGGAGCTCAGTTAAGTGTTACAAACCTTGATTTGAAGCTAAACCCAGATTCACCAGTTTGTACAATTGTCGGTTTCAGTGGAAAAGGTGGAACTAAAGCAACCTTAGTTCCCAATGTGATTTTGGAAATACCTAGTTCTTTCAAAACAGAAATTGACATCTGGTATTGTCGTGATTCTGAAAATATACTTGGCACAGATTTTATGCAGAAATTCGGATGGGTAGTTGACCTAGGAAATCAAGTGATCTGGAAAGATTCCAATGGTTGTAAACCGGTAGTCATTGATCCTAATGATTATAGCCATGTTGGAAGTATTTGCTTGAATGATGTGGTGTCATCTGACCATTTGTGGCCTGACACTAATGATGACGAGGTATTGACAGAAATTGTACAGCTTTTTCCTTCTCTTTGGGCTCAGTTCAGGAATGAGGTTGGAACAATGAAGGACGTTATCATGAATGTGGAGGGGCGTGATCCCCCGCCACAGCGTCAGTATAAATTGCCTCCAGAATCAATTGACTCTATGTCAAAGATCATACAGGAATTGTTAGATCAAGGTGTTATCCGAAAGGCTAATTCTGTAAGTAACAATCCTTTGTGGTGTGTTTTGAAATCTGATGGTTCTTATCGAATGATATTGGATTTACGGATGTTCAATAAGCATACACCCAATGTAGCGCCAATTGTGGCAGATACTCATGACATGATGGCAAGGTTAAATGCAAAGGCCAAATACTTCTCTGTACTGGACATTAGCAATGGTTTTTTCAGTATACCTCTTGAAAAGAGTTGTCAGTATAAGTTTGCATTTACTTTCTTGGACGAGCAATATCTGTTTTGCAGGTTACCTCAAGGAGCACATTTGTCACCTAGTGTTTTTCATCAGGCATTGGCAAAGGTATTATCCAGATTTTCGAGGCCTGATTGCATTCTGCAATATGTGGATGATATTTTATTGTCTACAGAGGATAAAGAGACACATGTTTCTCTTCTGACAGAATTGTTTGAGTTGCTGCATGATGCAGGGTTGAAATTGAACACCAAAAAGGTCAAATTAATGCAGACTGAGGTCAGATTTTTAGGGGTGCTGTTGAGTCCAGGAAAAAGGCAGCCACTGCAGGAAAGAATTGAGGCAATTGCTTCCCTACCAATTCCGACATCACACAAAGCATTGAGACATTTTTTAGGTCTTATGAATTATTCAAGGGATTTCATTGAGAATTTTGCAGATAAGGCCAGATCTTTATATGATCTTTTGAAAGGTGAAAACAGTGATTACTTTGGTCCTTGGGGTGATGAACAGCAAACCTCATTTGAACAATTGAAAATGAATTTACAAAATGCACCTGCTTTGTCCACAGTAGATCCTTCGGCTCCATTTGCTTTGCAAGTGCATACATCAGGAACATCTGTTTCTGCTGTATTGCTGCAATTACAGGGAGAAGAGTGGAGAATTTTGGGCTATTTTTCAAAACTTCTCTCACCTGTTGAAAAAGGTTTTGAGACCTGTGCAAGACACTTGGTAGGTGTGTACTTTGCAGTCAAAGCAACCGAACATATTGTCGGGTTCAACAAAATCATTTTGCAAACTCCTCATTCTACACTAAAACTTCTCTTTGAGAATAATATCCCAGGTGTGTCACATCAGAGATTTGCTCATTGGTTATTGTCATTGTCTCCCAAACAAATTGAGGTAGATTACAAGGCCAAATATGTTCTTCCTCAGCTGATGCAATATGAAGGACAAACTCATGATTGTTTACAGTCTTTTCAGGATCCAAGTCCATCACTTTTCAGACGGAAAGCAGAGGTAACAGACGAACCAATTTTTGTAGATGGTTCCAGATTCTATTCAGATGGGCACTATTATTCAGGATATGCCATTTTTTATCCCAACAGAGGACAGGTTGTGAAGCACAAATTACCGAGTCATTTTTCAGCTCAAAGAGCAGAGCTAGAAGCAGTAAAAATGGTACTACAGCTGAATGAAGTAGATGATCAGTGTCCCATTGTGATCTACAGTGATAGCTCTTATGTTGTAAGATCACTGACAGATTACTTGTCAGTTTGGGAAAAAAGAGGCTATGTAGATTCATCTAATAAGACTTGTTCACAGTGACACACTGAAGACAATTTTCAGGATAGCATCAAAAAACCCAAATGGTTTTGCTATTGTCAAGGTTCCGGCCCATAAAAAATCTGATGATGAATTATCTGTTGGAAATGCAACCGCAGATATGTTAGCCAAAGAGGCAGCCCTGACAGGAGAAGAGGTGTTTGAACCTGAACCTCTCGAGGTTTCAGCAGTTCAAAGAACAGACACGCATATCCCTTCTTTTGCAGAAGAACAAGAAAAAGACTCATCTCTTGTTGCTTCCCGGGTTGATCCAAAACCTCCCTTTGTTTGTGAAAACGGGGTTTTGTGTCATGACTTAAACGGGGAGTTGCGTCCTGTTGTCCCAAGACATCTACAGGTTGAGTTCACAAAATACAATCATGAAAGTTTGGGTCATTTGGGCCAACAAAAATTGTTAGGCATTCTCAGAGAGAAATTTTACTGGGAAAAGATGGAAGAGACAGTGCAAAGTGTTGTTCAATCATGTCTCATTTGTGCCCAAATTAATCCAAGACCAAAAGGACAGAAACCGCCACTACTCCGAATCGCACCTGCAGATGGTCCATGGTCTACGTTACAAATCGACTACATTGGACCATTACCATCAGGTAAAAATGGTCTCAGGTATGCATTGGTTGTGGTAGATGTTTTTTCTAAGTGGGTTGAAATTTTACCTGTCAGGAAAGATGATGCTTTGTCTACAGCTAGAGCATTAGTTAATCATGTCTTTTGTACTTGGGGGATCCCAAGAATGATCACCTCTGATCGAGGAAGTCACTTTACAGGAAAAATCATGCAAGCCGTTTGTGCTATTCTAGGGGTACGACAGCAGTTTCATGTACCCTACCATCCACAGTCTGCTGGTATTGTGGAAAGGATGAATAGAACAATAAAATCCAGAATTGCCAAGATGTTATTGGACAAAGGCAATACTTGGGTTGATGCAGTACCTTTTGTACTGTTGAGTGTAAGAGGAACAACCTCTGCCACAACTCAGTTTACTCCTTTTGAACTGATGACAGGAAGAAAAATGCCATTGATTTTTCCTCATGAACCATTTTTGTCTACACCACAAAAAGATGCTGTTGCAAGGTCCAAATGGTTGCAATTGTTGCAGGAAAATTTGAAAACGATTCTTCCACATGCTGCATCAAGAATGCAGAGAATGGAGCCACCATATATATCCAAATTCAAGAAAGGGGCTCTAGTGATGATTAAAACTTTCAGGAAGAATGGACCTTGGGAAAGTAATTGGGAAGGTCCCTTTGAAATTATCGAAACCATGGGACAAGTAATGATTCTTGTGCAACGAGCATCTAAGGTGGTTAAAAATACCCGCAGACAACAAAAATTGTGCGTACATGTTGATCAACGCAAACTGTATATTGCAAAATAATGATACTGCATTTCTTTTAGGAAGAAATGGATTCCAATAAGAACTGGAATATGAAACTCCACGTCTTTGACGGAAGGGATTCAACACCAATCCTTCAGGAGAAAAAGACATTTCCCAGGAAAAGCTACTATCTGAGGGGAATCACATTTCTGCTGTTTTGTACTGTTTCAACTGTGATCTACGCTGAAGATATTTCACACCATGGAACAAATACTAGTGAAGTGAAGGAACTTTTCAAAGGAACTTTACATCCAAGGAAACCAAGAGGAACGAATCTACAAAGCTTAATAGATGAGGACATACCGGACGATTCAGTAGATATTACTGGAAACATTTGCATGGGTTTGGGTGCAAAATGCTGTATTGAGCTACACTTCATACATGACACTGACATAATATTACATGCAGCCACAGGACCTAAGACGAAGTTCACACAGTTACAAGGAGATTATATACACAATAATAAGACAGGCACATGGGAATGTAGTCCTACAGATGTGTTATTCTGGAATATAGAGATAAGAGGTGAAGAGAAAGCTGTGTGGTCAGGCGACATTACAAATGATATGATCGCAAAAGGGAAAGTTGAAACATCCAAGACAGATGCTTGGTTAAAGACACAACTTTTTGGGAAAGTTTTAGATCCTGCATTTCTTTCTATTACAGAAGGAGACGAGGATTGGGTAAAAACATGGAATTTTCAGATAACCAGAGAACCAGTACAAGTACAGGTATCTGTAGTTTTTACAGTTTCAAATACTATAGCTCCAGAAGTAAGGGTTACACCACAAGCAGTATATAGTCAAGAAAATATGTCTCCTTTATTACTAAAATGCAGCACGAGGTTAGAGCTACCTTCAGAATCTTTGTTAATATGGACCAAAGATAAATCATTTTTGGGAAGTTTTTCAAATGGTCCAACAAATGTTATACACAGAGGTCAATACGGTAACGTGAGATGGTTAAATAAGGATTTTATTTTTTCTGTAGATAATCCATCTCCTAAGGATTCTGGACTTTACCAATGTTGCATTTTAACGAAATATAACTACAAACAATGTAGAGATGTAAAGGTAAATATATGGTCAGCAGTAGACAATGTATGCACACAGACAAGATTTCAACCATCTACTCCTTTTCAGATCAATCAGTTCCAAACTAAACCTCTATTACGAGATGGAGTGTTTCTGACCATGGTATGGACCTTTAACATGTCTAACTGGAAAATCTCTTCTAGATATCCCCAGTGTCAACCACATCTCACTAACATGGAGATGGGAATAGAACAATGGTTTGGGAAAAGAACTTCAACACAGGTTAGAAGTAAGAGGGGAGTGTTAGAAGGTATTTTGGGGGGATTAGGAACAGTAGGAAGTTTAATTAACAATATGGACATTCATACACTTAAATCAGATCTGGAAAATATTGGGTATATTGGAGGAAAAGGGGTAAAGATTCAGAAAAGCTTGAATCAAGTCCTTGAAAAGATGGTTTTGAACACTGCTACTGTATTGGGATCTTCTGTATCACATCTTCAAGATGCTACTTTAGCTTTAATGGAAAGTGAACAGGAATCTCAAGTGGCCAAAACATGTCTAGAAATTCAGATTGAATATTCCACCAATCTGAAAATGATTGCACAAGCCTTACAAAGTGGAATTACCCCTTTAGGGCTAATAAGAAATTTGCCCATAGAATATAACTTTGCGTTAAACCATACAGATTTGTGGGTAAATAAGTGGTTAGGATGTGAACAGAACATTTGTGTAGGAACATCATTGATTCCAGTGTCAGGAAGAGAAGAAACCCTGGTTCCTATAGGTGTTCTGGGAATTCCTGTCAGTCCTACACAATTGTTATATTATCAATTACAGTACACAGATTTTGCATTTGATGGTACAAACATTGAACAATTAGACATTTCGTCATGCTTAAATTTTGTTTCCAAGGTAATGTGTCTACCTGGACAGGATAAAGTCATTTATCATTCATGTTTCCATAATCATACTTCTTGTCATGCCAGAGTTGAGAATGTCCACACGATACATGACTTGGTGACACCAGTAAGCGCTAACAAAACTTGTTTCCAAGTCATGTCAGGAAAAGAAGCAGTCTCTGCATTCTTCTCATCTTGTGTACATGTCGAAAATCTGACAATGGGTTTATATTGTATTGAGGGAAATGTTAAAACTCTCACAAAGAGGGAAGGAAGTATTAATATTACGTCAATAAGCTCAAGACGTCTGAAAATCCTTCCGATCCAGTTCAATTTGTCACAAGTCAATAAATTTCCTTGGGATTTGTGGACAAATGAAATAAAGAAAGACAAGGGTTTATTAAATCTGCTGACAAAACAATTAAAAGAAGCTGAAATTGTATTTAGACATGAACAAGGTAATCTAAATGATATTGAACATGAATGGACGAGTATGTCAGGCTCATCTTGGTGGAGAAATTTAGGAAAATCTGTAACTAGTTGGTCAGTCTTCAGCGAAAATGGCAGCAGGAAATGTATTGTCTAATCCGATTGTTATTTTATTTATCATAGTTTTGCTGTGTATAATATATCAAATAATTGTTATGTGTAAAATTAGGAGAATTTATAAGAATATAAAGATAGAAATGAAAAAGGAAGATGATATTTTAAGAGAGATGTTAAAACGGAAAAATATAACTCTCTGATCTAATTTTTGTTTTTACAATAAGTTTGAAAATTCAGATGACATTCAGGGCAGATGGTGATACAAGGTTTTCAGAATAAAGAATGAATGTGATACGAATGGTGAGAGAATGAGTTAGGATTGATTATGATATGTCTCAAATCATAATCAGGGGGGACTGTAAAATATCAGTATTTCTATAATAAAAAATAATATAGATTATTATATAGATTATATAGATAATTATATAGATAATTATATAGATAATATAGACCCGATTTCTCCAGCGATGCTCTAGGTGTGCTGAACGCTTATGGAGGAAAACACACACACCAGAAGACTTCATACACTTCAAATTTATGTTAAGGACATATAACTCTGCCCTTCACCTCGCCAAACAGACCTACTTCACCACCCTGATCTCCTCACTATCCAACAACCCCAAGAAACTTTTTGACACCTTTCACTCCCTCCTCAGGCCAAAAGCACAAGCCCCTATCACAGACATTTGCGCTGATGACCTTGCCTCCCACTTTATAGAGAAAATAGACAATATCCGTCAGGAAATCCGCTCCCAATCACCAAGTTCAGTGACTCCCATCCCTCCCTGCATTTCCCCTGGCTCACTCTCCACATTTGCTCCCATCACAGAAGAAGAAGTCTCCAGGCTCCTCTCCTCTTCTCGTCCAACTACATGCACAACCGACCCCATTCCCTCACATCTCCTCCAGTCTCTCTCCCCAGTCGTCACAACTCACCTAACTACAATCTTTAATCTCTCCCTCTCCTCTGGCATTTTCCCCTCCTCCTTCAAACACTCTATCATTACTCCATTACTAAAGAAACCCACCCTTGACCCATCCTGCACAAACAACTACAGACCAGTCTCCAATCTCCCCTTCATCTCTAAACTCTTGGATCGCCTGATATACTCACGCCTTACCCGTTACCTCTCCACTCACTCCCTCCTAGACCCTTCACAGTCCGGTTTCCGCCCCCTACATTCGACAGAAACTGCACTCATCAAAGTGACCAATGACCTTCTGACAGCAAAACGTAATGGTGACCATTCTCTGCTCATTCTTCTCGACCTTTCTGCAGCTTTCGACACTGTTGACCATCCTCTCCTACTCTCTAGGCTCCAGTCACTAGGCATTAAGGACACTGCTCTTTCCTGGTTCTCCTCCTATCTTTCTGACCGCTCCTTCAGTGTTCTGTTTTCTGGCTCCACTTCATCTCCTCTTCCTCTCACTGTTGGGGTACCTCAGGGCTCAGTCCTTGGCCCCCTTCTCTTCTCTCTCTATACAGCCCCAATTGGACAGACCATCAGCAGATTTGGCTTTCAGTACCATCTTTATGCTGATGACACACAACTGTACACATCATCCCCTGACCTTACCTCCGCTGTACTACAGAACGCCACTGACTGTCTGTCTGCAGTCTCCAACATCATGTCTGCTCTCTATCTGAAACTCAACCTCTCCAAAACTGAACTTCTTCTGCTCCCACCATCTACTAACCTCCCTAAATCTGACATTTCCCTCTCTGTGGGTGGCACCATAATAACACCCCGACAGCAGGTGCGCTGTCTGGGTGTTATGTTCGACTCCGATCTCTCCTTCACCTCCCATATACAATCTCTTGCCCGCTCATGCTGCTTACACCTAAAGAACATCTCTAGAATTCGCCCTTTTCTCACCATGGAAACAACAAAAACTCTCACTGTTGCCCTGATCCACTCCCGCCTAGACTACTGTAATGCTCTATTAATTGGCCTCCCTCTCACTCGACTCTCCCCTCTCCAGTCTATCGTTAATGCAGCAGCCAGGGTTGTCCATCTGGCTAATCGTTTCTCAGACGCGTCCACTCTTCGCCAGTCGTTACACTGGCTGCCAATTCATTACAGGGTACAATTCAAAGTACTTGTTCTCACCCACAAAGCTCTCCACAGTGCGGCACCCCCTTACATCTCCTCCCTCATTTCTGTCTATCGGCCTAACCGACCGCTGCGCTCTGCAAATGACTTTCGACTAACCTCTGCCCTAATCCGTACCTCCCACTCCCGACTCCAAGACTTCTCCCGTGCTGCGCCAATCCTCTGGAATGCTCTACCCCAAAATATTAGGACCATCCACAATTTGCATAGTTTTAGGCGCTCGCTCAAAACACATTTGTTCAGAGCGGCCTATCACATTCAGTAATCAAAGTCATGTTTGTGTGTGTAGCCCATTCACTATCTCCATCTAACCCCCACCCCCTGAAGATGGCTGGACCGTCATTGTAAATACATCATTGTAAATACAAACCTGTGCTTTGTATCCCCCCCACCTCATTGTAGATTGTAAGCTCTCACGAGCAGGGTCGTCTTATTTCGCTTTAATTATTGTATTGTTAACGTTGTTACTTATGACTGTTGTGTTTGAAACTGTTCAACTGTAAAGCGCTGCGGAATATGTTGGCGCTATATAAATAAAGATTATTATTATTATTATTATTATTATTAATTCTCTCATACAGAATCTATTTAACAGGCTCTGCTTACTTTAGAGAAGTGACTGACTTATTCTGAGTGCCTTGGCTCACACAGCTGTTTCTCTTGTCAAATGTATAGGTCACTTGTCAAAGCTGTCAAAAAGTGACTATTTAGAGATAATGAATGGTTCTAAAGATCTCAGACTTTAGGCTTAAATATCTCAGACTAAGGTAATGCATAAATAACTGTATGCATATTGTTAAAATAACTAGGGTTCACTTAATATGGAAGAAGTTATGAACATAGTGGCAAGCCACCATATGTGGTTGTAGTTTATAGGTCAGAATAGTATATAAAGCCGGCCTAACTCTTGTTCAGGAGATCTCATATCCCTTGAGACTCTCGAACACCCGGACAACACAGCTGCTCAAGACTATATGTAAGAACAATGCTCGTTTTCTCTTCAAATAATTATTGCATGTCATGAACTTACTTTTCTTCATTTTTTGTAATCACTTTTTTGAAATGAACAATTAAAAACAAGATTTATTTTATCCTCAATTCAACATTGCTTTTACTTTTGATTCTCAACCGTGCAAGAAGATATATATATATATATATATATATATATATATTTTTCTACAGTACGCTATCCATACATGTTATCCAGGGATACGGTACCCTTTCTAACCTTTGTGCAATCACGTGCAATCCATACTGGGCCTAACACCGTCTGAGCCTGCCTCATGCTGTATAGACATATATTTTGAATGTGTACGCTATCCATACATGTTATCCAGGGATACGGTACCCTTTCTAACCTTTGTGCAATCACGTGCAATCCATACTGGGCCTAACACCGTCTGAGCCTGCCTCATGCTGTATAGACATATATTTTGAATGTGTACGCTATCCATACATGTTATCCGGGGATACGGTACCCTTTCTAACCTTTGTGCAATCACGTGCAATCCATACTGGGCCTAACACCCTCTGAGCCTGCCTCCTGAGACATATATTTTGAATGTGTACGCTATCCATACATGTTATCCAGGGATACGGTACCCTTTCTAACCTTTGTGCAATCACGTGCAATCCATATTGGGCCTAACACCGTCTGAGCCTGCCTCCTGAGACATATATTTTGAATGTGTACGCTATCCATACATGTTATCCGGGGATACGGTACCCTTTCTAACCTTTGTGCAATCACGTGCAATCCATACTGGGCCTAACACCGTCTGAGCCTGCCTCCTGAGACATATATTTTGAATGTGTACGCTATCCATGCTTGTTATCCAGTGATACGGTACCCTTTCTAACCTTTGTGCAATCACGTGCGATCCATACTGGGCCTAACACCGTCTGAGCCTGCCTCCTGAGACATATATTTTGAATGTGTATGCTATCCATACATGTTATCCAGGGATACGGTACCCTTTCTAACCTTTGTGCAATCCATACTGGGCCTAACACCGTCTGAGCCTGCCTCCTGAGACATATATTTTGAATGTGTACGCTATCCATACATGTTATCCGGGGATACGGTACCCTTTCTAACCTTTGTGCAATCACGTGCAATCCATACTGGGCCTAACACCTTCTGAGCCTGCCTCCTGAGACATATATTTTGAATGTGTATGCTATCCATACATGTTATCCAGGGATACGGTACCCTTTCTAACCTTTGTGCAATCACGTGCAATCCATACTGGGCCTAACACCGTCTGAGCCTGCCTCATGCTGTATAGACATATATTTTGAATGTGTACGCTATCCATACATGTTATCCGGGGATACGGTACCCTTTCTAACCTTTGTGCAATCACGTGCAATCCATACTGGGCCTAACACCGTTTGAGCCTGCCTCATGCTGTATAGACATATATTTTGAATGTGTACGCTATCCATACATGTTATCTGGGGATACGGTACCCTTTCTCACCTTTGTGCAATCACGTGTAATCCATACTGGGCGTGAGAACGGCTGGCGAGCTGTTAAGCAAGCTACAGCACCTGTCCAGACAAGTACAGGGATTCCCTAGCGAGGAGACTTATTTGATTGTTTTCAATGTTGGGACAGCAATTTTTGGGGAGCACTATACTCTGGAGAATGATAGATGGGGCCCACCATACACTGGAACATTCAAAAGGTGGACATCAGACACTGGAGCAGCATTTACAGGGCCCATTATACACTAGAGCATTAGAAATGGGGCCCATTATGTTTGGAGCATTTTTTGGGCCCATAAGACAGTGGAGCTTCATCCATGGGGACCAACATATACTGTAGCATTATGTGGAGCTCATCATATACTGTTTCAAACATTATATGGGACCAATGATTCTGTATGGAGAAATAGATGGGCCTCATCATGAGATGTAAAAAGTGAGGTATTTTTCATTGTACTATACCGCTATTTCTCTGCCGTATCGGAGCATGATGAGTTGTGGTATGTGTTAAAGGGGCGCTCTTTCGCACAGGGCACATGAAAACCTGGAGCCAGCCCTCCCCCCCACAGTTTGTAGCCAAATAACCCCCATTTTTCAGTGCGTAACTTGTATTATGAAGTTAATTAAGGTTGACAAGCTTAAGTAAGAAGAATTGATGCTTTTGGCATTCAAATGGGCACTGTAGGTGTGTTTCCTGTCCTCCTCTCACTGCCGACTTTTATTCCCCATTGACTTACATTGGGTTTCGTGTTTCGGGACGACCCCGACTTTTCCCTATAATCGGACGATCTTGCTCGACCCGACTTTTGGAAAAGTCGGGTTTCACGAAACGAAACGCGACCCTAAAAAACCAAAAGTCGCTCAACTCTACTTTTCATGTTTAATGCCTTTTTTCATTTGTTTGTTTTAGAGACTGTTCCTCATTAGACACTTTATACTGCTCATTCATACATTGTCTGTGGGGTCTGTTGATGTGGGAGGTTTATCATATCATTATTTCATGATTTGACTTACCACTTTTCCACATGTTTTTAAATGTTTTTATGGAGTCTGTGTTATTCCATGTCTGTGTTGGATGTATTCAATAAACTTCATACATTTTTTACTCATACATGTGGTGTTCCCTATTCATAGGCTGGTCGCTTTGTTCTTTTTTCTGTCACATATTTTTGACTAGTCTCTGGTGAACCCCTCTTTCCAGTGGTGCCCTCCATTTTTGTTCACACATACTACATATATACTACATTCATACAACATACATACTACATCCATGCTACATAAATACTACATTCATACAACATACATACATACATATTACATACATACTACATATATACTACATTCATACAACATACATACTGCATACATGCTACATATATACTACATTCATACAACATACATACATACTACATACATGCTACATATATACTACATTCATACTACATACATACTACATACATGCTACATATATACTACATTCATACAACATACATACATACTACATACATGCTACATATATACTACATTCATACAACATACATACATGCTACATACATGCTACATATATACAACATTCATACATACATACTATATACATGCTACATATATACTACATTCATACAGCATACCTGCGTTCTACATACATGCTACATATATACTACATTCATACATACATACTACATACATGCTACATATATACTACATTCATACAACATACATTCATACATACTACATACTACATACATACATACTACATATATACTACATTCATACAACATACATACTACATACATGCTACATATATACTACATTCATACAACATACATACATACATACTACATATATACTACATTCATACAACATACATACATACATGCTACATATATACTACATTCATACAACATACATACATGCTACATATATACTGCATTCATACAACATACATACATATATACTACATACATACAACATGCTACAGACATACAACATACATACTACATACAATACATTCATACAATACATACATATAGACATACAGTACGTACAACATAGAGTACATACTCACCAATACTTGTCACATTGTTCCCCGAAGCCAGTGTCATCTAAGAAAAATATGAAAATAACAAACAAGCCATATACTTACCCTGATCTGCAGAAATCCACGAGGGTCCCATGCCGATCTCCCGTGGAGAGCAGCAGAAGCAGCTGGTGCGACCGCTCTCTACGGGGCTCAAGGAATCCAGTGTTGGGAGGTAGGTATCCTTCCGCACTGTATTCCTCCGCCACTGTAAAAAAAATAGTCCCTAGTCTCACTTTTGGCATTGCTGTGTGAAAAAGTTCCCACGCAGCATTTCCCATAAAGTGATACCAGGGACTATTTTTTTACAGTGGCGGAGGAATACAGTGCGGAAGGATACCTACCTCCCGACACTAAATTCCTTGAGCCCCGTAGAGCGCAGTCGCATCAGCTGCTGCTGCTGCTCTCCACGGGAGAGCAACGTGGGACACTCACGCGTGGATTTCTGCGGATCAGGGAGTATATGGCTTGTTTGTTATTTTCATATTTTTCCTTAGATGACACTGGCTTCGGGGATCAAAGTGACAAGTGATGGTGAGTATGTACTCTGTTATATGTACTGTATGTCTTTGTATGTATTGTATGAATGTAGTATGTATGTTTTATGTCTGTAGCATGTTGTATGTATGTATGTATGTAGTATCTATGTATGTTGTATGAATGTAGTATATATGTAGTATGTATGTTGTATGTACTATGTATGTATGTTGTATGTAGTGTGTATGTTGTATGAATGTAGTATATATGTAGTATGTATGTATGTTGTATGAATGTAGTATATATGTAGTATGTATGTTGTATGTATGTACTATGTATGTACAGTTGTGGCCAAAAGTACTGACACCCCTGCAATTCTGTCAGATAATACTCAGTTTCTTCCTGAAAATGATTGCAAACACAAATTCTTTGGTATTATTATCTTCATTTAATTTGTCTTAAATGAAAAAACACAAACAGAATTGTCCTAAAGCCAAATTGGATATAATTCCACACCAAACATAAAAAAGAGGGTGGAATAAAGTATTGGCACTGTTCGAAAAATCAAGTGATGCTTGTCTAATTTGTGTAATTAACAGCACCTGTAACTTACCTGTGACACCTAACAGGTGTTGACAATAACTAAATCACACTTGCAGCCAGTTGACATGGATTAAAGTTGACTCAACCTCTGTCCTGTGTCCTTATGTGTACCACATTGAGCATGGAGAAAAGAATGAAGACCAAAGAACTGTCTGAGGACTAGAGAAACCAAATTGTGAGGAAGCATGAGCAATCTCAAGGCTACAAGTCCATCTCCAAAGACATGAATGTTCCTGTGTCTACGCTGCGCAGTGTCATCAAGAAGTTTAAAGCCCATGGCACTGTGGCTAACCTCCCTAGATGTGGATGGAAAAGAAAAATTGACAAGAGATTTCAACGCAAGATTGTGCGGATGTTGGATAAAGAACCTCGACTAACATCCAAACAAGTTCAAGCTGCCCTGCAGTCCGAGGGTACAACAGTGGCAACCCGTACTATCCGTCGGCATCTGAATGAAAAGGGACTGTATGGTAGGAGACCCAGGAAGACCCCACTTCTTACCCCGAGACATAAAAAAGCCAGGCTGGAGTTTGCCAAAACTTACCTGAAAAAGCCTAAAATGTTTTGGAAGAATGTTCTCTGGTCAGATGAGACAAAAGTAGTGCTTTTTGGGCAAAGGCATCAACATAGAGTTTACAGGAGAAAAAAGGGGCATTCAAAGAAAAGAACACGGTCCCTACAGTCAAACATGGCGGAGGTTCCTTGATGTTTGGGGTTGCTGTGCATGGCATTATGAAGTCTGAAGACTACCAACAAATTTTGCAACATAATGTAGGGCCCAGTGTGAGAAAGATGGGTCTTCCTCAGAGGTCATGGGTCTTCCAGCAGGACAATGACCCAAAACACAATTCAAAAAGCACTAGAAAATGGTTTGAGAGAAAGAGACTTCTAAGGTGGCCAGCAATGAGTCCAGACCTGAATCCCATAGAACACCTGTGGAGAGATCTAAAAATGGCAGTTTGGAGAAGGCACCCTTCAAATATCAAGGACCTGGAGCAGTTTGCCAAAGAAGAATGGTCTAAAATTCCAGCAGAGCATTGTAAGAAACTCATTGATGGTTACCGGAAGCGGTTGGTCACAGTTATTTTGGCTAAAGGTTGTGCAACCAAGTATTAGGCTGAGGGTGCCAATACTTTTGTCTTGCCCATTTTTGGAGTTTTGTGTGAAATGATCAATGTTTTGCTTCTTGCTTCATTCTCTTGTGTTTTTTCATTTAAGACAAATTAAATGAAGATAACAATATCAAAGAATTTGTGTTTGCAATCATTTTCAGGAAGAAACTGAGTATTATCTGACAGAATTGCAGGGGTGTCAATACTTTTGGCCATGACTGTATGTTGTATGTAGTATGTATGTTGTATGAATGTAGTATATATGTAGTATGTATGTTGTATGTATGTATGTTGTATGAATGTAGTATATATGTAGCATATATGTTGTATGTATGTATGTTGTATCAATGTAGTATATATGTAGTATGTATGTTGTATGTATGTACTATGTATGTATGTTGTATGTAGTATGTATGTTGTATGTAGTATATATGTAGTATGTATGTTGTATGTATGTACTATGTATGTACGTTGTATGTAGTATGTATGTTGTATGTAGTATATATGTAGTATGTATGTAGCATGTATGTAGTATATATGTATGTTGTATGAATGTAGTATATATGTAGCATGTATGTAGTATGTATGTAGCATGTATGTAGTATGTATATATGTAGTATATATGTAGCATGTAGGTAGTATGTATATATGTAGTATGTATGTAGTATGCATGTAGTATGTTTGTTTTTTTACATTCAACTCATTAGCCGGATGATGGGACTACTACTGTCCCATCATTGGATAATGTGTCAATCACTGTCAGTGTAGCAGTCATCGCCCGATGGGACTTGTTGTCCCATCGGACGATGCCTGCACACACACAAGACCCCCGGCAGGCCCGCACAGACCACCGACAGCCGGCACAGACCACCGGCAGTCGGCACAGGCACCTGGCTGGCTCGTACAGACCACCGACAGCCGGCACAGGCCCCCGAAAGGCCCGTACAGACCACCGACAGCCGGCACAGGCCCCCCGAAAGGCCCGTACAGACCACCGGCAGCCGGCACAGGCCCCCGGCAGGCCGGCACAGGCCCCCAGCAGGCCGGCACAGGCCCCCGAGAGGCCCATACAGACCACCGGCAGCCGGCACAGGCCCCAGACAGGCCTGTACAGACCCCCGAGAGGCCCGTGTTTCTGGAGTTGTATATTTGAAGGTAAGCTCAGTTATAGTACCATATCTAAGCAGTAAGCTTGGTTCTGGTACTGTATCGATGTAGTAATCTAGATTCTGGTACCATATGTATGTCATAAGCTTGCTATTGTTCCCGTATTTATGTAGTAGAGTTAGTAATCTCGGTTCAGCTCCCATATCTCTGTAGTAAACTCTGTTCTGCTCCCATATCTCTGTATTAAACTCATTTCTGCTCCCATATCTCTCTAGTAAGCTTGGCTCTGCTCCCATAGCTCTGTAGTAAACTCTATTCTGCTCCCATATCTCTGTAGTAAGCTCATTTCTGCTCCCATATCTCTCTAGTAAGCTTGGCTCTGCTCCCATAGTTCTGTAGTAAGTTCAGTTCTACTCGCTTATCTCTGTAGTAAGCTCGTTTCAGTTCCCTTATCTATGTAGTAATCTTGGTTCTGTTCTTGTGTTTATGTAGTTAGCTTGCTTCTGTTACAGTATCTATGTAGGCAGTAAGCTTGGTTCTACTCCCATATCTATGCAGCAAACTCTGTTCTGTTCCCACATCTATGTACCAGCATGTCTTTAAAGCTTGTCATTGCTGCTGTTTTAATGCAGCCGCCAGAGATAAGCAGGGCAGAGGTGGGCCACCACAATTCCAGGGCCACTGCCTTGTGATTGCCCCCCAGGCTGAAAAGTGCCAGCCAGCCCCTGGCTATCCAACATCTTAGGTAATATAAAATAAGAACTTGGTGGGTATACACCAATCCTGTAAAATATGAGGGGGACAATATACACAAACAGGATGGATATATCAGGCAGGACAGCGTGCCACATAAGAGGACTAAAAGCTGCCATAGCTACAGAATGAAAGAACTAAGCTGGAAGTCAGGTCCAGATTATATGTACAGCAAGGAAAAAACCTGTATACACAGTATCTTTATAGACAGCATGATCCGTATATCGCAGAGTGAGAAGTGATAACATGCACCTCAGGTTTGTATCCATGATAAGTATACAGCACATTTGGACGAAGCCTATACACAGATACCACATATATAGTGAAAGCAACCTGGTTCCACTGAATCTGTACACACAAAATGATCAGCATATAGCAAAGATGAGGTCACATACAGGTCACAAGACTCCATAAAGGGAAGGGGAGAGAAAATAATCAGCACAGCAATGCCATTACACACAGCCTTGCCACCAAGTGCAGCCACTCTTTTTCAGCACACACCATCTCCCAACACTTCCCCTCTCGCCCTTATCTCCAGCACATGTGCCCACATAACTAATGGCAGACAGTGTATGTGTCCATGCTCTGTCCTCTCATACATATACCATCCCCCAACTGCTCTTTTCTCACTAGTGTCCAGTAAACCCAGCTCCACCATGTTAATGGCAGACCCTTTCAACCTGTAGCCACGACACTGGTGAACATGGTGGCCACATGAATCTCAGAGGTAATTTTAATCCCATATATGATGTAGGAGCTGATACTACACTAATACATAATGTCTGAGATGATTGTGCTCCTAAAATCATCTGTAATGTGAGGTGATTGATACATGAATTCTGAGGTAATATTGATTGTAACATGAGGTAACATGATGTAGGAGCTGAAACTACACGATGTCTGAAGTGAATGTGCTCCTATCATCTGTAATGTGAAGTGATAAGTGATGAGCGAACGTGCTCGCCACTACTCGGTACTCGCCCGAGTGTAATGATACTACGAAAATGCTCACATTCAGAGTACCCTTCTAGAACTTTTCTTTGTCACACACACACACTGAGCTCTGCTACATCCATTAGAGATGGGCAAAGGCACGCTGTCGGCTTTTCGACCCCCCTTTCCCTCTTAGCTCCTTCTCACTACACACTCTCTGTAATGTGAGACTCGTGTGTGATTTCCTTCTTCTTCCAGCTAAAACTGGTTGAGCAACTTTCAAAACCACATGGTGACCTACATTTTTCCCTTTAAAAGTTAATAGTATGGCATATCTTGACCCCAGTTGATGTTATGAGTATGAAAGTTACATATTTGGGATGTGCTTCAATAGAGCTACCCACCCTGTAGTTTTGTAGACTCCAGCTTCAGCAGAATCCAAGAAAGGGACTACTACTTAGTCGATTCATACAAGCACTTCGATTTTGGTCTTAAATGAACACCAACATCATGCTGAGTAAGATGATACTCTGTTCATCGCCATATGAGGTTCCCTCCCCGAGTTATGTAATTATGTAGTTTTTTTAGAAAGTTTTCAACTCTGGTAGAAAGAGGAGGGCTGCCATTACTCAGCCCCTACAGTGATGTCATCACCAGGGGCTATAAGATAGAGTAAGCTCATAGTCCAGCAGCTTTTGCCAGGGAACCCTGAGACACAGAGAGGCTGTGTGATGCACTGCGATGCATCGCCCCTCCCCCAACCGCATGGTCTGCCATGAGATGGCTTAGGCTGGTTTCACACTTGCGTTTTTTTTCGCGGTATTTTAGCGCTAAAAAACGCATTCGTTTTTTTTTCCTATACTTTGCATGGGATGCGCTTATGTGCGCATACACATGCGTTTGTATGCGTTTTTCCGCGCATGCATTTTTTTGCGGTATGCGCTCGGGCGCACAAAATGCATCCTGTTGCATTTTTTGGGCGTCCGACTTGCCTCAAAAAAACGCATGCGCACGCAATGCGTTTTTTTACAGCAAGGCACCCATTATAAGTCTATGGGTGCGCATATGTGCGCGTTGGCATGCTTATGTATGCGTTTTTTTGCACATGCGTTTTTTTTTTTACCATTAGTTGGACAATGGAATTTAGGGGTTTGGGTTAGAGTTAGGGTTAGTTAAGGGGGTTTAGGGCTAGGGTTAGGGTTAGCTAGGGTTTAGGGTTAGGGTTAGGGTTAGTATGGTTTGGTTAAGGGTTAGGGTTAGGATTAGGGTTAGGGTCAGGGTTAGGGTTAGGGTCAGGGTTAGGGTCAGGGTTAGGGTTAGGGTTAGGGTTAGGGTCAGGGTTGGTTAGGGTTAGGGTTAGGGTCAGGGTTAGGGTTAGGGTTAGTAAAGTCATGGTTTGGGTTAGTGTGAGGGGCCACCTAATGTTGGAAAAAAACGCAAACGCGGTAAAAACGCACTAAAAATGCATACAAACGCATAAAAACGCTGCGTTTTTTTCATGCATGCTCATAAAAATGCTTGAAAAAAACGCAGCATTTGTATGCGTTTGTATGCGTTTTTCCAATGCGTTTTTTTGCGGGAAAAACGCGCTGCAAAAAAAAGCAAGCGTGAAATTAGCCTTAAATTGCTGTAAGTGCTTTTCTTCTTTTACTCCCTGTTATTTTGTAATCTTTTTGTACATACTTCAATAGTCTCATATTGTAATATCTTTTTATACATTTTGCAACACTGCCTACCTTTTTGGAGTAAAATATGTAAAATTACTAGCTTTGTTTCTCCTTGCTCTATAACGTACTGCCACGTGCTCTGAAGTGAATCATGCTACTAAATTGGGTTGGCTTCGGACCCCTTATAAATTAAGAAATTGGAGCTCATGGCAGCAAAGTGTGCCCTGGGCTTGTTTGGCAAAGCTGGCAGTGACGGAACTGGTTTTATAAGCGTATTGCCTGGCTACAGCAACGAGTAGTTATAACACCCTCACTGCAGTGTGCATAATAGCCAGTACACATCCAGGCGGCCCATCTAGCAACTAATTATCCTAGGTCCAGTTCCCTGGCACGCATGGCTGATTTTATGTTGTGCTGCGTTTCCCGGGACCCTCGCATTGTAAAAATTTTTGAGGACACTCATTACTGGTTAGTGACACTTATAGACACACGCTACAAAGAAAACTTTCAATCTCTTATTCCAGAGGCAGAGTGGTGTACAAAAATGTTGATGTACCAGAGGGCTTTTGTAGCGGAATTACTGAAAAAATTCCCTTATGAGAACGCTGGCAGCAGACACCGGAGTTTGTTGTACAGCCAAGGAGTCCAAGCGAGAGAGACAGAAGTACAATCCAGCTCAGGCAGAGGAACAATGGCAAAGTTCAGGGACAGTTTACTCAGACCCTCCCATTGTGCCGCCACAGAGGCAACGGGTGGTGTCACAAGAAGTGCAATGTTTGCAAAGATGGTGAAGGAGTACCTTGCAGACGGAGCATGAGGACATGGAGCAAGGAACCATACAGGGTGATTACACACATCCCAGCCTCATGTCATTCCAACGAGGATTGGTTGACAATATGGAAGGGGAGGATGAACAGGAGCTACTTTCATGCGCTATAGATGGTACTACATGCACAACTGTCTTACAGTCTGTTCAGTGTGGATGGCCTGAGGACAGGGAGGTAGAGGAGGAGGAGGACACCTTTGTCAGTCTTCCTGTTGGTGAGGACATGGAAGGCTTGCCTGTTACCAGTCTGGCATGCAAGGCTGACTTTATGTTGCGCTGCCTTTCCCGTGACCCTCGTATTGTAAAAATATTGGGTAACAGTCATTACTGGGTAGTGACACTTTTAGACCCACGCTACAAGGAGAACTTTCAATCTCTTGTTCCAGAGGCAGACAGGTGTACTAAAATGATGCAGTACCAGAGGGCCATTGTTGCAGAATTCTTAAAAAAATTCCCATCTCAAAATGCTGGCGACAGACATAACAGTTCGCTGGACAACCAAGTAGTACCGGCGAGAGAGACACAACTCCAATCCAGCAGAGGCAGGGGAACACTGGCAAAGTTCTGGGATGGTTTTCTCAGACACTCCCATCGCCCTTGCCCTGAGGCGTGAGGTAATGTCAAAAGGAATGGAATTTTTTCTAAGATGCTGAGGGAGTATCTTGCTGACCGTACCAATGTCCTCCAGGATTCCTCTGTGCCTTTTAATTATTGGGTATCCAAGCTGGACACGTGGCATGAACTGGCTCTCTACGCCTTGGAGATCCTGGTCTGCCCTGTCAGAGTGGGTTTTTAGTGCCGCTGGTGGAATTATAACAGATAAGCGGATCCACCTGTTAACTAAAAATGAACAAGGGCTGGATTGGGCAAGGCTTCTGTACACCACTGAATGAAAACATCGAAACACAACCTCAAATTATTTTTTTTGTTGGTTGGGGAGGTGTATTTTCATGCACATCTTCACAATCACACATGGTTATCCGCTTCCTGATTGAGTCTGCTTGATGTTATCCTCCTCCTTATCCTCATCCTCATCATCCACAACTAGTAGAACACCAGGTTGAACATATTCCATGATGCAAAAGTCACTATATTTTTATTTATATCCCTGTCTCTGAGCTGTTGCTAGGGACAAACATATCTCGTTGGTTACATTCTGGCTTCATATCTACGAGTGGCGGTTGTTTATCGCCCTCCAGGCTCCTCCCGCCAGTTTCTAGACCACTTCACCACCTGGCTTACTCACTTTCTATCCTGTGACATCCCCACCCTCATCATGGGAGACTTTAACATCCCCATCAATGATCCGCTCTCCCAGTCTGCCTCTCATCTTCTTTCTCTAACTTCTTCATTCGGCCTCTCACAGTTTACTAATTCTCCTACACATGAGGACGGGAATACTCTGGACCTGGTTTTCTCCCGTCCCGGCTCGCTGCACGACTTTACTAACTCGCCTCTCCCGCTCTCGGACCACAACCTTCTTTCCTTCTCTGTCAAGAATTGTCTCCTCACCCGGGACACCCCCACTTACCACACTTATCGGAATACACGTACCATTAATACCCAACAGCTTAGGGACAATCTCCACACATCTTTAGCCCCCATCTCCACCCTCTCCTGTCCAGACATAGCATTGTCACACTTCAATAATACACTGAAGAATGCCCTAGATGAAGCAGCACCTTCTATACGCAGAAAGACCCGACACAGACAACGGCAGCCCTGGCACACAACGCAAACACGCTTTCTTCAGCGCTGCTCGAGGTGTGCAGAGCGGCAGTGGAGAAAATCTCTCTTAGCAGAAGACTTCATCCACTATAAGTTCATGCTCAAAACCTATAACTCTGCCCTTCATCTGGCCAAACAATCCTACTTCACCACCCTCATCACCTCACTATCCAACAACCCAAGACGACTTTTTGAAACCTTAAACTCCCTCCTGAAACCTAAAGTACAGGCCCCCATCACCAACCTCAGCGGTGAGGATCTGGCCACTTATTTCCTAGAAAAAATCAACCACATACATCAGGATATCTCAGCCCTATCTCCTCAGTGCCTGGATCCCCTTCCCTGCCGCACCTCAAGCTCACTAGACATCTTTGAGCCTGTTTCAGAAGAAGAAGTTTCCAAGCTCCTCGCTTCTGCTCGGCCTACAACCTGCAACAGTGACCCTATTCCTTCACAGCTCCTGCAGTCTCTCTCACCAGTGGTCACCACTCACCTGACTAAAATATTTAACCTCTCTCTTTCTTCAGGTATATTTCCCTCCTCATTTAAACATGCCATCATAACCCCTTTACTTAAAAAGCCATCCCTGGACCAGAACTACACTGCTAACTACAGACCTGTCTCTAACCTTCCCTTCATCTCTAAACTCCTGGAATGCCTGGTCCACTCCCGTCTAATCCGCTATCTCTCGGATAACTCTCTTCTCGACCCCTTACAATCTGGTTTCCGCTCTTTACACTCTACTGAAACTGCCCTCACTAAAGTCTCTAATGATTTAATAACAGCTAAATCAAAAGGTCATTGCTCCCTGCTGATTCTACTGGATCTCTCTGCCGCATTTGACACTGTGGATCACCAGCTCCTCCTCACTATGCTCCGCTCTATAGGCCTCAAGGACACAGCCCTCTCCTGGTTCTCCTCCTACCTCTCTGACCGCTCCTTCACTGTATCTTTTTCCGGCTCCTCTTCCTCTTCTCGTCCCCTTACTATCGGGGTCCCGCAGGGCTCAGTCCTAGGCCCCCTCCTCTTCTCTTTATACACTGCCCCTATTGGACAAACAATCAGCAGATTTGGGTTCCAGTATCATCTCTATGCTGATGACACCCAATTATACACTTCTTCCCCTGACATCACCCCTACCCTAATTCAAAATACCAAGGATTGTCTGTCTGCTGTCTCTAGCATCATGTCCTCCCTCTATCTGAAACTAAATCTCTCTAAAACTGAACTTCTTGTGTTTCTCCCCTCTACTAACCTCACTCTACCTAACATCGAAATAACCCTGGAGGGTTCAACCATAACTCCCAAGCAGCATGCCCGCTGTCTTGGGGTCATATTCGACAGTGAATTTTCCTTTACTCCGTACATCCGATCACTCAGTCGCTCTTGTCACCTGCATCTTAAAAACATCTCCAGAATCCGACCTTTTCTCACCTTTGAAACTGCTAAGACTCTTACTGTCGCTCTTATTCATTCTCGTCTGGACTACTGCAACTCTCTTCTGATCGGTCTCCCTCTTAGGCCTGTTTCACACTTCAGTTTTTGTGTCCGCCAAACGGATCCGTTTCCGTTTTTTTGACGGAAACTGATGCAAACGGATCCGTTTTTAAAAAACCGGATCCGTTTTTTTGACGGATCCGCGGTAACCACTAATGGAAGTCTATGGGACAAAAAAAACGGATCCTGCAAAAAAATGGCGGATCCGTTTTTTTACGGAAACCAACGGATTTTGACGGATTTGAAAAAACGGAAGTGTGAAACAGGCCTTACCAAACTTTCTCCTCTCCAATCCATCTTGAATGCGGCAGCCAGGGTCATATTTCTGTCCAGCCGCTTCACCGATGCCTCCATCTTGTGCCAGTCATTACACTGGCTACCTATTCGCTACAGGGTCCAGTATAAACTCATCTCTCTCACCCACAAAGCTCTCCACTGTTCTGCACCGCCTTATATCTCCTCTCTCGTCTCTGTCTATCGCCCTACACGTGCCCTCCGTTCTACAAATGACCTAAGACTAACATCCCCCGTAATCCGAACCTCGCACCTCCGTCTCCAAGACTTCTCTCGTGCTGCTCCAGCTCTCTGGAATGCACTTCCCCAGACGATCAGACTGATACCTAGCCCTGACCTATTCAAGCGCGCTTTGAAAACCCATCTCTTCAAACAAGCCTACCACATCAACTACTCAGCAAGCTAACTTTGCCCTGTTCCCTCCTTCCAAATATTATTCTGAATCTGCACCCTACTATTCATCTGTCTCCACACCCTTCATGCACATAACTGCATTTGATACTTGTCTATTGCACTTAAACACACGGGCTGATGACCGGATCATGCAGCTTTATATGAAAATCCCTATTATAATTGCCAGACCTGAATTAACAAGCATTTCTCACCTACTGTGTCCCCCCATTTCCTTGTAGATTGTAAGCTTGTGGGCAGGGACCTCACTCCTAATGTCACTGTTTGAATTGTCTTAACTTGTATTGAATTTATTGTCTGTACATGTCCCCGCTTAATTGTAAAGTGCTGCGGAATATGTTGGCGCTATATAAATAAAAATTATTATTATTATTATTATTATTATTATTATTATTATTATATCTGTGAACCTGTGTTTTCCCCTCCCTTTTGTTATTTTCTTTCTTTCATAGGTGGATTCAAATTTTTAATTTATTTGTTAAATTTCTGTAATATTTATCATTATGTCACCTCATTCTCCACCACTAGATCACCAGGGTTAACATGTGCTGGGCTGCTACAGCCAGTCCAATTTTTGGCAAGGGTGTCTATGATGCCTGTACTTTTAAAAAATGTACCCCATGGGGAAAAGTTTGTCAGCTCATACACTGCATGTATGGGCATTACAAGTGTAATAGACCCGCTCCTTAACATTGGGCCTAATTGTTAATGAGGCCTTCATCAATGTCTCCTCCTTCTCTGCCACTAGGTCACCAGGCTTAATGTGTTCTGTGCTGCTACAGGCAGTCAATTTTTGGCAAGGGTGTCTATGATGCCCATATTGTACTTTTAAATAATGTACCCCCCATGGGGAAATCTTTGTCAGCCCATGCATTGCGTGTATAGGTGTTCCAAGTCTAGGAGACACGCTTCTTTACATTGGGACTAGTTTTTACTGAGGCCTTTGTCAATGTCAACTCATTCTCCACCACAAGATAATCAGGGTTAAGTCCAATTTTTGACAAGGGTGTCTATGATGCCTATAGTATATTTTTAAAAAATGTACCCCCCATGGGTAAATGTTTGTCAGCCCATACACTTAGTGTATGGGCATTACAAGTCTAGGAGACTCGCTCCTTTGTAATGGGACAATTTTTTAGGAGGCCCTCCTCCATGTTTCGTCCAAGGGGGATTGAGATGCGTGCAAATTTGGGTCAAGGTGGCCCTTGCATTCAATGCATAAGGAAACTGTATGGCAGGACCAACTGAAGACTGTGAAGTTGGTTTTCATGTGGCCTTCCAGTATCTGGGTTCAACGGCATATTGGGGTGCATATGACTTGATATCAGGGCAGACCTTCCATTCAATGCAACATTTTTTCAGGAGGCCCTCCTGTACCTCTCGTGAAAGGGGTATTGGAGTGCGTTGTAATTCTTGGTAGCCTAGCCACTCACTGCATAGGCATTAACAGCATAGGAGACCCACTGTTTAATAATGACCCTTTAAGCAGATTAATGCCGCCTGATGCCCCTCTAAAAATAGGCTTTGTGACTTTAACAGTCCCTCCTTCAGAAATGAAACAAGATGTGTCTCCTTATGTGTCACACAACACATGGCCAGCTAGGGTTGTGAAATTTTACAATGACATTTCACAGCGAATGCATTAGTTGAAAGCAATGTTAAAGTTGAAAGTTGAAAAACACTTCAAAAACGCTGCATCTGGACATAGCCCAAGTAGTGGAGGAACATTTTGGTCTGGGGTGAATTATTTTGCCTTAAATACAAGTCATTAACCTGGAAAGGATATTCCTTAACATATTTCCCAGCAAAATCCATTTAGGTTTCGTTTTGGTATGTTTTTTGGTGCACCAGTAAAAATGAAACGCTGAAAAAGTTGTTTGAAGGGAATCTGTCACCTCATTTTCACTCTATGAGCTGCGGCCACCGCCATCAGGGGCTTATCTACACCATCCTGTAATGCTGTAAAAAAGCCCCCGATGTAACCTGAAAGATAAGAGAAACAAGTTAGATTATACTCACCGGGGGTGGGGGCGGCGGGTGTCGCGGTACGGTACGGTGCCTCCCATCTTCTAGCGATGACGTCCTTCTTCTTACTTCTGCCACAAGTCCTGTGCAGGCATACTTACTCTGCCCTGTTGAGGGCAGAGTAAAGTACTGCAGTGCGCAGGCGCTGGGAAAGGTCAGAGAGGTCCGGCGCCTGTGTACTGCAGTACTTTAACCCCTTCACTACCAAGGGTGGTTTGCACGTTAACTACCGGGCCAATTTTTACAATTCTGACCACTGTACCTTTATGAGGTCATAACTCTGGAACGCTTTCATGGATCCCGGTGATTCTGACATTGTTTTCTCGTGACATATTGTACTTCATGTTAGTGGTAAAATTGCATTCAAATAACTTGCGTTTATTTGTGAAAAAAACGGAAATTTGGCGAAAATTTCGCAATTTTCCAACTTTGAATTTTTATGCCCTTAAATCACAGCGATACGGCACACAAAAAACTTAATACATAACATTTCCCACATGTTTACTTTACATCAGCACAATTTTGGAACCAAAATTTTTTTTTGTTAGGAAGTTATAAGGGTTAAAATTTGACCAGTGATTTCTCATTTTTGCAACACCATTTTATTTTTAGGGACCACTTCACATTTGAAGCCACTTTGAGGGGTCTATATGATAGAAAATACCCAAAAGTGACACCATTCTAAAAACTGCACCCCTTAAGGTGCTTAAAACCACATTCAAGAAGTTTATTAACCCTTTAGGTGCGTCACAGGAATTTTTTGAATATTAAAAAAAAAATGAACATTTAACTTTTTTTCACAAAAAAAAATTTCAGGTTCAATTTTCTTTATTTTACCAAGGGTAACAGGAGAAATTGGACTGCAAAAGTTATTGTGCAATTTGTCCTGAGTAAGCTTATACCTGATATGTGG
Source organism: Dendrobates tinctorius (assembly GCF_039654945.1). Lineage (NCBI taxonomy): Eukaryota > Metazoa > Chordata > Amphibia > Anura > Dendrobatidae > Dendrobates > Dendrobates tinctorius. Next base: position 12,605,854 of record NW_027361831.1, on the reverse strand, counting down.
GGGGGAACCACTGTTTCGGCGCATGGCAGAGCTCAGAATGGAAGGAGCGCCGTTTGACTTTTTCAATGCAAAATTGGCTGGAATTCAGATCGGACGCCATGTCACGTTTGGCGAGCCCCTGATGTACCTAAACAGTGGAAACCCCCCCATATGACCCCATTTTGGAAACTAGACCCCCCAAGGAACTTATCTAGATATGTGGTGAGAACTTTTAACCCACAAAGGCTTCACAGAAGTTTATAACGTACAGCGGTACAATTAAAAAATCATATTTTTTCCACAAAAATGATCTTTTCACCCTCAATTCTTATTTTTCCAAAAGTAACAGGACCCTAAAAGATATTGTGCAATTTATCCTGAGTACGCTGATACCCCACATGTGGGTGTAAACCACTATTTGGGCGTATGGCAGAGCTCGGAAGGGAAGCAGCGCCATTTGACGTTTTTGGCTGGAATTGAGATCGGACACCATGTCGCGTTAGGAAAGCCCCTGATGTACCAAAACAGTAGAAACCCCCCACAAATGACACCATTTTGGAAACTAGACCCCCCAAGGAACTTATCTAGATGTGTGGTGAGCACTTTGAACCCCCCAGTGCTTCACTGAAGTTTATAACGTCCGGGCGTGAAAATAAAAAAATCGTATTTTTTCCACAAACGTGATATTTTAGTCCACATTTTTTTATTTTCCCAAGGTTAACAGGAGAAATTAGACTTCAAAAGTTGTTGTCCAATTTGTCCTGAGTACGCTGATACCTCATATGTGGGAGAAAACTACTGTATGGGCACACGTCGGGGCTCGGAAGGGAAGTAGTGACGTTTTGGAATGCAGACTTTGATGGATTGGTCTGCGGGTGTCATGTGCGTTTGGAGAGCCCCTGATGTACCTAAACAGTGGAAACCCCCCACAAGTGACCCCATTTTGGAAACTAGACCCCCTAAGGAACTTATCTAGATGTGTGGTGAGCACTTTGAACCCCCCAGTGCTTCACAGAAGTTTATAACGACCGGGCGTGAAAATAAAAATATCGTATTTTTTCAACAAACATCATCTTTTAGTCCCCATTTTTTTTATTTTCCCAAGGGTAACAGGAGAAATTGGACCCCAAAAGTTGTTGTCCAATTTGTCCTGAGTACGCTGATACCTCATATGTGGGAGAAAACTACTGTATGGGCACACTTCGGGGCTCGGAAGGGAAGTAGTGACGTTTTGGAATGCAGACTTTGATGGATTGGTCTGCGGGTGTCATGTGCGTTTGGAGAGCCCCTGATGTACCTAAACAGTGGAAACCCCCCACAAGTGACCCCATTTTGGAAACTAGACCCCCTAAGGAACTTATCTAGATGTGTGGTGAGCACTTTGAACCCCCCAGTGCTTCACAGAAGTTTATAACGACCGGGCGTGAAAATAAAAATATCGTATTTTTTCAACAAACATCATCTTTTAGTCCCCATTTTTTTTATTTTCCCAAGGGTAACAGGAGAAATTGGACCCCAAAAGTTGTTGTCCAATTTGTCCTGAGTACGCTGATACCTCATATGTGGGAGAAAACTACTGTATGGGCACACGTCGGGGCTCGGAAGGGAAGTAGTGACGTTTTGGAATGCAGACTTTGATGGATTGGTATGCGGGTGTCATGTGCGTTTGGAGAGCCCCTGATGTACCTAAACTATTGAAACTCCCCACAAGTGACCCCATTTTGGAAACTAGACCCCCCACGGAGCTTATCTAGATGTGTGGAGAGCACTTTGAACCCCCAAGTGCTTCACAGAAGTTTATAACGCCTGGGCGTGAAAATAAAAAAAACATTTTTTTCCGCAAAATTATATTTTTGCCCCCAATTTTTTATTTTCCTAAGGGTAACAGGAGAAATTGGACCCCAAAAGTTGTTTTGTAATTTGTCCTGAGTAGGCTGATACCCTACATGTGGGGGTAAAACACTGTTTGGGCACATGGCAGAGCTAGGAAGGGAAGGAGCACCATTTGACTTTTTCAACGCAGAATTGGCTGGAATTGAGATCAGACGCCATGTTGCCTTTGGAGAGCACCTGATGTGCCCAAACAGTGGAAACCCCCAATTATAACTCCAACCCTAACCTCAACACACTCCTAACCCTAATCTGAGCCCTAGCCCTAACCCTAGCCCTAACCCTAACCCTAGCCCTAACCCTATCCCTAACCCTAGCCCTACCCTAACCCTAACCCTAGCGGGAAAATGGAAATAAATACATTTTCTTTTAGTTTTATTATTTTTCCCTAACTAAGGGGGTGATAACGGGGGGTTTGATTTACGATTTATGGCGGTTTTTATGTTTGGCGGCTGTCGCACGCTAAAAGACGCTTTTTATTGTAAAAATAGTTTTTGCATCACCACATATTGAGAGCTATAATTTTTCCGTATTTTGACCCACCGAGTCATGTGAGGTCTTATTTTTTGCGGGACGAGTTGACGTTTTTATTGGTACCATTTTCGGGCACGTGACATTTTTTGATCGCTTTTTATTCCGATTTTTGGGACGCAGAATGAACAAAAACCAGCTTTTCATGAATTTCTTTTGGGGGGTGCGTTTACACCGTTCTGCGTGCGGTAAAATTGATAACGCGGTTTTATTCTTCGGGTCAGTACGGTTACAGTGATACCTCATTTAGGTCGTTTTTTTATGTTTTGTCGGTTTTTTGCAATGAAAACAATTTTATATAAAAAATAATTATTTTTGTATCGCTTTATTCTGCGAGCTATAACTTTTTTATTTTTTTGCGGATGATGCTGTATGGTGGCTCGTTTTTTGCGGGACAAGATGACGTTTTCAGTGGTACCATGCATATTTATATGCGTCTTTTTGATCGCGCGTTATTGCACTTTTTGTTCGGTGGTATGATAATAAATCATTATTTTTTGCTTCGTTTTTTATTTTTATTTTTTAAGGGGTTCGCTAAAGGGGTTAACTAATGGGACAGTTTTATAGGGCAGGTCATTACGGACGCGGCGATACCAAATATGTGTACTTTTATTGTTTTTGTTTTTTTTTATTTTGAAAAAATGGATTTATTGGGGAATATTTTTTTTTTTTTACTAATTTATTTAGCGATTTTTTTTTAAATTATTTTTAACACTTTTTTTTTTTTTTTTTTTTTTTTTTACTTTATTACCTTGTCCCAGGTGGGACATCACTGTCCTGTGACAGATCGCTGATCTGTCACATCACAGATCACTGAGACAGATCAGCGATCTGTCACAGGCACTGCTGCAGACTTCCTCATGCCTGCGCTTTGCAGGCAGTGAGGAAGTCAGCTCCCTGCAGGCCCCCGTCGCCATCTTGGATCCGGGGGCCTGTAGGGAAAGAGCCCCCCGCAGCAGCGCTGCACATTGCGCTGCCGTGGGGGGCTCAGGGAAGCACGGAGGGAGCCCCCTCCCTGCCGATGCTTCCCTTTAACCCCCGGTACACCGCGATCGCGTTTTATCGCGGTGTGCAAGGGGTTAACGTGTCAGGGGCGGTCCGTGACCGCCCCTGACACATTGTGCCGGGTGTCAGCTATGATAATTAGCTGACACTCGGCCGCGATCAGCGGCGCTCACCACGTGGGCGCCGCTGATCACGATGACGTAATATTCCGTCCATGGTAATTAGGTCCATGGTCACATGGACGGAATATTACGTCAATTGTAGGTAAGGGGTTAAAGCTGTGAACTAGGAGTCAGGAATGCTTCCAGGAGTGATCCCCATGATATCCCGTGTCATTTGAGCAGTGTTTCCATCATTTTCTGACGTTTTTAGACCTTGAAAGGACCCCGGGGGGATGGCGGTAAAAATGTTCGGGTCTCCCATAGACTTACATTGGGCTCGTTGTTCTGTCCAAGTACCCAAGTATTCCAATTTGCTCGACCTGAGCAACGAGCACCCGAGCATTTTACTGCTCGCCCCATCACTAGAAGTGATGACTAGTGTTGAGCATTCCGATACCGCAAGTATCGGGTATCGGCCGATATTAGCGGTATCGGAATTCCGATACTTAATTCCGATACTTTTGTCATATCGGATTCCGGGATCGGAATCGGAATAGGAAGTTCCCATCATGCTATGAGCCTGCTTGCTTTGATTAAGCCAATGGGAATCCTCCGAAGTGTGGGCACATCCTGTTAGGCATGTAGGCATGTTAACTATTGGCATGGCTGTGATTGGCTGCCGAAATGATGTCATGATGCACTATAAAAGCCACCGCAGCCGCCATTTCTGGTCACTCTGCTGTGAATTCAGTTAGGGACAGGCTGCTGTAGAAGACTGTGAGGGACAGTTAGAAATAGCGATTCCACCAAACATCTAGTGCTTTACCCAGGCTACATAAACCACCACTGTAGCCTTCTTTGCCCTAGCAGCAGTGTTCACAGCTGTCTGCAAGGGCTGTGTGAGTGCAGCTCACGCTGTGGAGTGGGTCCTGCAGCCACGTCAGGCTGTAGGCCACCCAGTGTGATCACTGCTGCCTCATACATCTTTTATTTTTTGAGCTGCATTTTTTACATAATTTCAATCTAGTGTGCTTCCATCCGTATCCATATACGTTGGTTGCAAACACTAGTAGTAGACAGCGGAGCCTTTCTGCAGCCTTTCAGTGCTAGTGTCCACTTTGCTGCACTGTTCACGGCTGTCTGAGAGGTCTCTGACTGTGTGTGAGTGCAGCTCACGCTGAGTAGTGTGTCCTGCAGCTACGTCTGGCTGTAGGACGCTCAGCGTGCGTCAGTGCCTCACACATATTTTTATTTGAGTGCAGCTCATTTTTTCTTCTATTAGTGTGCATCCATCCGTCTCCATCTACGGTGGTTGCAAACACTATATAGGAGTACACAGCGGAGCCTTTCTGCAGCCTGTCAGTGCCAGTGCCCACTTAGCTGCACTGTTGACGGCTGTCTGAGAGGTCTCTGACTGTGTGTGAGTGCAGCTCACGCTGAGTAGAGTGTCCTGCAGCTACGTCTGGTTGTAGGACGCTCAACGTGCGTCACTGCCTCACACATATTTGTCTTTGAGTGCAGCTCATTTTTTCTTCTCCTATTAGTGTGCATCCATCCGTATCCATCAACATTGGTTGGTTGAAAACACTATATAGGAGTAGATAGAGGAGCCTTTTTTTCTGGCTTGTGCCCTGCCGGCGCAGCCAGATTAGTATTACCCAATTTTTTTGGAGCCTCATCTTTTGCATTGTAGGTTACCTGCCTGCATTGTAATAGCTCCAAAAAGTTGGTGATACTATCAGTTTCAATTCTTTGTTCACATACTTTGAGTTTGTTTCCAACAAAGAAACCACAAAAAAAGTTCACCAAACACTACATTTGGAACTTGTGTAGGCCACATCAGCTCCTATTAAAGTCTAGTCCACACACACACACTTCATAAAATTAGTGTTTCTTGTACCTGTAACCAGCTGTTCAGGAATAAGCACACTAAGGCCCCCCTTTGTACTTTTTTGCCTATCTTAAGCAGTCTTGCAAGATGAAGAAGGCAGGGAGTAAGGCGCGGGGGCGTGGGCGTGGGCGTGGAGTTTCAGCAGGGAGAGGACGTGGGGATTCTGCAGGGAGAGGACGTGGGGATTCTACAGGTAGAGGACGTGGGGATTCTGGGCCTGCTGCGGGCACCAGTGGATCAGCATCCCCCAGTTTTAGCAGGCAACAGTCCTTTATGCGCAGCTTTGTAGGACCTCAACGTACCCCACTGCTGCGGGAGGAACAAATTGAAGCCGTTGTCGGATGGATGGCAGCTAACGCATCGACTTCAATTACTTCCGCATCCTCTCAGGGTCAGAGCACCGAAGAGCAACCATCTGTCTCTTCACCACCTGCCAAAGTGCCCAGGCAGTCAGAGAGACATGGACAGGAGCCATCACAGTCTCTACTTCTGTTCTCGGAATCTGTTGGCTTGGAAAGAGGGGGCCAGCCAAGCAGCATTCCTGAATGTGAAGAAGAGGGAGTATGCAGTGATGCGCAACTTCTTTGTCCCTCTGAATCTGAAGAGGCGAGTGGGCCAGTGCCTATGGTCAGCACACCTCAGTACGCATCAGATGATGACGAGACTCAGTTGCCACTTTCTGGTGCGTACGGTGCTGGCGAGACAACCCCGGAGAAGCAGCTGTTTGAAGAGGGGAGGGAAGATGATGAGGTCCTTGACCCATCATGGCGTGAGCAACAGGAAGGTGGTGGGAGCAGCTCGGAGGAAGAGATTCCCCTACCGGCCAAAACAGGAGGCAGAGGGAGGGGGAAGACTTGGTTGCCTGTACCCTCCACTTCGGCACCCGTTAGGAGCATTCCTCCTTCCAAAGGCAAACCGGGCGCTCACAAGAGTTGCAGTGCGTGGTCCTTTTTTGACACAGTTGCAGATGACATTTGCTTTGTCAAATGCAAGCTGTGTCATCAGAGAGTCAAAAGAGGGAGAAATGTCAGCAACCTCAATACCACAAATATGTGGAAACATGTGCGCACCAAGCACGAGTTGGAGTTGCAGAGACACCCTGAAGACGTAGGCCAATGTACAGCACCACCTACCACCTCTTCAGTTCGTGTTGGGCCCTCTTCCTCCAGCTCACACACTGCTGGTTCGGCTTCCTCACAGGATCGCCAAGGAAGAACCTCTGCCACTGTTGTCCGGAGACCCTGTCAGATTACACCCATAGCAGCACGTTCCCATCCATCACAGCCATCGGTAGCACAGGCATGGGATAAAAGGCGCCCTTACTCGGCAAACCATCCCCGAGCACAGTCTCTGAATGCTGGCATTGCCAAACTTCTGGCAGTTGAAATGCTGTCATTCAGGCTGGTGGACACTGACACCTTCCGGGACTTAATGGCATTGGCAGTCCCCCAATACAACGTGCCCAGCCGCTTTTATTTCAGCAGGCGAGCCGTCCCTGCCCTGCAGAAACATGTTGAGGGCAAAATAAAACATGCGCTACTAAACGCCGTTAGTAGCAAGGTCCACCTGACCACCGATGCGTGGACCAGTAACCATGGACAGGGACGATACCTTTCCCTCACTGCCCACTGGGTCAATGTTGTGGAGCCGGGTACGGATCTGGAGAGTGGCGCTGTACGTGTTCTTCCAACGCCACGGATTGCAGGACTCCAGTCTGTACACATAGACTCCTCCTCCTACTCAAGTTCCTCAGAAACAGCAGAGCAGGAGCCTGTTACGACCGATATGAGCACAGCCGTGGCCAAACGTCAACAGGCTGTACTCAAATTAATTTCTTTGGGGAATCGAAGCCACACAGCGCAGGAGCTCTGGAATGCTATCAAGCTGGAGAGCGATGTGTGGTTTGGGCCAGCGAATCTCCAGCCGGGCTTGGTAGTGTGTGACAATGGCCGAAATCTGGTGGCAGCTCTTGGCCTAGGCAACCTCACACACATCCCATGTCTGGCACATGTTCTTAACTTGGTCGTGCAGAGCTTTCTGAGGGACTATCCGGATCTTGCTGCACTGTTGCACAAGGTCCGCATAGTGTGCGCTCACTTGCGACGTTCCAGCACGGCAAGATCGCGCCTCGCTGCTCTGCAGCGACGATTTGGCCTTCCGGAACATCGCATCATATGTGACCTACCCACCCGGTGGAATTCAACGTTACATATGTTGGAGCGGTTGTGTGAGCAGCAGGCAGCAGTCATGGAGTACCAGCTGCATCAGGCGCAAACAAGTCGCACTGTGCGCCGTTCACACTTCAGCACCATTGAGTGGGCCTCTATGAAGGACATCTGCCTCGTTTTGCGTGCCTTCGATGAATCCACGCGGATGGCGAGTGCAGATGATGCACTAGTCAGCATGACTGTCCCCCTTATCTGCCTGCTTCAACAAACACTGCAAGCACTAAGGGATGAGGTTTCAGAAGAGGTGGAGGATGAGGAGTCCCAAATGCCATCTGCTTCTGGACAGTCTGCGCTACGTGTTTCCTCACAAAGGCCTAGGCAGGGGACACTTTGTGAGGAGGATGAGGAGGAGTCGATGGAGGAGGAAGACATCTCTCCAGAGGAGGGAGGTACACAAACCTCTACTCAGTATGTACAGCGAGGGTGGGGTGATGCAGAGCAGGCCGATGTCACGCCTCAAACAGGGGACAGCGGTTCTTTGGCAGTTGGGAGTCTGCAGCACATGGTTGATTTCATGCTGCAGTGCCTGAGAAACGACCGCCGCATCGCCCACATTCTCGTCTCGGCTGATTATTGGGTGTACACCCTCCTAGATCCTCGCTACCGGGACAGCGTACAAAGGCTCATACCAACGTTGAACCGGGAGCGTAAAATGCGGGAGTACGAAGAGTCACTGGTGCAGTCCATAATGTTTTCCATTCCACCCGACAGCATTGTTGCTAGTGCTTTACAAAGCAGCTCTGTGCGTCGAGGCAGTGGAGGAAACTCTGCACAAAGAGGGAGCAGAGGCAGTGCCGCAGCACAAGGCAAGACCACTATGGCCCAAATGTGGCAAAGTTTTGTGTGTCCACCACAATTGTCTACACCATCAGCGACGCCTCGAGTCAGCAGGAGGCAACGCTTCCGTCAGATGGTGTCAGACTACATGTCTTGCCCTGTCGCTGTACTCCCAGATGGCTCTTCCCCCTTCAAGTTTTGGGTCTCAAAGCTGGATACATGGCCAGAGCTTAGCCAGTATGCATTGGAGGTGCTGGCTTGCCCTGCTGCCAGTGTATTATCGGAACGTGTCTTTAGTGCCGCAGGTGGTGTACTAACAGACCGTCGCACGCGACTATCTTCCGATAATGTTGACCGGCTGACTTTTCTGAAAATGAACAAGGCCTGGATCTCCAAAGACTTTGCCATTCCTCTTACAGACTAAATTAGTGGTTGGCAACTGTATCCAGGTCTGCTGGTGTGTTCATTTTTCTACCACCTGAGCTATAATCCCTGTGCTTCAACACAGCCAGTTGTCGCTCAGATGTGTCGTCTGCACAGAGAAACACACTAGCTCCTGTGTTAGTGGGGTTCAGTAATGCCAGCTGATCCCCTGCTGTGTGGACGGCAGAGTCACCAGCTCCCTCAACATTCAAACCACTACTGATTTTTAACCGTGCCCAACTTAGGTCTCTGGCTCCACTGTCTCTACTATTTCCCCTGACCTCCAACCCCGCCATCTACATCTCTGAAGTGGCGTCAGCACAATCTACACTTGTTCCTGTGTTCCTGTGGCTCAGTCCCATCAGTTTATCCCCTGATGTGTGTCCGGCAAGGTCTCCTGCTCTGTCCACATTCCCATAACCAGTAGTGGGAATGAGGACAGAGCTGGCGAACTTGCCGGACAAACATCAGGGGATCAACTGACGGGACTGAGCACCAGTAACACAGGAACAAGTGTAGATTGTGCTGACGCCACTTCAGAGATGTAGCTGGCGGGGTTGGAGGCCAGGGTAAATAGTAGAGACAGTGGAGCCAGAGGCCTAAGTGGAGCATGGTTAGAATCAGTAGTAGTCCACAACCTCCATAAAAACCGCTGCCCATTGGCCTCTGCATGCGGCATGCGTAATCCTGGGCTCCAACAGCGTCAGTTGGTGTTCAGAAGTGCCGTCTCCACAGAGCCAAACACATTCGTTCAAGTGTTAGTGGGGTTCAGCACTGCCAGCTGTTCCCCTGCTGTGGAGATGGCAAGTCTCCTGCTGCCTTCACCTGCCAAAATCCAGTAGGCCCCAGCCTGCTCCTCGCCTAATCCTGGGCTCCAACAGCGTCAGTTGGTGTTCAGAAGTGTCGTCTCCACAGAGCCAAACACATTCGTTCAAGTGTTAGTGGGGTTCAGCACTGCCAGCTGTTCCCCTGCTGTGGAGATGGCAAGTCTCCTGCTGCCTTCACCTGCCAAAATCCAGTAGGCCCCAGCCTGCTCCTCGCCTAATCCTGGGCTCCAACAGCGTCAGTTGGTGTTCAGAAGTGTCGTCTCCACAGAGCCAAACACATTCGTTCAAGTGTTAGTGGGGTTCAGCACTGCCAGCTGTTCCCCTGCTGTGGAGATGGCAAGTCTCCTGCTGCCTTCACCTGCCAAAATCCAGTAGGCCCCAGCCTGCTCCTCGCCTAATCCTGGGCTCCAACAGCGTCAGTTGGTGTTCAGAAGTGTCGTCTCCACAGAGCCAAACACATTCGTTCAAGTGTTAGTGGGGTTCAGCACTGCCAGCTGTTCCCCTGCTGTGGAGATGGCAAGTCTCCTGCTGCCTTCACCTGCCAAAATCCAGTAGGCCCCAGCCTGCTCCTCGCCTAATCCTGGGCTCCAACAGCGTCAGTTGGTGTTCAGAAGTGTCGTCTCCACAGAGCCAAACACATTCGTTCAAGTGTTAGTGGGGTTCATCATTGCCAGCTGATCCCCTGCTGTGGAGATGGCAGTCTCTCCTGCTGTCTCCGCATTACAAAGACAGTAGGCCTCTGCCTACACCCTCCTATTTCCTGGGCTTCAACACAGCCAGTTGTAGCTCGGAAGTGCCGTCCACACGGAAAGAGATACTTGCTCCCGTGTCTCAGTGGGGTTCAGTAACGTCAGCTGATCCCCTGCTGTGTGGATGGCAGTCTCTCCTGCTGTCACCTCATTCAAAATACAGTAGGCCTCTGCCTACACCCTCCTATTTCCTGGGCTTCAACACAGCCAGTTGTAGTTCGGAAGTGCCGTCCACACGGAAAGAGACACTTGCTCCCGTGTCTCAGTGGGGTTCAGTAACGTCAGCTGATCCCCTGCTGTGTGGATGGCAGTCTCTCCTGCTGTCACCTCATTCAAAATACAGTAGGCCTCTGCCTACACCCTCCTATTTCCTGGGCTTCAACACAGCCAGTTGTAGTTCGGAAGTGCCGTCCACACGGAAAGAGACACTTGCTCCCGTGTCTCAGTGGGGTTCAGTAACATCAGCTGATCCCCTGCTTTGTGGATGGCAGTCTCTCCTGCTGTCACCTCATTCAAAATACAGTAGGCCTCTGCCTACACCCTCCTATTTCCTGGGCTTCAACACAGCCAGTTGTAGTTCGGAAGTGCCGTCCACACGGAAAGAGACACTTGCTCCCGTGTCTCAGTGGGGTTCAGTAACGTCAGCTGATCCCCTGCTGTGTGGATGGCAGTCTCTCCTGCTGTCACCTCATTCAAAATACAGTAGGCCTCTGCCTACACCCTCCTATTTCCTGGGCTTCAACACAGCCAGTTGTAGCTCGGAAGTGCCGTCCACACGGAAAGAGACACTTGCTCCCGTGTCTCAGTGGGGTTCAGTAACGTCAGCTGATCCCCTGCTTTGTGGATGGCAGTCTCTCCTGCTGTCACCTCATTCAAAATACAGTAGGCCTCTGCCTACACCCTCCTATTTCCTGGGCTTCAACACAGCCAGTTGTAGTTCGGAAGTGCCGTCCACACGGAAAGAGACACTTGCTCCCGTGTCTCAGTGGGGTTCAGTAACGTCAGCTGATCCGCTGCTGTGTGGATGGCAGTCTCTCCTGCTGTCACCTCATTCAAAATACAGTAGGCCTCTGCCTACACCCTCCTATTTCCTGGGCTTCAACACAGCCAGTTGTAGCTCGGAAGTGCCGTCCACACGGAAAGAGATACTTGCTCCCGTGTCTCAGTGGGGTTCAGTAATGTCAGCTGATCCCCTGCTGTGTGGATGGCAGTCTCTCCTGCTGTCACCTCATTCAAAATACAGTAGGCCTCTGCCTACACCCTCCTATTTCCTGGGCTTCAACACAGCCAGTTGTAGCTCGGAAGTGCCGTCCACACGGAAAGAGACACTTGCTCCCGTGTCTCAGTGGGGTTCAGTAACGTCAGCTGATCCCCTGCTTTGTGGATGGCAGTCTCTCCTGCTGTCACCTCATTCAAAATACAGTAGGCCTCTGCCTACACCCTCCTATTTCCTGGGCTTCAACACAGCCAGTTGTAGTTCGGAAGTGCCGTCCACACGGAAAGAGACACTTGCTCCCGTGTCTCAGTGGGGTTCAGTAACGTCAGCTGATCCCCTGCTGTGTGGATGGCAGTCTCTCCTGCTGTCACCTCATTCAAAATACAGTAGGCCTCTGCCTACACCCTCCTATTTCCTGGGCTTCAACACAGCCAGTTGTAGCTCGGAAGTGCCGTCCACACGGAAAGAGATACTTGCTCCCGTGTCTCAGTGGGGTTCAGTAATGTCAGCTGATCCCCTGCTGTGTGGATGGCAGTCTCTCCTGCTGTCACCTCATTCAAAATACAGTAGGCCTCTGCCTACACCCTCCTATTTCCTGGGCTTCAACACAGCCAGTTGTAGTTCGGAAGTGCCGTCCACACGGAAAGAGACACTTGCTCCCGTGTCTCAGTGGGGTTCAGTAACGTCAGCTGATCCCCTGCTGTGTGGATGGCAGTCTCTCCTGCTGTCACCTCATTCAAAATACAGTAGGCCTCTGCCTACACCCTCCTATTTCCTGGGCTTCAACACAGCCAGTTGTAGCTCGGAAGTGCCGTCCACACGGAAAGAGATACTTGCTCCCGTGTCTCAGTGGGGTTCAGTAACGTCAGCTGATCCCCTGCTGTGTGGATGGCAGTCTCTCCTGCTGTCACCTCATTCAAAATACAGTAGGCCTCTGCCTACACCCTCCTATTTCCTGGGCTTCAACACAGCCAGTTGTAGCTCGGAAGTGCCGTCCACACGGAAAGAGACACTTGCTCCCGTGTCTCAGTGGGGTTCAGTAACGTCAGCTGATCCCCTGCTTTGTGGATGGCAGTCTCTCCTGCTGTCACCTCATTCAAAATACAGTAGGCCTCTGCCTACACCCTCCTATTTCCTGGGCTTCAACACAGCCAGTTGTAGCTCGGAAGTGCCGTCCACACGGAAAGAGATACTTGCTCCCGTGTCTCAGTGGGTTTCAGTAATGTCAGCTGATCCCCTGCTGTGTGGATGGCAGTCTCTCCTGCTGTCACCTCATTCAAAATACAGTAGGCCTCTGCCTACACCCTCCTATTTCCTGGGCTTCAACACAGCCAGTTGTAGTTCGGAAGTGCCGTCCACACGGAAAGAGACACTTGCTCCCGTGTCTCAGTGGGGTTCAGTAACGTCAGCTGATCCCCTGCTGTGTAGATGGCAAAGTCTCCTGCTGCCTACACAGTCATACCACTACTGATTTTTAACCGTGCTCCAATTAGGCCTGTGGCTCCACTGTCTCTCGTATTTCCCCTGTCCTCCAACCCTGCCAGTTACAGCTCCGAAGTGGCGTCTGCACAATCCACACTTGTTCCTGTGTTACAGGTGTTCAGTCCGGTCAGTTAATCCCCTGATGTGTGTCCGGCAATGTCGCCTGCTCTGTCCACATTCCCATTATGGGAATGTGGACAGAGCAGGCGACATTGCCGGACACACATCAGGGGATTAACTGACCGGACTCTGAACACCTGCAACACAGGAACAAGTGTGGATTGTGCAGACGCCACTTCGGAGCTGTAACTGGCGGGGTTGGAGGACAGGGGAAATACGAAAATCAGTGAAGCCACAGGCCTAAGTGGAGCTTGGTTCAAATTAGTAGTCTACAACCGATCTTAAAATTTCTTCAATGCAGCCTCAGCCTGCTCCGTGCTTGTCCCTGGGCTTCAACACAGCCAGTTGTTGCTCGGAAGTGCCGTCTTCACAGAGTAAAACACTAGCTCCTGTGTTTGTGGGGTTCAGTAACGTCAGCTGTTCCCCTGCTGTTTTGATGGCAATCTGTCCTGCTGCCTCCCAATTGACAGCACATCAGGCCTCAGCCTGCTAAGTGCTTGTCCTGGGCTCCAACATCGCCAGTTGCTGCTCATAACTGACTTTGGCACGGGTACTCCCTCCTGCCCAGCTTGGTTCCAGCCCTGCCTGCTGTTTCCGGGAAGTGTCAATGTCAGTTTGCCACCCCAAGTTGCCATGTCGTGTTGCGGTTGGGTTAGCCGAGGCTAGGGTGCCAGCAGTTTAGGTGCTTCCTATGTGGACTGCGGGTTCTGGTAAGAAAGGCTTGTTCCATAGTGCCAGTAGGACAAGCCAGTGGCGTAGCAACTGTTTGTGGCGCCCGGGGCGGTCGAAAAATTTGCCGCCCCTTTGGTCGATGATAATCCGGAAGCATCAGGAGAGCCCACACTACACTCAAAGATCTAATTTTTAGTCTGCTACTAACTCTGCTGTTATTATTTCTACATTTCTAGACTTTCATCTTCTTGCAGTTCTCTCTCTATATATATATGTATGTATTAGCTTGATGATGCTGGATGAAGACCTAATGGCTTTTTTTAATAATAATTTTTAATAATGTGACAGAAAAAAACAGAAAATATATGGGGAGGAGATGTACGAGGACACGTATATGGGGGGATGTACGAGGACACGTATAGGGGGAGATGTACGAGGACACGTATATATGGATATGGGGGATGTACGAGGACACGTATAGGGGGATGTACGAGGACACGTATATATGGGGGGATGTACGAGAACACTTATATGGGGGATGATTATTGTATTAGGACACCTGTGGTGTGATGTCTATGTGGCATGTGACAGCTGTCTGTGGCTTCTCCCGTACAGATGTTGGTGGTGCATTCTCCGGTAATGGCCGCGGTGCACCCAGCAGCCTCTCCCACAAATCGCCCCCATACCATGCTCCCCAGTATCCCACCTCACCCCGTGCAGTACTGTCCTACCCTTTTCCTCTCGCTCCCAGCCGGGGCAGCAGCACCGCCATATTCTTTCCTCCTCCCGGGAGCATCAATAGGGCGGAGCCTCTGCAGCTGCTACGGTGCCAGGACGGAACAGAAAACCTAGGAAAGCAGAGCTGCTGCTGTGCTGACACATGCGCAGAGTGTACACACACAGGTGTATACACACACACAGACACACACACACAGGCATACACACACACATAGGTGTATATACACACACACACAGGTGTATACACACACACACGTGTATACACACACACACAGACACACACACACAGGCATACACAAACACAGGCATACACACACTCATAGGTGTATATACACACACAGGTGTATACACACACACAGGCATACACAAACACAGGCATACACACACACATATGTGTATATACACAGACACACACACAGGCGTACACACACACAGGTGTATACACACACACACAGACACACACACACAGGCATACACACACACATAGGTGTATATACACAGACACACACACACAGGCGTACACACACACACAGGTGTATACACACACACAGACACAGACACACACACAGGCATACACACACACACACATAGGTGTATATACACACACAGACACACACACACACAGGTGTATACACACACACAGACACACACACACAGGCATACACAAACACAGGTGTACACACACATAGGTGGATACACACACAGGCGTACACACACACAGGTGTATACATACACACACATAGGTGGATACACACACACAGGTGTACACACACACACATAGGTGTACATACACACACATAGGTGGATACACACAAACAGGTGTACACACACACACATAGGTGTACATACACACACATAGGTGGATACACACACACGGGCGTACACACACACACACAGGTGTATACACACACACACAGGCATACACAAACACAGGCATACACACACACATAGGTGTATATACACAGACACACACACAGGCGTACACACACACACACAGACACACACACACAGGCATACACAAATACAGGTGTACACACACATAGGTGGATACACACACACAGGTGTACACACACACACACACACAGACACACACAGGTGTACACACACATAGGTGGATACACACACAGGTGTACACACACACACAGGTGTATACATACACACACAGACATACACACACACACAGGTGTACATACACACACACACACACAGGTGTACATACACACAC